>NC_056744.1:363067167-363272167 GCF_019279795.1 Protopterus annectens | reverse complement strand
TATCCCAGCAGAGTGCTGCCCCTGACATCTCAGATGCTCAGGTAAGAGCCGCCCTCTCCAAAGCAAAAACACAGCATCAATGGGACCAGACGGTGTCCCGGCTGCCCTACATGAACTCCAAGAAGAGCTAAACCCAAACATAAAACTACTGTTCAATCTCAGCCTTACTACAGGATATGTACCCAAAGAGTGGCGTACAGCAACAGTGGTCCCTCTCCACAAAGGTGGTGCCTCAATGGATCCTGGAAACTATCGCCCCATAAGCCTGACTAGCTTGGTCTGCAAAGCTATGGAAAGGATCATCATGAACCTCATAAATAAAGATATTGGGGACCTACAGACACTGGATCCTACCCAGTTCGGCTTTGTTAAGGGCAGATCCTGCCTCTTAAACCTGGTCAATTTCTTTGAAACAGTCACCAAGGCCATTGACTAGGGGAAGGTGGTCCACACAGCCTACCTGGACCTCGCAAAAGCCTTCGATACAATACCCCACTCGGGCATTATAGATAAGCTCACCAGCTTAAATATAAACCCCTAAAAATTGTCTTAAGTATTGGTGTCATTCAAAGGGGATCCAATGCCTGTCAGCCTGGGATGACATGCTCGACAAGCCACGATGCTTCGCTAGGGATGGCTTGCACCTGTCACCCTTGGGCTTTTGGATATTGGCAAAGGCTCTTGCTACCCCCATAGTGCCTTTTTTAGGCAAGGCTCAAAAGACAAACCCACCTCCATAGGTATCATAAGGGATAAGAAACTAAGAGTAATGCTACTCAATGCCAGAAGTCTAAACCTCAAGATGCATGCACTCAAAACTCTCCTTAGCATGGAGAACATTGATATCTGTGCAGTAACAGAAACCTGGTTCAAGGCTCCCAAGAGCACCGCAGCACTACCAGGTTATACCTCATACCATGCTTTTCGGCCCCAAAACTTGGACCGAACCAGAAAAGGAGGGGGAGTATCAATATGCGTCAAAGATACCCACATCTCCAGATTAGTGGCACAGCATGAAGCATCAGAGACTATCCATGTGCAACTAACAGTGGGTAAAACTGCCTTCCAGTTTATAGCCTGCTACAGACCATCCTCCCAAACCCAGGAACCCCACTCGGCCTTCCTGAGAACACTGGAAAATATGAAGGTCTCTCCAAACACCATTATATTGGGCGACTTCAACTACCCAAACATAGACTGGGAGCATTACTCTAGCTCCAACACCCTAGCTCAAAGGTTCCTAGAATTTATAAACTCAAATGCTATGGAACAACTTGTTACCACTCCCACAAGAGGGGAAAACATACTGGACCTGATCATCACCAACATGGGGACTCTATGCTCCAGACCAGAAATGTATCCCTCACTGGTAAGATCAGACCATAAACTAATCTCACTGGATATTAACATCACGACCCCACCCCCTGCCCAGAAAACCACAGTGAAAAACTTCTCTAAAGCAAATTTCACACTCCTCAAAACCGAGGTGGAATCTTTCAAAGCCCCCGAACCTGTGGAAAATACTGCCCAGACCACATAATCCTTTATAAACACATTCTATGAACACCTTCAGGAATGCATGGATCATGCAATCCCAAATAAAACCAAGACCCAATCCTCCAAAGGCAGACGTCCTGTCTGGTGGACCCCAGCCATAAACAAACTATACAATAGAAGGAGGAAGCTACTACATGATAGAGCAAAATCCCAAAAACGGAAGGCATCTCTGATCAGTGTTAGCAGAAAACTACAGGCACTCATAAAATCGTCTAAGGCCAGCTTCGAGAGAAAAATTGCACAGGACACTAAGGATAATCACAAGGCTTTCTTTAGTTATGTTAGGAACCTGGGTGGGAATTCCCAGATATGCTCAGAATTAGTCCAAAATGACAAAAAATACACCGAACCCACAGACATTGCCAACATCCTAGCTGACAGGTTCAGCGCAAACTCCCACCAAAAGGGCAAATATCTATCCCAGCAGAGTGCTGCCCCCCTGACATCTCAGATGCTCAGGTAAGAGCTGCCCTCTCCAAAGCAAAAAACACAGCATCAATGGGACCAGACAGTGTCCCGGGCTGGGTCCTACATGAACTTCAAGAAGAGCTAAACCCAAACATAAAACTACTGTTCAATCTCAGCCTTACCACAGGATATGTACCCAAAGAGTGGCATACAGCAACAGTGGTCCCTCTCCACAAAGGTGGTGCCTCAACGGATCCTGGAATCTATCGCCCCATAAGCCTGACTAGCTTGGTCTGCAAAGCTATGGAAAGGATCATCATGAACCTCATAAAAAAAGATATTGGCTACCTACAGACACTGGATCCTACCCAGTTCGGCTTTGTTAAGGGCAAATCCTGGCTCTTAAACCTGGTTGATTTCTTTGAAACAGCCATCAAGGCCATTGACGAGGGGAAGGGGGTCCACACAGCCTACCTGGACCTCGCAAAAGCCTTTGATACAATACCCCACTCGGGCATTATAGATAAGCTCACCAGCTTAAATATAAACCCCTATGTCACTAGATGGGTTGCAAACTGGCTCAAGGACAGAACCCACATGGTTAGAATTGCTGGAGCCATGTCAGACTCCAAACCAGTTACAAGTGGTGTCCCACAAGGCTCAGTCCTGGGACCTCTCCTGTTCGGTATATATTTCTCAGAGGTACAGGCCAACACGGAAGGACTATGGCTGACCAAGTTCGCAGATGACTGCAAACTGGGCGCCATAATCGACTCTCCAGCTGACACAAGCATCCTCCAAAAAGGCCTCATAGAAACAGACAACTGGTGCCAGAGCCATGGCCTCAAGCTAAATGCCAAAAAGTGTATAGTCATCCCCTCTGGCAAAAACAAAGTGCCCACAAATTACCACATAGGTGGTAATCCATTAAGTACAGAAGAAGCAATTAGGGACCTGGGGACCCAAGTTGATAGCAATCTCTCATTTGACAACCACGTGGCCAAAGTGGTTAGAAAAACATTTTATATAGCCCACCTAATCATGAAGGGATTCACATCTAGATCAGGGGAGGTCATCGTGCCTCTTTACTCATCCCTCATCAGGCCCATAATTGAGTACAATGCCCCTTTTGGGATGTACCTTACCAGACACCTGCAGCAACTGGAAAGACCCCAAAAGTACCTCACCAAGAGGATCAAAGGGCTCAAACAGATGCCATATGCTGCCCGGTTAAAGAAACTCCAGTTATACTCAGTGGCATACCGCTTGCTCAGAGGCGATCTGTGCCTGACGTATAAAGCCATGTCCAACCCGGAATTAATGGACATGCTGTACCTCAGAAAATCCAAATCCCATCGAGCCACGCTTTTCGAGAGACTTGAACCTCAGCACTGAAATAAATAGGACATGCTGGAGGGACAGATTCATAACCCAGAGGCTCCCTTCACTCTGGAATAAAATCCCAGTCCAGGTTAGGCAGAGTCCCTCATTGACTCTCTTCAAGAGGAATCTTGATGAGTGGATGGGGGATCATAGGTTTACCCCGTGTATCCCTTCTGTGTCACTGTTAGACAGAGGCACAGTATACTAACCTCGAAAAAGGGCATAGCGAAATTAATTTAAAATGGGTGGCAAAAGCCAAACACACTCTGGCTAGGCTTATAAATGCCCTAGGGCAGATAGCCTAGTATGAACCTATGAACCTATGAACTAGATGGGTTGCAAACTGGCTCAAGGACAGAACCCACATGGTTAGAATTGCTGGAGCCATGTCAGACTCCAACCAGTTACAAGTGGCGTCCCACAAGGCTCAGTCCTGGGACCTCTCTTGTTCAGTATATATTTCTCGGAGGTACAGGCCAACACGGAAGGACTGTGGCTGACCAAGTTCGCAGATGACTGCAAACTAGGCGCCATAATCGACTCTCCAGCCGACACAAGCATCCTACAAAAGGGCCTCATAGAAACAGACAACTGGTGCCAGAGCCATGGCCTCAAGCTAAATGCCAAAAAGTGTATAGTCATCCCTTTTGGCAAAAACAAAGTGCCCACAAATTACCACATAGGTGGTAATCCATTATATACAGAAGAAGTAATTAGGGACCTGGGGACCCAGGTTGATAGCAATCTCTCATTTGAAAACCATGTGGCCAAAGTGGTTAGAAAAACATTTTATATAGCCCACCTAATCATGAAGGGATTCACATCTAGATCAGGGGAGGTCATCGTGCCTCTTTACTCATCCCTCATCAGGCCCATAATTGAGTACAATGCCCCATTTGGGATGTACCTTACCAGACACCTGCAGCAACTGGAAAGAACCCAAAAGTACCTCACCAAGAGGATCAAAGGGCTCAAACAGATGCCATATGCTGCCCGGTTAAAGAAACTCCAGCTCTACTCAGTGGCATACTGCCTGCTCAGAGGCGATCTGTGCCTGACGTATGAAGCCATGTCCAACCCGGAATTAATGGACATGCTGCACCTCAGAAAATCCAAATCCCATCGAGCTACGCGCTCGAGAGATTTGAACCTCAGCACTGAAATTAATAGGACATGCTGGAGGGACAGATTCATAACCAAGAGGCTCCCTTCACTCTGGAATAGAATCCCAGTCCAGGTTAGGCAGAGTCCCTCATTGACTCTCTTCAAGAGGAATCTTGATGAGTGGATGGGAGATCGTAGGTTTACCCCGGGTATCACTTCTGTGTCACTGTTAGACAAAGGCACAGTATACTAACCTCGAAAAAGGGCATAGCAAAATTCATTTAAAATGGGTGGCGAAAGCCAACACACTCTGGCTAGGCTTATAAATGCCCTAGGGCAGATAGCCTAGTATGAACCTATGAACCTATATATATATATATATATATATATATATATATATAAAATTATCAGGGAGTGTGGGGATGCAGCCCCCCCTGCAAAAAAAAAAAAACAATGTTATTTGATGCATGTGCCGAGGTTCTTTCTTAGCATATGCATGTTAATGGGTTGATGTTCAGTTTGTCAACTTTTTGGAGGTCGATGTCTGGGCTACTCAACTAAAGTAAATAGACCTATATATATATATATATATATATATATATATATATGTGTGTGTGTGTGTGTGTGTGTATATATCCATCTAGATAGAAGTATACACTCACACACACAAACACAAATATAATATTTACAGTTCTCTTGGCTGAACGCTTATTTGGTAAACAAAGTGAACTATAGTGACATTTTTGCGAATGGCTTATTGAGCGACTTCTCATAGGTTCATAAGTTTTTACTAGTCTAATGACCACTAGGGCCTTTATAAACCTAGGTGTGCACCTCAACCCAATTTTTTCCTGAGTACCTTATGCATCTATTAGGAGGGGGAGAAATGTTACAAAGGATGCAGTTAAGCTACTTGTGGGGGTGGTTGTTAATTCAAAAAACATTATACTTACTTACAGCTTCTGTCCATCAGAGTGGTCAAGGTTTCTATTGAAGAGGGTCAGGGATGGACTCTGCTTCAAATAGATGAAGAGCCTATTCTGTAAAACAGGGATTCTTTGAGTCACATATCTGTCCCTCCAGCACGTTCTATATATGTCAAAAGTGAAGTTCAAATCCTCGGTTCTAGTATTTCTAGTGATGTTTGTTTTGCGGATGTGCAAAAGATCTATTAGGGCTGGAGCTAAGAATGCATTTTAAGCCAGGCATAAATTACCTCTCAGGAGCCTGGAGGATACCGAGTATAGAGACTGGGCCTTTAGGTGATCTGTGTAGGACAGGGTATTCATGCTCTTTAATCTCCTGGTAAGACACCTTTGGGGGCATTCCAACTGTTTCAAGTGACTGGTTAGATACATGCCAAAGGGTCAACGTACTCAATGATGGGTCTGATAAGGGCCGAGGAGAGGGGTACTATAACTTCCTTGGAAACTGGATGCCATACCCTTATCTATAAGTTGGGCAACATAGAAAGATTTTCTTACTGTCTTTGCTACATGTTGGTCGAAGACCAGATTACGGTTTATATATGATCCCAGATCCCTGACTATCAGATCGACTCTTAAGGGTGTTTTACTGATGAAGTAATTAACTTGGGTGGACAACTTCACAAAGAGAAATATAATGCATTGCTTGTCACTGAGTTTTAAAACATGGTTTTGACACTGGTCATTTGTCTGTGTTGGACTGTCTTGCAAGATGCCCATGTCATGACAGGAATCTATGATACCTCCCAATTATTGTTGTCTGCGAAATTGGTGCACCAAAGGCCTTTGACATTAGCCTTGATTTCCAAGAAGTAGATGCCAAACAGGAGTGGGCCCAGCACAGTTGCCTTAGTGACATTATCGAAGACAACAAGCAGGTTAAGAAAACGCTAAACTGTGATGGGTCCAGTGTTTGTAGGCCGCCAATGTTCTTATTGATCATCTCAAACCACAACAATAAAAAACAATATAATGCTGTTTATATATTTTACTATCTGCATCCCGTACAATTTTGAAAAATAAATAGTTCTCTGTGTTTAGCGTAGGATGGGGCTGAAAATGGTCCCTGGAGCAGTGCACTATGCCTAGTTAAAACAAAGAAATAAAACACATAAAATAATTTCAACATGGCTTGCTATAGTATTGAATAACATCATAGCAAGACATTTTATTATGACTTTTACATAAATAATTTAAATTTCCAGATAGAGAAAGATACAAGAACAGTCTCCCCTTAACTGCAAATATATTATTTTTGCCTTGGCAATGAAATATCACATCTGTCTAAATGCTAGGAATCTATTAAAGTTATTTCTAGACATTTCTAGGCCAGCAAACATACGTTTTCCTTGACATTTTAAGACAGTTTATATATATTTTTAATGCAACATTTTGATTAATATCAACTTACCTTTTCATGAGGAAAACAGATCACTGAATGCATATACAATGATCAATGAAAGAATCACGACAGAGAAATGAATGTTTTCTTTAAAAAATACTTGGCTTAGCTACTAAGTGCAGATGGAGTGCGACCTACCCAATATGACTTATGCAGACACACAAAAGAATAAAAAAGTATTGCCAAAATGTGAACTCCTGAAAACTGAAAATTCACATTATAAGAGATTATGTTGTCAAACAACTGCATTTTGCAGTAAACATGAACATTGACACCTGGTCTTTGAAAATAGAAAACTACTCCAATATTTGAGAAAAATATTTGTGTGCTACTAATCATAAAAAAGTTTCATTAAACAATTATCAGAGCACATTTAAACATGGAAGCTTTAAAATAAATACAGCACATGCTGGCAAAGTATTTATTAGAAAGTGACTTCTACACCTTCCAGGAAATCACACTGCATCATAAAGCAATAAAGCTTTTCCTTTCCAGGAGCAAGACGGATGGACACACACACACACACACACACACACACACACACACACACACACACACACACACACACACACACACACATATATACCACCACACACATTTCCATTGTATCAAGTTTATGTGACCTTAGAAAAGTGATAATATTAAAATAAAACTTGTGGAGGGCGGTGTATCCCTCCCCATGGAGTTGAAGGGGCATGCATGCTAAAAAGTCTCATTAAAACTATCATGTTTTATTTAAAACAGGAGTGTAGTTTATCATTACTTTATGCAGTATTTAAAAGCAAAAGAGTCAGTTATTGCAGTTGCAGAGATTGTAATCACCCTCATAATGTATGTAAAGTTTATTTTATAATAGCTCTCTATCAATAAAATTATATTTTTAGACACCTGGGAGCAACAGGCAGTATATGTCATGTTACAAACAGTGATAACTTTGAAGACATATCGGTTAAAGTAAGCCACATAAATGAAGTCACAACAAACACACACACACAAATACACAAACACTCACAAACACACACACACACACACACACACACACACACACACACACACACACACACACACACACATATCAGAAAGGGAACTATGCCCAGTGATCATTTACACCTTGTCAGTACCCGATGCTTAGACCTTACCTCCTTTGTCAAAGAGCAACAGGCAAGTTATACTAGGGTGAATTTATGGATACTCATCCAGTTGCCTAACTCCTTTTTAAAGAAAGAAAGTGCGTCACATTGCCTAATTAGGTCTTCAAGTTTGTTTAACAGAAGCGATAAGCACTGTGACAAATCTGTCACTCCAATGTGTTTTGTTTATTTGTAGAAGCAAGTTTAGATCCATGGCTCTAGTGTTAGTGGAGCTGTTTGATTTGTGGAGATAGTGGAGATCTTGGATTTATTTGATCCCTGAAAGCCAGAAAGACAATGCACAGATCACTGCATAAAGGGGCAATGCTTGCAGACTTTTACGGTAGCTCTAAGAAAAATTTTACCAAGCTAGAGTTTCCACTGTGTGATTCCTTAAACCTCTTGTATTACAGGTGCATGGGATATATGCAAATGACCACTTGAGGACATCAGGTGTTTCAGCTATATGGCTTCTTTTCACGTCTGTAATGGACAAATTCAGGCCAATAAAGCCAAACTCCACTAGCTGTGGACACCCGTGTTCTAGCTTTCTTATGGCATCATCAGCACAGCATAAGTGGACTGTCTGGCTAACCTTTAGAAACACAGGGTTGTCGTACCCCTTTGATGTCCCCAATCATTAGGGTGTCTGAAAAATATCCCAACTAACAAACTAAAACAATGAATAAAAAGGTCACACAGACAACCCAATCAGTGAAAACTACAAGAAAAACGAGCCAAGCTAGAAGTTCCACTGTGTGATTCACAGGTTCAAAGGTTAGTACTAAGCTAACTGCCCTTGCGAGCCATTTTAAGCCTAGCCAATTATCCCTTGTGAGGCTCAAATTCTGCACCTTGTGTTTGTAAGGCAACACCTTAGCCATTAAGCCGCCCTCCCAACCCGGTTGTATTCTTTGTATTAGAGACACATAGTATATATGCAAATGACCCCTAAAGGACATCAGGTGTTTCAGCTATATGGGAGTTCTGAATGCTCTTGTAAGCCTGTGATATTTTTAGCTAAACACTTTTGGGAGTCTTACCAGTTGCTTGATATGCTTAGTACGATACTTCCCAAACGGGGCACTGTCTTTGATAATTCAGTCTGATCAATGTGGAATAAAGAAGGGCAAGAGCTTCCCTGGATGTAGATGAAATACCTTTTACAATCAGCAGCGCTAGGTAAAACATTCTTCACCAATATTGCAATATGATGATCCAAGTCAAGGGATTTAAGTAGCCATGTCCCACTCACCACACCATACTTGTCATCTGCCCAGATTTTCATAGAATGTCCAGAGTTTTGCCTCTTATTTTGGTTCGTTTCTCATAAATTGTGATTTTCTGGCAAATAACTGGGGAATCATTGAGGACTGAAGCTGGAAAATAATGGTAGACATTTGAGTTTCAGACTTCATATCCTTCAGAAAAATGCACACAAATGCAAAACCTGTTATTCTATCAACTTTCGAAGTTTGTAAGAACATCCCCCCCCCCCCCATTATTTGTGGCTTTGTCCAGATTTCGTGGTCTAAGCGGGTGAGAGGTATACACCACACTTTCATTTTGATGCAGGGTATTGATTATACTATAAAATGGATAAAATAATTGTTTATCAAATGAAGCAATATTTCACTTTCTAGCATTTAGTTTAACCCGTTTTTGAGTGCCAGTAGTTAAAGTGTGACTTCCAGTTGGAACTTCTGTGTATAAGAGGGGAACTTGAGGATGACATCAAGTCTGCAGTCATCCACAAGCTTTGTTAGGGAGATATCCCTATTTGTTACTTGGAAATATATGTGTGTCATGTATATATGTATATCCATATGTGTGTGTATGTATGCATGTGTATATATATATATATATATATATATATATATATATATATATAAAATATACAATTATATGTGTTAAATTTGACACGCAGAAACATCACAGCACACTAAATCAAGGTTTACATGTCAAAGTAACTAACCTCAAAAATAAAAAAAAAAATGCTGAACCTAATTCAAAAATATCAAATCAAAATCAAATCCTTTTCTGATCGGTAAAAAATAAATAAATAAATAAAAGTACCTTTAGACATATTTTGTCTGAACAGCAATACTGTTGGGGAAGGTGTTTTCATATGGTAATATTTACGGTTCAAATGAGAGCATGGGTAGGGTTACGGTTATCTCTCATGAGTAAGGATGGACAGGGAGGCATCCCTACTTAGTATCCAAGCCATTGCAATTCACTCCTTTCAGCCAGAATGAGCAGTGGTTCTACTCAGAGATCTTTCCAGACTGCTGAGCTCCTCACTCCGTCAGACAGAGTGAGCCAGTGAAGACGTAAGGAAACTTCTCCCGCCACTGATATCCATGATCTCTGGCTACTCAAAGATCTTTCCAGACTGCTGAGCTCCTCAGTCCATCAGACAGAGTGAGCCAGTGAAGACGTAAGGAAACTTCTCCCGCCACTGATATCCATGATCTCTGGCTACTCAAAGATCTTTCCAGACTGCTGAGCTCCTCAGTCCGTCAGACAGAGTGAGCCAGTGAAGACGTAAGGAAACTTCTCCTGCCACTGATATCCATGATCTCTGGCTACTCAAAGATCTTTCCAGACTGCTGAGCTCCTCAGTCCGTCAGACAGAGTGAGCCAGTGAAGATGTAAGGAAACTTCTCCCACCACTGATATCCACGATCTCTGGCTTTCCGTTACCACCTAAAGCGTAGGTTGGGGGGGGGGGTAATAGGCTGACTAGCAAACAGAGAGTTTCATCCTGTGCCTAAGTTTGCAATTCTCTACTGTTGTGCAGAACAATAACTGCAGTACTGATGATCCTGCACTTATCTGTCAGTCTCACAGGCATCTCTGCCCTCACTTATGACTTCAGTTCCTTCAACTGATGTGGCTGCCTCTTCTCACTTTCAAAGACTAATCCAATCTTTTCTAGAAGACAAGCATGTCATTTGATTTTAATTTTAATCCAAGCTTCTTCACACTCACTCCAGTGCAGCCAACATCATCAGCAAACAACAGAGATGTAAGCCTTACGTCTGCAAACTGCATTTTGTCTAATCCTCCGCAGTACCTTTATGTCCTGTCTGTGAAAATTCTGAACAGGTGAAGAGATGAGACATGTCCTTGGCCAAGTCCTATACTCAGTTTGCACATATATTTAACTTAAAACCAAGAGTGTGGAGACTTGTCTCAACCAGCAGATACATGGATTGAATGACATATAGCACCTAATTTAGGCCACCTTGTTGTGACTGCCCCACAGGACATTTCTGGGTAGCAGCAACTTTAGGACTCCTTATTGCTGTGGCTCACACTACAAGACACTCCATGGTACGTAGTCATATGCCTTCTTTAGGGCCACAAAAATCATTTTGTCCCTTCAAAATATGTGCAGGGAGAAAGAGCTGGTCCTTCATTACAGAAGTCAGAATGGAATCAGAAACTCAGCCATGGGATGAAATCTCCTTTTTAACAGGCTGTCACAGGCTTTTGCATCAAGGCTGAAAAATATGGTATCACTTCTAATGGATCCAGACTCTTTTCATAGAAGTTATCCAGCTTGATAGTACAAAGGTACTCCTGTCTGGTAAGTATTAACGAGGGGTGTTACCTGAGGTACCTCATCAATATTCAACACCTTCAGCCAGATCTCTTCTACTCCCACATCATTTTGCCATGGAAGAATTTTTTGCTGCAATGGACTTAGTGCTACCAACAGCATCTGTCAATACCTCCTCAAAGGTGAGCTTGTCTAGTCAAAAATGTCCCTTCCATCTCCCGACAGTGTCTTTATTTGAGGCCAGTGTTTTTCCACTCTTGTTGAGAACAGTCTTGGTAATGCTCTCCCCTCCATATGGAGTGACCAAATGGCTTGGTAAGCCTTTAGAGGTCCATCTGAAAGTCATTCTCTAAGGCTTGGCAAAACTTTACTTAAAGCTGTGCTTTTGCTTTGGTGGCTTTATGAGCTGCTGCCTTTCTGAACTTTTGGTAACCATCAGTCAAATGTAGAGACCCCCCCCCCCCCAAATAGCATTGGGCAAAAGGCCCTGTTATTAACTTGCCAGTGCCTCTCACCAAGAGTTTCCAGATGTAGGTCCCAGGATTAGGTTCATAGTTTAGTACTAAGCTAACTGCCCTTGCAAGGCATTTTTAAGCCTAGCCAATTATCCCTTGTGAGACTCAAACCCTGCACCTTGTGTTTGTAAGGCAAACACCTTAGCCATTAAGCCACCACATGCCCAGTAATGCAAGCAGTGACCACCTTCTCAAATGTGTCATCTTACTTTCAATGAGTTATTTCTCTTAAATATAGTACTCATTATATATGTATTCATTTCAGGTTCATCAACATTTCTATATATCCCTATTTGCATCCATTCAGCATTAACTATATTAAAATCTTCTACTGTCTCATATGATTTGTTATGAAAGCTATGCTCCATTTTTGTTACCTTCCTCTGAAATATCTCTGTCTTGATTGTGTTAGTTTGAATATGACATCCCTAGACTGGATATTTTACTTATTTGTGGCTATTTATTTTTTAATTATATAAGTGAAGAGGTCCTCCATGGGCCCTTTTCAGCCATGACCTGGGCCACAAGGACAAGGTTAAATTCAGTACCAAATGACAGTTTATACAATCCAGTCAACCATCACTTTTTGGCAGCTGGAAGGAAGCAGGTATATCCAAGGAAAAACCAAAGAAACAAGGAGAGCAGGCAGACTGCCCACTGAAGGTAGCTGGTGGTCAAGACTGAACACTAGCCCTGTCATACAGAAACTTAACCACTGACTCACTTTCTTGTTTTCTACAAATAATGCCTCTTCTTATGGACATCAGTATCCTTGGGGCCTTCCTTGCTGCCCTATCAAATCACTTACACTTACCTCTTCAGAAATGCCCACCCACAGGTCCCTTTTCATTTTTGTTGCTGCTACTCTGTCAACCCTATATGAGTATTCCTTTTCTAGATTATTGCTTCTAAAGGTACTAAGATACTATATATAATTGTGTCTTAATACCAGTAGTACTAACCTTCTGTATTAGCAAGTCTTTATACAACAATGTAATGCTAAGATACATGCTGACGCATTGTTGTATTACTGTATAATGACCTAGAGTGTTGGTAGCACAACATCAGTGTTACTAAGTAATTATTTTATATTACTGTCACGGTGGTACGGCAGTAGCATTGTTACCTTACAGCAAGAGGTTCTCCCGTTCAATTCTCGGCTGGGCTTGGGAGTGCCTTCTGTGTGGAGTCTGCATGTCCTCCCCGCGGTTGGGTAGCATTCGAAAGACATGCGTGTGTAAATGGGCGTGCCTTCATTGAAGGTTGGATGTCGAGCTGGCACCTCGGCATTTTGTAAAAATCTACTGCCAATCATTAATGGACCGGAGTTCCACTGTGGCGACCCCTTACCGGGAAAAGCCGAAAGACAAACAACAACTGCATAATGCAGCTGGAGGGTTAGTAACACCACATCACTGTTACTAAGTAATTATTTTATATTACTGCGTAATGACACTAGAGTATTGGTAGCACCACGTCACTGTTACTAAGTAATTATTTTATAATACTGCATAATGACACTAGAGTATTGGTAGCACCACATTACTGTTACTAAGTAATTATTTTATATTACTGCATAATGACACTAGACTATTGACAGCACCACATCACTGTTACTAAGTAATTATTTTATATTACTGTGTAATGATACTATAATGTTAGTAGCATAACATCACTGTTACTATGTAATTACTATACTAGAGTGAGAGTAGCTGTATTAGTGAGATTAAAATACATTGTATTCTTCTATTGCACTACACCCTGCAGCTGGTCATTGGCTGCCACTAGTGGTTCTCCTAATCTACACTGTCTGAAAGCTCTCTTTAACACCCCCAGCTTACTCCAAACAATACTCAGAGTTGCTGAGAAGACCAAGGCATCCCAGTAGAGCATAATATTGCTGCCTGTGGGGGGGGGGGGTTACCTTAGGCCTTTGCTTCCTATTACTCCTCCAGTACAGACACACACACACACACACACACACACACACACACACACACACACACACACACTGTCTAAAGGGTGTTCATGCAATTGGGAAATGTAGCATTTCATCCCACCTCTATGGCAAATCATCCAATGGCACCCGCCTATACCCACAATACCCATTTTGTGCAGCCCAGCCTCCACCAGAGATCCAACATGAGGAACATGAATGTATGTACCCCCCCCCCCCAAGGATAGGCTTATCCATCTTTCCCTTGATGTACCTCAGATGCCAATATACTAAATGAACAGAGGACACCTGGGCCATAGTCAATAATTTGTTCCTCTCTGCCACAGTGCAGCCATGTAACTATATTTGGTGTTACCTCGGAAAAAATTCTGTCATATCTGCATAAGTGTAATATGAACTTTAAACTTGTCCCATTGCTGTACTAAATCCCTTAACTATTAGGAGGACTTAAAACAGGATAAGCTGCTACTAGTTTTTATAATGCTACTATACAGCCGTATTAACACATCATTAACGGTGGTCCAGTGAGTCAGATAATCAGCAGACTCTAATGTTACTGGTGCTCACTTAAGGCACAAATGTGTTATATGGGCTGTGGGGGTCTTACTGCACAACTATATTCAGTGTCACTTCCATGCAAACCCTCTACTCTCTAGGTGTGATACAAAGTCACTGTGCAGTTATTTCTTTGTGGTACTGTGACATATTTACTATATCACTGTGTGACCAGAGGCTGAGTTTGAACTCGGGTGTTTTCTCTCATCATAAAATGTGTGTTATTCTTCTGCCTCCTGAGTACAAACATAAACAGAAGCCTTGCCAGGCTTTTTTCTTTTTTTTTTTTTTTTTCATTCCATCATTGAGTGTTTCCATTTACATAACTGGATGCAATAATGAAATGAGAAAGGATATCAAAAGAAAATACAGAATTCCTTGGCATATTAGAAGGGTGATGAAAAGTAAAATGGCAGAATGGCCAAAAACTAACAGGGATGACAAGTTTAATGTTTGCCTTACTGGAGATAGATATCATAGTTAAAGGAATTCTCAAATGTATAATCAACATTTTTCTATTACATTGTTGATTTGCAATAATAAAAAGACAGACAGGAAGGCAATGACATAGAAGGAGAGCCTAAGAGAACATTTCCAGACATGGATACAGTACTAAAGTTAAATAATTAAATAGTTCCGTCATTAATATATTTATAGTCCTTGCTGATTTTTCATGATCTATGTATGCACATCATCTCATTATACTGTTTGTCAACAAAATATGAAAAGGTATACTTTAAGCTCACATGTATATTTTTAGTTACAAGTACTTGACAACAGATTTGCACTACACATCAAGTGACTAAATAAAACGGTAAACTTGGAAAATAATGGAATTATTTTGATTACATATTTTCCAGTGTTTTGAAAAATGATTGGAGAATTTGGGATCCCACTGAAAGAATTTAATGTGAGAAAGTAACTCTCCTGCAAATATTTCTAGTATAGTCTCTCAGTGGAAATCCAATGCCCTTGCCGACTGCACTACCTTTTAAAATAGGGTTTCTCTGAATCAGTTTGTTAGTAACAATAACTGTTCCAAGTCTGTTTTGTTTCTGAGTTAGTAGATATATGATTTTATAGTTAATCCAGAAGATTCCCTTTAGGCTGAATTTTGGATGCCTATTTGGCAAGCACAGAGATGAACCACTTGGTGACACATTTAAGGTACTGTAGTGTACATTCAGAAACCGTCATTGCATCCAATGGCTACTGCACGGCCAGCATCCAGACAGGGACACAAACCTCTGGGAAGCCCTTCTGCTTTTCTGCATAAAGAACATCCATTCCACTCTTCCGGATAATTGTGTGGAGAATGTTGATGTCCCTAATTACAGAGCTATCCACAGGATCCAGTCGGCAGCCATGACGGGCCACGTTATCCTTAATGACAATCACTCCATTCTCCCTCAAAGCACATTTGCAATGGATTAGAAATTCAAGTAGATGTTTGTCTGTCAGATGACCTAGAAGAAATAAAATTAGCAATTAATAAGGACTAAAGTTTTGGGTCAAAAAGGTAAAACTTCGTTTGCAGCTGCTGCCAACTATCTTTATTTTGAAATGTAGTAAAAATGAATAGTGTATAAATGAAATACTTCTAAGACAACCCAGATTCAGCATATTAACTTTGAAGTAAGTTGACCTCCCAGAGCACCATTGTTACACTTCCTGAATACTTCTTAGACTGGAATAGATGTCAGCCCTTTGGGGCATTATTTTCTGCCTGTAATGCCCCAGGCCCAGATTAGGCAATGGATTCAATTTAGCAGAAGCTATGTTGGGCAGTCTAGTGCAGATGGCTAAAGCTATGAACATTGCTCTGTAGTTCTAGATTTGGTTCTCAAACCTTACTTTCATAGTCAGCATTCTGAGTAAGTCATTTAACTAAACAGGGCTTTTATGCCATCCCTGTAAAAATGCATATTTGTTCAGTAGGCATACCCTGGTAATAAAGAAATGAACATATATCAGTAAATAAATAAAGCCTGTAGCAACCAAGGGATCTTTTTCCTTAATGGTAAGTAACAGATGTTATCTAGGACCTGACAATACATCGCTGGGAGTACAAAGCACAGGTTCAATAAGCATGAAAGAAGATACAGGGATGTCGTCAGTCCTGGCTGTCATACATAATACTACAAGCTGCTACTGTTTCAGGACAATGCATAACTACTAAAGTTGAAAGCACCTAACCAGCGGAATGATATAAACCCAGTGCAAGTATTACATTCAGCTTGCAAGCACTAGATATAACACAGTAGAGAGTGGATTATCTGAACTAATTGGGACCTTGGGTAGTTTGGATAATCCAACTGTTCTGATAATCAAACATACATTGAACTGGATAAAAAACTTCTAAAATCTTGTTTTTTCTGCACACAAGAAATACACTTTAGAACCATTCGGCGATTCCAGTGAACAGTAAAGAATATTTTTCACACATAAGCAGGCTATAAGCTCAAAAAGCATGCACAAGTGAATACGTACAATGTTTACATAGTCAGACTTTATGATTTTTCCTACCCAAAAACTTTGGAAGACTGTGTTCAGATAAAGTTTGGATAATTGACATTCAGATAATCAACTCTCTACTGTACTTACACATTTAAGGAGTATATGGTATTCAAGGCTGGATGACATATTAGGCACCAGGAACAAGGCGGTCATAACATCCCTGTACTCCTCCCTTATCAGATCCATTATCGAGTACAATGACCCCTCCGGCATGCACCTTGCCAATCACATGCAACAGCTGGACAGACCACAGAGGTTTCTGACCAGGAAATTCCAGGGTCTTAAACACCTATCCTATATAGATAGGCTAAAAGCCCTGTCCTCTACTCAGTTACATACAGACTGCTCAGAGATGACCTGTGTCTGGCATACAAGCCTGTCTCACACTCAACCTTGATGGAATTGCTGCATATCCATAAGCCAAACTCCACTCGTGCAACCCACACACAAGGCCTCAGCCTGGTCTGTGACATTAATAGAACTTGTTGGCAGGATAGCTTTGTGTTCTAATGACTCCCCCATCTGTGGAATAGCCTCCCTCTTCTTGTAAAGCAGAGTACCTCACTAGTCCTGTTTAAGAGGAACCTGGACAACTGGATGGGAAACAGAAAATATACCCTTGGGATCCCACCTGTGTCCCTGTTGGACAGGGAAAACAGGTGCTGGCTTTAAGGGAATATGGATGAAATTCTTGGCTAGGCTTATAGGTGCCTCTGGGCCAATAGCTTAGTATCGTCCTATGAACCTTAACCTGGACAGAAGAGAAAAACAGAAAATAGTTTTAAGATTTACTGTTAGCACAAATCAATATATTTCACATACCTGATGTAGCACAGTTCAAAAGCTGTTAAAAGGTGTATGTTTATTGTCAGATTATTGCAGTACTGCAATAATTTTAAAGCTTGTGCACATAATAAACATTCTCTTTCCTGGTTAGTGCAGTATTTCTTTACTGCATTTTTTATTTATTTTTCTAAAGTTTTTATACATATGGCAGCACAGGCCATTATGATTTAAGGTAAAGTATTAAAGAATATTGTAAGATCACATGGACATTCTATGCCCCAGCACACATTTCACACATAGGCATCTTCTGCATAGTTTTGCACTGTTTATAAGCAAAGATTTGATGACTCCGACCCATGATTATTGGAAATCATTTATTAGCAATTCATAACGTTAATGTCTCTGTGCTAAACTGGCTGTCTCAGATGTTACTTAATTGTCTTTGCTTACTTTTCTTTTAAAACACAGCATACCAGGGGGAAAAATGCCTTTCCACTGCTGAAGCGATTCAGCACAGCAAAAAAAAAAAAACAAAGTTTGCATTAAGCTTTTATTTATTGCTATAGTATTTGGTATGACAGCTCACTTGGCAGTCTGCTGTCACTTAGTGAAGCAATAATGACCCTCCATGACGCAGGACCACCACTCCACCTTTCTGGAGACACTGGAAAACATAAAGGTCCTACCAAACACCCTGATATTGAGCGATTTTAATTACCCTACCATTCACTGGGAAAACTACTTGAGTACAAATTCCCAGGCCCAGTTATTCCTGGAATTCATCAACTGAAATGCCCTGGATCAGCTGGTAAACTCCCCTACTAGAGGGGAAACATATTAGACCTGGTCATTACCAACATGGGCAACAGGTGTTCCACACCGGAGGTCAACCCGTCACTGGTTAGATCAGACCATAAACTAATCACTCTGGATGTCCACACCCCACCACCACCCCCAACTAAGGAAACCACAGTAAAAAACTTTTCTAGAGCAAACTTCACCTTACTTAAGACAGAGGTGGTAAGTTTCACAGCCCCCACACTAAAGGACAACGCTGC
The DNA here is from genome assembly GCF_019279795.1 of Protopterus annectens. Classification (NCBI taxonomy): domain Eukaryota; kingdom Metazoa; phylum Chordata; order Ceratodontiformes; family Protopteridae; genus Protopterus; species Protopterus annectens. The sequence continues at coordinate 363,253,241 of NC_056744.1, read as the reverse complement.
CTAAGATGCAGAAACCTTTACAAATGCACTCTATGAACACCTACAAAGATGCATGGATCATGCCATCCCTAGCAAAACCAAGACTCACTCCTCTAAGAGAAGAAACCAGTTTGGTGGACCCCTGCAATAAACAGGCTATACAATAGAAGGAGGAAACTAGTTCAGAAAAAAAGCAAATCCCAAGAAGGAAAGACATCCCTGATCAGTATCAGTAAGAAACTGAGGTCCCTCATGAAATCATCCAAGGCTAACTTTGAAAGAAAAATAGCCAAGGATTCAAAAGATAACCACAAAGCCTTCTTTAGCTATGTTAAGAATCTAAGTGGCAACTCGCAGATATGCACTGAACTAGTGCAAAATAGCACAAAATATACTGAACCTACTGATATTGCCAACATCCTGGCAGATAGATTCAGTGCAAACTTCACCCACCTCTCACCTCCAAAAGGGCTTACAACAATACCGGAAAAGTGTAGTGTCACAAAAATCACAGACGCACAGGTGAAAAGAGCCCTTTCAAAAGCCAAAAACACAGCATCAATGGGACCAGATGGTGTCCCAGGCTGCGTCTTGCACGAACTACAGAACGAACTAACCCCCCCCCCCCACCTAAACACGCTGTTCAACCTCATCCTCTCCACAGGCTACGTGCCCATAGAATGGTGCACAGCAATGGTTATTCCTCTCCACAAAGGAGGGGCTACAACTGACCCTGGTAACTATCACCCCATAAGCCTGACTAGCCTGGTCTGCAAGGCTATGGAGTGCATCATCATGGAACTCATTAAAAAAGACATTGGGAACCTCCAAACACTTGACCCGACCCAGTTCGGCTTTGTTAAGGGCAGATCATGCCTACTAAACCTGGTTGACTTCTTCGAGACAGTCACCAAGGCCATAGATGAGGGAAAGGTGGTTCACACAGCCTACCTTGACCTCACCAAGGCTTTCAACACCATTCCCCACTCGGGTATTACAGAAAAACTCACCAGCCTGAACATAAGCCCCTATGTCATGAGATGGGTTGCCAACTGGCTTACAGACAGAACTCACACGGTAAGAATATTGGGTTCCAGGTCCGACTCTAAACCAGTTACAAGTGGTGTCCCACAAGGCTCGGTCCTGGGACCCCTACTGTTCAGCATATACTTATCAGAAGTGCAGGCAAATACAGGAGGACTATGGCTAACCAAGTTCGCCGATGACTGCAAACTGGGAGCCATAATTGACTCTACGGCTGACATGGACATCCTCCAAAAGGGCCTTACTGAGATGGACACCTGGTGTCAAAGTCATGGCCTCAAGCTAAATGCCAAAAAATGCATACTCATCCCATTTGGGAAAAACAAAACACCCACAAATTACCACATAGGTGGCAACCCCCTTAATACAGAAGAGATAATATGAGATCTGGGGACCCAGGTAGATAGTAATCTCTCCTTTGACAATCATATTGCCAAAGTAGTTAGGAAATCCTTCTATGTGGCCCATCTAATTACTAAAGGGTTCGCATCTAGAAATAAAGAGGTTATAGTGCCACTCTACTCGTCACTCATTAGACCCATCATAGAGTACAATGCCCCATTTGGGATGTACCTCACAAGACACTTCCAACAGCTGGAAAGACCACAAAAGTACCTCACCAAGAGGATTACTGGTCTCAAACATATTTCCTATGCAGCCTGACTCAAAAAACTCTGTCTGTACTCAGTGGCATATCACTTACTCAAAGGTGATCCCTGCCTGACTTACAAAGCCATGTCCAACTCAGACTTCATGGACATGCTCCACCGAAAGAAATCCAAGTCACTGTGAGCCATGCGCTCTAGTGAGCTAAACCTCGCCACAACAATAAATAGAACATGCTTGAGGGATAGATTCCTGTCACAGAGACTCCCCATGCTTTGGAACAAAATTCCAAATTACATCAGGCAGAGCCCCTCACTAACACTCTTCAAGAGAAACCTTGACGAGTGGATGGGTAACAGAAAATACACCCCTGGGATCACTTCACTGGCTCTGCTTGACAGAGGATCAGTTAATTAATCAATGGGGTGGTGAAAGCCAATACACTCTGGCTAGGCTTATAAATGCCCTCGGGCAGATAGCCTAGTACCTACCTATGAACCTATGAAACTAATAAATTAGAGAGGATGTGGTTTATTCAAAGACCTCCCCATGTGTTTGGGTTGTATTAGATGCACTGGTGAGTAACCACATGAGATGGTCACTCAGTGACCCACAGTCTTGACTATTTTGTGATTATACTGCAAAGCAGCAGGTAACTTAGCTTTAAAAAGGTTGCTCCTTAAATAAATGCATACATTAGTAATGAGTTACTGTAATGTTTACTGTGGTCATGTTTTACATTTATTTCAGCTCCCTCTATAGCCTCATTCCCTGCATCTAGGACAGCATTATAAACACTGGCTTTCAAGAACTAGTGCTATATAACAGTGCTAGTGATCTTAAATACCCCCCAACATAAATGTTCTGATGACTTTATTATATATCTGCTATGACAGGATGTCATTATCAGATGCTAACCTTTATCAGAATAAACTTCAATTTATTTTGGACTGTCCGATACACAATGTGCTGTGCTGTCCAGCTAATATAACTTGTATCTTTAACTGCTGTTTTCCTCTAAAATTCTGCCCTCTTTCCTGCCCCCTTTCATGAGATATTACTATGGGGCATGGACAGTAACCATCTGTGTAATGTTATTATGGGAATCGCAGTAGCCATTTGTATGATGTTACTATGGGACATGGACAGTAACCATCTGTGTAATGTTATTATGGGACATCGCAGTAGCCATTTGTATAATGTCACTATGGGACATGGCAGTAGCCATTTGTATGATGTTACTATGGGACATGGCAGCAGCCATTTGTATGATGTTACTATGGGACATGGATAGTAGCCATTTGTATGATGTTACTATGGGACATGGCAGTAGCCATTTGTATGATGTCACTATGGGTCATGTATAGTAGCCATTTGTATGATGTTACTATGGGACATGGCAGTAGCCATTTGTATAATGTTACTATGGGACATGGCAGCAGCCATTTGTATAATGTTACTATGGGACATGGCAGCAGCCATTTGTATGATGTTACTATGGGACATGGCAGTAGCCATTTGTATGATGTTACTATGGGACATGGCAGTAGCCATTTGTATAATGTTACTATGGGACATGGCAGCAGCCATTTCTATGATATTACTATGTGACATGGCAGTATTCATTTGTATGATGTCACTATGGGACATGGCAGTAGCCATTTGTATGATGTTACTATGGGACATGTATAGTAGCCATTTGTATGATGTTACTATGGGACATGGCAGTAGCCATTTGTATAATGTTACTATGGGACATGGCAGCAGCCATTTGTATGATGTTACTATGGGACATGGCAGTAGCCATTTGTATGATGTTACTATGGGACATGGATAGTAGCCATTTGTTTGATGTCACTATGGGACATGGCAGTAACCATTTGTATAATGTTATTATGGGACATGACAGTAGCCATTTCATAAACTGCAGGGTGCATTCCTATTCCCAGGGTAGCACGACTTAAGGAGATACATGAGTTATGTTAGGGATTTGTACAGAGGGAAAGGGTATCAGTTTATTAGGAACAGCCTAGAAAATAAAAAGAGTTTGGTGAATGCTAGATATGTCTCAGTCTTGTAGTGGTTCACCTATCAAGTTTGTAGAGTGTCACAGAAGGAAGTCCAGAAATGGATGAGATGCAAACATGCAGAGAAAGAGATTTTAGCACAGAAGATAGAAGGGACAGCTAGTAAAACCCCACAATGTGACAAGAGGTGATAAAGGTGTCAGGATTGTCTATGCATAACTACAGGCATCTTCGAAAATGTTTTTTGATGGAAGTCTTTGGGAGAATATGGCAACTTGTTGCAGATGAACTGAAAGAAATGGGTGATAAAGGGGTGGAACAGTTTGCTCTTCAACAAGGGAAGACCTAATGAGAAGAAGACATTTTTTTACATTTTTATTTTATTTATTTAACATTTGTTTACCAGAAAAGTCCAATTAGGACAGAGCCTATTTTCAGGGAAGACCCAGGAGAAACACTCCAGACACATGTCTTTGGAATATGGGAGGAAACCGGAGCACACAGAGGAAGCCCAAGTTAACGCAGGGAGGACAAGATGGCACCCCAGCAAAGAATCAAACCAGAGAACTTCTTGCTGTGAGGTGGCAAAGCTAACTGCTACACCACTGCACCACTACATGAGCACATAATCTATTGTGCCAGAGTGCCTCTGGTTAAACTACTTCTGGTTATTAAAGGAGATAAAGACAACAGAGAAAGCAGATGAGAAAGCAGGGTGAAAGACAGGAATGGGGCTGTGGTGTTCTGTATATGAACTTAAGTAGGACATTTTATGTGGCTAATAAGGGCTAGTTGGGAGAGAGAGAGAGAGAGTGTAGACTCGAAGGAACAAGGGGATTGGCCAATTATACCTATTGTAATTTTTCTACAGTATCAGAAATTAAATTTTATGCTCAGGTTTCTAATATATATATATATATATATATATATATATATATATATATATATATGTATATATCTACTAGCTCATGCTAAACTTACACTAATTAATTTCTATATGTAGTCTTTGTCTGTCTGTATAGTCCGTTATCTAGTGTCAATTTCTGTTTCTGTATCAAAAGTTGTATTTTTATCTGTTGTCAATGTTTTGCTTCTGTATAGATGATCACATTGTATCATATTGTTCAACTGTTTGTTTTTCTGTACTGGATGTGGAGCTTTTCTCCCCGGGCCTGCGCTGTAAATGGACATATGTCCAGTCGGACTCTCCCGGTAAACAAATGTAAAATAAAAATAAATAAAATAAAGTGTGGGTCATGGTCAGTACTGTTAGAAAAATTGAGCCTGTAGAGGATCAACCACTTTGAATGTTCTATAGATGGTATTTGACATACAAGAAAGTGAAAGAGTGGAGTGACAGAACCTAAATTCATATTGTAGATATGATTAAAGGTGGGCTGGACACCTCCATATATGTCTGGGTTGCCCTAAAATGAACTTGAAGTGTGCTGACTTTGCAGAGCTAGTCTTGGTAGTGTAGTGTAAGAATAACATTGTATCATGGGACTTTATCTTTAGGGGTATTAAGGAGGGGAAAAACCACTGGAGAGATCAATGTGTTTAAAAAGGGAACACATATGTTATGTAGGGGGAGGCTGGGTAAAAAGTATGATAGTGGTGAACTGGAAAAAACAGCCAGGGCCTTTGCATGTAGTGCAAAGGTATACATAGGGGTACGGGATGCTGGTTGGAGAAATGACGTAAGGATATAAAGGGCTGAGAGAAAGAATGAAAGGCATAGCTGAGAAGATAGTGGGTAACTGTTGCGAGTAAGTTACCAGAGTTAGATGAGTAGCAGTGTTTTTTCTGAGTTAAATGTATCAGTCCCCCAGAAATAGGTAGGAGATGAGTCTGGTGTGGAGACAGTATGGTATGTTTTTATTTTCTTTCAATAACAGTAATGAAAAGCTTCCAGTTAAATAAAGGTGCACTGTAATCCTAGCCTCTCTCACCTACAGACCTACCCTCTTTTACCAGTAGATTAACTAAAAGTTATATTTACTAGAACCTAAGATCACAATCCCATGAAACTCCCCCTCCCTTCTTACTCCTATGAAAAGACTTGATCCCAACATAGGATTGTTTAAATTCCATGTTTTTAGAGCAAATCAGAAGAAACCAAAATTCCAGCACACTTGACAATCCCGCGCTGGAATTTCAGTTTTTCCTCATGCAAACCCCTTTGATTGTCCATGAATAGACTTTATAATACTAATCACAGTTAGTCAACACTAGGCCCTGCCTCAGGGAATCCATCCCACTAAAGATAGGATCACTCCGTACCAACCCTTCCTTACCTAACTTATAAAACATTTGAATCATGAAGCCTCCTACAAGTGTCATGCAATAAGTAGCGTAGTTTAAACCCACCCCCTACCTTTCCTCTCCTCCATATGTCATATATACTGTACAATTAGACATACAGGGGGAGAGGGGAGGTAAAATTGTATGTACTGTGCATAGTGAACATTTACCTTGTATGCTGCATTTTGAGACACATATTTATCTTACACTGTAAATGCTGATAGATTTGTTTTTAGTTATAGTTGATTTTTTTATTTTTTTTTTTAGTTATAGAGCTACTAGCTTGCTTTTAAAATCTTCACATTTCATCTCAGTCTATGTATTCATTTGAAAATGTCTGCTTTGTTTTATTTTGTCTGTTGTATTCTCCTGGGCTAAGCCTAAAGATGGTCCATTTGGATCAGTGTTCTCCCCCATTAACAAATGAAAACAAATAAATAAGTAATTAAGTAAATAAATACATATTCTCGGTGAATGTATTTGAAAGAGTTTAGATTTAGTAGAATGATGCTTTAACAATATCCTTTTCATGATTTTCTGAATGTGGGCCCCTTGACTCGTGTTATGGCTTTGCCTTGGGTGCTTCCTGCCACAAGGTGGGCATTACCTTGTTGCTGGACTGATTTTACATTTTGCTCCCTTTTACTGCTTCAACTTTTATGGGTGACCTTATTTTTAAACATGTAAGCCTCCTTCCATCTAGGCTTGGTAACTTAACATCTTTTAATCAGCAACAGTTGTAATCTGGCTCCATATTTGTAAATGAGCTGTACAGCTCGTATGTTGTTCTTTTGGGGGAGGGGGGTTCCCCTTTTTTATGTCTATATTTATTTGATACATTGTAATGTTAGCTGCTGTTTGTACATTTTCTATGAAGAATTATGCAATCCATTTCTTTTGGTATGAAGTTTAATAAAAATAATTTATATAAAATTAGAAGCATGCTTCCCTACTCAGCTGCAGATTATCAACAACAGGACTATACTCATGGATGCATTTTGTACAAAAGAGCATTTCTGTGGTTCTGTAAAGTGACTTGTTCATTTATATTGTGTCAACATTTTTTTTTCTTTGTACTAAATCTGGAATTCTTGCCTGAAGCATTTCTTGCCAGTCCTGTGCAACCAGTGTCCTCTTCCCAAATGGATATTGATATATTAAGAAACTAGCTAGTGTAATAAATAAATAACAAAATAAGCAAGATGTACTATTATCATCTTATGTTGATGCTAGTACTCATTTATATACTGGGATGTTTCGTACACCTTAAGGTGGCATTCAAATTCAATGTATGTATTGAATAATCATTACCAAATAATTTAAAGGCTATTTTATTTATTTAAGCCAGATGGACTGGACCCCAGAAGCTCATTTCCAGTAATTATCTGGTTACATACAGCAATAAAAGAGGAAGTGTAACAGTAATAGAATGACTGGCATAATATAAAAACATTGCATGAAATACAAATTAAAAATATAACGGTTAAAACAAGAATGAAACAAAAGCAGCACAGAAGAGAAGAGATTTCATACCCCATTGAAATACATTTTAGAATATGCACTTTGATATGAGGGAAAGAGTTAAAATGTAGGCTGTCAGCTAGGCTTGACTTACATGGTAGTGTTAGTACAGGTGCAATGGGACTTTTTCTTTAAAATTGCTTTAGTGCTGTTAAGAATTCGGGAAAGTTAGGAAATATCTTAATATTGGTGATAAAACTCAAACTTTCAACTCACGCTTAAGCATGATGTTCTAGTTGTAAGAATCCTCTAAAACCATAACTAGGCAAGTAACTTCATTTTAAAGTCTTGTGTTCTACTCTCCAAGCAGCATTTTTTAGCTCACTTTAATTTCTTTATTTTTAATGGATGGTCTGTCAGTTGGTTGGACTATGAACTTATATCCTCGTTTGCTTGCCCGCATGGACTAATTACCTGCTTTTTCCACTTTCTAGCCAATGACCAGTTGCTGGCCTCCCATGAATTTAGGTCAAAGGTGACATACCTACAAGAAATGTTAGTCTAGAGAGAAGATGATAAGCTATGAACTTTGCAAGGTGAAGAGAAGATGAAAAATGTTGCATCCATTGCTGAAGTCTTGGATCTGTAATGACAAAAGGTCATCCAAAGCTTCAGCTAAATAGACATATGTAGGTAACTATGCCTCTCTCAAAAAGGAAAGATTTCATAGTATGTTCACGCTTTCCTGTCAAGTAAAATCTGGGGGAGTGTATGTACTCCAAGTGAGGCCATCATGAACAGATACCGTAGACTGGTGCATGGGTATTTTAAGAGCGATAACAAATATTTCTTCTTTCTTTTTTTTTCTTTCTTTCCTTTTTTAATTCTTTTTTTTTTCAGTTTGGAGTTTCATACCATAAAACCACCTTCCATCATTGCATTTCTAAACTACAGACTTGGTACTGTGAAGTCATCTGAAAGCACAAATGTATGCTTATACCAGTATTTAAATTTCAGAAATGTAAATTGCAGATTGGCTACACATACTAAACATTCTAATTAGTCAATATTATACATAAGCATGCTATGAATGAAACCACTCTAGCAGAACAGTCAAAATGAAGAACCTTCGATGCTAACTGTTAGTCAATGTAGCCTAATATCTTTGACAATGCTCAAAGGTCCATCTGACAGGCTTTGTGCTGTGGGGTTTTGCACTGATTTCTTATGTTATAAGAATATTGATCATGACAACAAAAAAGCAGAGTTAACCTCTGAACGTCTTGCAGGAAGTTGTGATGTCTGGAATTATAGTTATGTTTAAAGGTTGTTACCCACCAAACCATTCCTTAACTCCTCAATTGCTATGTTCTATAAAAGGTCAGTAATGCAAGGGTGAGAACCAGAAAGTCAAAAGTTAAGGAGCGTTTCATGTTACACCATTGCTGCTCGTTTTAATGTTTCCATTTTTCTAATGTTAAGAATATTTTGGAATGAAAATGTTTTGCTCCATATATGTATGTACTTTGATGTTGAAATATCTAAGGTCAAAATGCAATTGTACCAAAAAATCTCTGCCTTTTGCTGGTTCTGTGACACAGGGATGTGAAGGCTTGGTGATGAGGGTACAGTTAGTAAGCTCGGGTGTTGTAGAAGCTGGCCAGAATGATGGGAGTGAGGAGCCAAAGTTCAGCTCATTCATTCCAGGTGGAGAGAGCTGGGTCAGATCATTGTATAACTGCCAAATGGTGGACATGGTCTGGAAAAGCAGGAGTGTAAAAGCAATGACATACAGACGTGTCCAGTGAAGTGCCATGCACTAAGCAATGCAGTAACTGGACTTACTAGGCTGATGACTGACCAGCAATTCACCTGATATTGTAGCCACTATCAAATCCTGCATTTAGGTATCTACTTCTGACAGATATTACTTTTTTCCAAACAAAATGAAAGTACCACAGCCCATAAGTCATAAGAAAAAACAAATTCAATTAAAAAGAAACAAATACAACAGGGTATTTTTTGGGCATAAACACTAAATTTAAAGCACTTCCATCCATAAAATGACTTACTCAGACTGTGAGGGATGACTAATTGCACAAGCATTAAATAAAATCAATTAAAAGGTACGTGGCTTTTATTGTGTAGTTAGTGACATAAAGTCCTCCTTAGCAATGTGTTTTCAAAACAAGTCATTATCATGGATGCCTGGATAAATGCAAACATTTAAATATACCTACAAAAAATATTTATGGTATCCACATACTTTCTAGATTTCCACCTCTTAAGACCATATTGATAGAATCAATAACATAAAAATAAAGGTTTCTGAATTTATCACGTTATAGGATGACTAAATAAAGTTTTATTCTCCTTTTTCATAAACTCTTTCATTTAACTTAAACTTTTCATTTAGCTTGAATATGGTTCCTCTCACAAAATGCAGGACATCTGTCACAGTAACCTATAAAAATCACACTTCAGACATGAAATTAAAATGACCTATTTAACAGTATTTCCTCTTCTCAATGAAGCAACGATCATTATTCATTTCAATGGATTTATTCTGCAGATTGAGCCCACAAGAAATGATACCTTTATCTCTCCTTGTCTGTTCAATGGTATTTGTAGCAGCTCTTTTGAATGTTTGTTGCATATTATGACATCTCTTAGTCACTGTTATTGCATTCACCCTACTTTATCATCAATTTCATCATAAACAATCAATATTCTTCAGTTATTGGGAACTGCACTCTTAACGTCAGTGGAATCGACACTGTAAGTCGGAAACATGGCCAGAATAATACTGTCATTTTTTTCTGCCTTGTTGTATATCTACTCCTTGGACTAATATTCTTGATGGATACATTCTTTCTCTCTCTCTCTACCTTAACTTTATTGACCATATATACAGGATTCTGCTTCACATAAAACTTCATGGTCAGGAAATCACTTCTAGATTTAAATTATCCTTCACTGCACCTAGGCTGCTGGCCTTCACAATACTCCTTTTCAGATCCTTGGGAAATAAACTATAAAATAAAGCAAACTTTCAGAGCTGATGCCCCTCCTAAAACCTTGGTCAAAGGTTTTCCAGCATTAACATCCTAAGTCTACATAATTGACCTTTGGTTAATGTATAACTCAAGTGAATCAAGTATAATCTCATCATTCTGACTGATGACAAAAATGTTATTAATAAATTGTACATTCAGTGTTATATCTGACCAGTGATATGAATTATACACATAACACTTTTCCAAAAACACCCTAAATAAATGTGCATAACTTGGTACCACCACAGATCCCAGAGCTCATAACGTGGGAAGTTGGCATAATGAATAAGGTGTTTACCTTAAAAACATAGGGTGCAGGGTTTGATTCTCACATGGAGTGAATGGCTAGGCTTAAAATGTCCCACAAGGGCAGTTAATCTGGTACTAATCTATGAACCACGCCTTTATTCTGCTTCAGAAATCATTATGTACACCTGTGACACCTGTGACCTTCATTGGGAGAGAATCTGCACAAAGGGACGTGGAGAACAGATAAGTCATGCAGAGTGTAAGAAAGGCAATGTGAGTGCATGTCCATGTGTATGTGTGGGTATAGGGACATTGTGTGGCGAATTCTGTCAGTGTATGTGCATGAATGCTTATTGTAAGTACACGTATATGTGTGTTAATATGTGTGGTGGATGACCACTGCCTGATGTGACCTGTTGGTGACATAAATGGTTACAGCAGGGATGCAGTGTGTGCTGGCACTAGATGTGTATGAGTGTTGGTGAACGTGATGTGTCTTTATGTCCTTGCTTATGTGTGTGTGTGTGTGTGTGTGTGTGTGTGTGTGTGTGTGTGTGTGTGTGTGTGTGTGTGTGTGTATTTCACTGTCTACTGTATCTGTGTGTGTGTGTATGTGTGTGGAAGTGTTTATGTGTGAGTGTGTTTGTGTGAGTATGTTTGTGTGTGTGTGCACGAACGCACGTGTGTGTGTGTCTGTGTGCGTGTGCGTGTGCGTATTTCACTGTCTACTGTATCTGTGTGTGTGTGTATGTGTGTGGAAGTGTTTATGTGTGAGTGTGTTTGTGTGAGTATGTTTGTGTGTGTGTGTGCACGAACGCGTGTGTGTGCGTGTGTGCGTGTGCATGTGCGTGTGTGTGTATTTCACTGTCTACTATTATCTGTACGTGTGTATGTGTCAAACAGGCAAGGGAAAAACGTAGACCCAAGTTAATACACCAAATGTTTATTGTAAGCACTTTTGTCCAAGTAAAATTTTTGAACTTCTTCAGACAACGTCATTCAAAACCACTCAATGTTTTAAAATACCCTCTATCAGGGTCATGTGATACAGAATTAATCACATGATCAACCCAAGCTCAGCTTTTAAAAGGTAATTCCAAAACAACGCAGAATAACCCAATTATATTCCTTTTACAAAGAAATCAGAACATAGGTTCATAGGCTGGTACTAGGCTATCGGCCCTAGGGCCTATACAAGCCTAGCCATAACAATTCCCTGGGTATTTCTTCCCTGAATATTTACTTCCCTGGTCCCCTGTCTAGCAGGACGACTGACATGATCCCTGGGGTGAATCTCCCATCCAGTCATCAAGGTTCCTTTTGAAGAGGTCCAAAGAGACGGGCAGCTTGACATGTATGAGCTGTCTATTCCAGAGTCTGGGGAGTCTCTGGGTCAGGAAACTATCCCTCCAGCATGTTTTGTTCATTGTGATGACCAGGTGTGGATCCCTGGAGCATGTGACTCTGAGGGATTGGGATTTCTTTAAGTGTAGAATGTCCAGCAGCTCTGGGTTTAACATGGCCTTGTATGTTAAGCAGAGATCGCATCTGAGTAGGCAATATGCGACAGAGTATAGCTGGAGTTTTTTTTAGATTGTCAGCATAGGGCATCTGCTTTAGGCTTGTGATTCTTTTAGTGAGGTATTTCTGTGTCCTTTCCAGTTGTTGCAGATGTCTTGTGAGGTACATACCAAATGGGGCGTTGTACTCTATAATGGATCTAATGAGGGATAAGCACAGTGGGACAATGACCTCCTTTTTTCTGGATGAAAATCCCTTAGTGATGAGGTGTGCCACATAGAAGGATTTCCTGACTGTTGTGGTGATGTGGTTATCAAAGGTGAGACCACTGTCCATGGCTTTGCAGATCAGGCTCATCAGACTGATGGGACAATACTTCCCGGGATCCAAGGTGGATCCCCCCTTGTGGAGTGGGATAACTGTAGTTGTGCGCCACTCATTGGGCACAAAGCCTGAGGTGAGGCTATGATTAAACATGACACTTAGGTGAGGTGCCAGTTCATTTAGTAGTTCATGTAGTACACAGCCCAGGATGTCGTCTGGTCCCATGGATGCTGTACTCTTAGCTCTGGAGAGTGTGTTTTTTACCTGTGTGGATGTGATTACCAGAATTTGGCAATCTTTTGGTATTGAGATGGGCTCTTTAGGGGGTGAGAGGGGGGTGAAGTTGGCACTGAATCGATCTGCCAGGATATTGGCAATATCCTTGGGATCAGTATATTTAATGCCATTCTGTTGTAGCTCAGAGCAGATCTGAGCATTGCCATTTAGATTCTTGACATAACTATAGAATGCCTTGTGGTTGTCCTTGGAATATTTGGCAATTTTATTTTCGTAACTAGCTTTGAAGGATTTTATGAGGGATCTCAGCTTCTTACTGAGACTGGTAAGGGAGTATTTTGCATCCTGGGATTTTCCTCCTCTCTGCAACAGTTTCTTCCTTCTATTGTATAGTTTGTTTATGGCAGGGGACCACCAGATTGGCTTCCTTCTTTTGGAGGAAAGCGTCTTGGTTCTATTTAGAATGGCACGATTCATGCATGAGTGGATGTGCTCATACAGTGCCTTAGTGTAGGTTTCAGCAGTCAAACTTTCAGTTCCCATCTGCATGGGTGTCATGAAGTTTGTCATTTCTGACTTGAGTAGCAGGTTTCCCTATGGGGGGGGTGGGGGCGGGATGTGGATGTCAATGGTGATTAGCTTATGGTCATACCTGACCAATGAGGGGGTGACCACTGGTGTGGAGCATCGATCTCCCATGTTGGTAATGACCAGGTATAGAATATTTGAGCCCCTGGTGGGACTATGGATTAGTTGATCCAGGGCATTGGAATTTATTAATTCCAAGAACCGTTGGGCAAAGGTGTTGGTACCCAAGTAGTTTTCCCAGTTAATGGCAGGGTAGTTGAAATCACCAAGTATTAGGGTGTTTGGTTGTATTTCAATATTTTCCAGTATGTTTAGAAAAGTGTAGTGAGAATCTTGGGGTATGGTGGGGGATCTGTAGCAAGCTACAATTTGGACTGCAGTCTTACCTAGTGTTACTTGCACCTGCAGAATTTCAGATGCACTGTGTTCGGCAGCTATCCTGGAGGTGTGAATATGCTTGGTGAATATGGACACTCCTCCGCCTTTAGTGTTTCAGTCCCAGTTTGGTGGCCGAAAAGTGTGGTAAGAGTTGTAGACTGGTATTGCAGGGGTGCTCTCTGGACCCTTGAAACAAGTCTCAGTTACTGCACAGATATCGATGTTCTCCATTTTTAGGAGTGCTTCGAGAGAGTGCATTTTGAGGTTTAAACTTCTAGCATTGAGTAGCATTACTTTCAGATTTTGCATGCTTATATCTGTTACGGTGGTGGTTTTGTCCTTTGAGCCTTGCCTAAAAAAGGAACTATAGGGGTACCAAGAGCCTTAGCCAATAACCTGAATCCCAGGGGCGACAGGTGCAGACCATCTCTGGCAAAGCATCGTGGTTTGTCGATCATGTCGTCCCAGGCAGACAGATACTGGATCCCCTTCGAATGACACCATAAACTTAGCCAATAGTTGCTACTCAGGGCTAGGGTCATACCTACCTGGGATACATGATCCAAGAGCTCTTCCATGTCTCGTTTCATGTAGTCCAGGGAGGTACATCTCAAGTCATTCACTCCAACATGGACAATGACAGAGTCATATTTGTCCTTGTTGTGGAGTGACTTGAGTGCATGCATGATGTGGTGGATCCTGGCACCCGACAGGCAGCTGACTGTAATTTTCTCCATGTTCAGCCTGGTGAGTGGGACATCAGTGTGCCTGACTATAGAGTCACCTATGACTAAAATGTTGGGTATGTTGTCTTGCCTTAGGGGCTGTTGTTGGGTAGCACACTGGTGTTATGAGCTATGTGACACTTTGGTTGTGATTGCTGTTTGTTTGCATTTCAGCTTCAGAGGTCCTTGTCACTTGGCCAGGTTAATGTTAAGGCCTCCGCATAAGTGGGTTTAGTGTTACTATGCGTGGACGTTGGTGGCGTGAGTTTTGAAGGGCTATGTGTTGCCTGAGGTGTAGTGCAGGTGTTAACATTCTCCTCTTGACTGTCTAGCACAATCTTGGGTGGAGAGAGCTTTGCTTCCAGTTTGGCTATGTAAGTGCATCTCTTGCAGGTTGTAGTGTTGGGTGGTAGGAGGAGAGGGTTGTCTGTGTACATGAGGCAATTGCTGCATTGCCCCAGTATGCCCAGATTTACCAGGTGGACAGGAGAAATCACTGGAAGCTGACCCTTGGACATGCCTGGCTCGGTGTTTCTTTTGTGAAGTACAAGAGCTGTTTTCCCTTACCTTGGCAAGGTACTTTGCAATTATAGGCTGTTTAGTGAATATGATTACTTTCTCCTTATTAACAAAGAGAATTGAGTGCTTGTATCAGTTTAAGGCTTCCTAATGCTTTCCAGCAGGTTTCAGAGCAAGTGCTAGTCACACGGATTCAGATTTTAGTGCTACTACTGAGAAACCAGCTAGTTCTAAAGGAAAGTTTGAAGAGCAGACTTTCTGGCACCGGGAATAGTTTGAAGTGCTAGACTAATAAATTAATAAAAGTGCAGGAGAGCAGAGAACTAGCAGATCTAAGGGAAAAAATTGAAGAGCACCGCTCAGAAGCTTACAAAACATCCTGGATACAGCAAATCTGTATCTGGGCTACACTAGTTCAAGGAAGGGTAGGAAACCGTTTTTTTTTTTTTTTTTTTTTTGTTAAGAAAGTGAAGAGGCAGACGATAATGAGATAATTCAAGGTTCAGAAGCTAAAGGGGTGGGGCTTTACTAAAGTCTCACTATAAACAGTAGAATGAGCTGATGTAATGTGATGGGGGGGTGTCCGGTATCAACTTTATACCAGAGGCAGGCAACTCAAAGCCACCAAGACATAAGACCACCACAAGAACAGGGTAAGTGGGTGGGAAAAACAGTTGTACAGATTACAGAGATATTAAATCAAAAGTGCAGACGAAAAATGAGAACAAACAGAAATCTTCAATATAAAATATACATGTATATGCATACACAAGTTTCTATGTTTATATATATATATATTTAAATCCATTAAAAAAACTAAAGTTAAAGAATTAATCTAGAATTCCATTATACCCTCAACCATCAAGTGGAAATATTATCATAAAGTAGAAATATTATTATAAAGCAGTGGGCACCCACAGCTCTGTTAAACCAGTCCTGACTTATTTGATAGTAGTTGGAGCATGTATGGGCATGATATGCAAGACGTGGTGTGGTGTGTGTGTGTGTGTGTGTGTGTGTGTGTGTGTGTGTGTGTGTGTGTGTGTGTGTGTGTGTGTGTGTGTGCGTGCGTGTGTGTATTTCACTGTCTACTGCTATCTGTGCATGTTTGAGTGTGAGTGTGTGTGTGTGTGTGTGTGTGTGTGTGTGCGTACATGCGCGCATGTGTGCGTATTTCACTGTCTACTGCTATCTGTGTGTGTTTGAGTATGTGAGTGTGTGTGTGTGTGTGTGTGCTGGCGCGCGCATACACACATGTGTGTGTGTGTTTGTGTGAGTTCAGATGAGCAGTTGTACAAACTACACATCTGAGCAATTAATAGTCATGCCGCCTGTCTATTGTGAAATATCACAATTGAGAATGTGCACAAGTGTGAATCAGTTTGTAGAACAGTGGTGTCTGGCTTACCTGTGCAACGTGAGTGTGCAACGTGAGTGTGCTGCTGCACTATTGTCAATTTCAACCTTTGTGGTCACTGCCTCTTTACATTGAACAGAGGCATTTTCACCCTCTCACACTTATTGTATAATTATGCTTGTCAGTGAATGGTTCTATGACTGACTGTTTTAACTCACGTATGTGATCTAAAGTCTTTTACACAGCCAAGAATGATGAATCCGGGGCTTAGAATAAAGCACATGAAAAAGTACTTACTATGGCTTTCCCCTACCAAATGATGGACCCTTCGTTAAAGTCTTGTCATCTTTCATTATATTTACTTGAATGTATAAACAGTTTCAATAATTTTACTGAAGAAATAATATTATAAAATAATATTGTAGCATTCTAAAACTAAGGATTTTGAGTGGAGAGACGGAAGAAATTAGCAGAAATTGCGGAAAAATTGCACATATAGTTTTCCAGTGGTCCTGGTTCTGAGTTATTGGCACCTGACAGAAAGATAGCTATAATGGTTTGTGACAAAAAAAACATAAAAAATGCTTTTGTATTCTTTTTTATTAGTGTTTGAACCATTTAGTTTTATTAACTAAACAGTTTGGCTTATTATTTAAACAGAGAGAAAATTATGCCCAGGAGTAAGTTTGTATTGCATCTACTCTGTACTACCACTCCTGCTGGGAGTAGAACTGGTTTTGTGTGTGTGTGTGTGTGTGTGTGTGTGTGTGTGTGTGTGTGTGTGTGTGTGTGTGTGTGTGTGTGTTAGAGACACACTGGAATACATTACTATAGGTTGAATTTCTTTCACAGATCCACAGTTAACTACTGAGTTTTTTTTTTGGGGGGGGGGGGGAGTAATGGTGAGTTTCCATATATGAAAGCAAATAACGACTACTTGGTTTTGGTTAAGTGATCATAGATATAAATTGTCAGAAGCAGAGTGTGTGTGTGTGTGTGTGTGTGTGTGTGTGTGTGTGTGTGTGTGTGTTAGAGACACACTGGAATACATTACTATAGGTTGAATTTCTTTCACAGATCCACAGTTAACTACTGAGTTTTTTTTTGGGGGGGGAGTAATGGTGAGTTTCCATATATTAAAGCAAATAACGACTACTTGGTTTTGGTTAAGTGATCATAGATATAAATTGTCAGAAGCAGAGTGTGTGTGTGTGTGTGTGTGTGTGTGTGTGTGTGTGTGTCTTTCTCTTGATTGCAGACAAACATTTTTCATACTATTCCCTGCTGACCACTAGTCCTATCATAATCTAAGTGGTCCATTTGTTCTCAGTGAATTGGAAGTGATCATGGGGTGTTGTTACTCTGGTAGCTGTCAGTATTTTCTATGTCTTATACCTATACTTGTTGCAGTCTGAACTGATAGAAGCCACACAATGTATGTCCTATCACATTAATCCTTTCATGCAGTCTTACGGTGGATCAAACCTCCACCACCACCACCAATGGAAAAGGCAATGACACCTGGTCACCTTATAGGCTCCTTGTTTCAAGCAAAGATTACAGCCCAAGTAACCAGTGAGCTTAGCCACTTAAATAATATATGACAGTAAATCTCCCCTAGTAATTGAGTACCACAAATCCAGGTGTGACTTTATTGTCTCCCATCTTTTCAGCAAATCCTGACGTGAATGTTCATAGCAGCCTTGAAAACAGCTGGAGAATGTACCTATACAAGGTACCTCTTACTGTCCTACGCCAGCTTCTCCAGTTTCTAAGGCATTAGTCAGTCTGGTCTGCTGTTGGAATATGCCAAATAAGTTTTTGCCAGTGAAATTACAAAACTGAATATCACAGTAGTTTAGGACTGAACTCAATGAAACTGCAAGTCCAGTTCCTGTGCTTAAAAGAGGTAAGACCTGAGATGTTTACACAGGTTTTCAAGTTACTATTAATATTTGTAGAAAAAACTACAGAGGGGGAATATTTAACTACAGGAACAAATAGACAGATTTAGGCAAAGAGCGCCAATCAGTTTGGTACGCTACAGAAGTTGAATTCAGCACACTTGGGAGCTGCTTTCACATGTAAGCATGTACTGAGAAAGGCAACTTATATTTCATGCACTTTGTAGCATATCTGTTTACATTTCATAGTAAGGAATTGAATACATAAAAAGTTATATCTGCTTACAGTAGGGCAGACATGGTTTATCTTCCATATAGATGAGAGCTTTTATGTAAATAGCAGTCTAGGGCTGAAATTTTGTTGGTTTGTTTTCTAAACACAATGCACATTAAACAGTAATTAATCTGGCAGCCTTATCCCACAATTATGCCATCTGTAAAATCCCATACCTCTTTCACTGTTTTGACTAAGTTAATTATTCCTTACCCTTAGGAGGGTATATCTTAAACATAATGAAATCTAACTTTAAACTATAAGGATATTATTTTGGTTTTCTAATTAAAATTGAACTCTGAAACTGAATTTCCAACAATGTTAAATATTTTCCAGATATGGAATAATTAAAGAAAGCCTCTGATGAATTCTCAGAACATATAGTTTATGTGTTAGACTGATAAGACATCATTGAACTTTCGAAAAATACACCAAACCTTAGCAAGAACTTCGGTAGCACCAATTAGCGCTAAAATCACCAGCAACCACGGTAGTTGGCAAACATTCTATTTAATATATCCACATCGCCAACGACAACAATGTAACAACATAAAATAAGAACAAGAATGGAACACTGCTGCGTAGAATGGCAAAAACTGAATAACGCCAAAATAAATTCAACAGTTGAGCTTTCAACCAGTATCCTGGTCTTCATCAGAACTGTTGGCAATACATTGAATTTAAATAAGTTCTTGGCCAAAAGTTTGTATCTTTAAAGATACAGTATACAATTCTCCCAAAATCAGTATATTACATCCAATTATACATACATAAACTATCCGTGTAAAATAAATACAAAATCAGAAAACTTCATAGTAGAATAAAATCATTTGAATATACTATAAAATGCTTAAAATGCTAGTAATGTTTATCTAACTTCGACTGTAGTGTTTATATCAATGCCATACATCGTTAATGAAACTAAATTATCACACTGATCCTGCGTAATAAAAATAATTTGCGATCGATTGTATAACGAAATAATAAAAATAATAAACTTCTCAAAATCTTTTCAAATGAGCAGCACCTATAGTCTTATATGTACATAACAAATAACAAATTGTTATCACATGCTATAATGCTGTTCATGCGAATAATTATAAAGAACACAAGTTGATGGCCTTTTTAAGCACTATCAATATATATGTATTGATTCTAGCTTAACAATGTACTATCAATGAATTAAAATGTAAATATAAATGTACACCAACTATCGAGAAACCGATATATCTGTACATATGATGTCAAAATAACATAAAACAATAGGAAGTGGATAATACTATTAAATAAATATTGATTATTACAGCTATCATAAAAAGTATTATGTTAAAAAACAACAATTATTACATATTGTAAAAACTTTGAAAAAATATATTTATATATATGTATTGATGTGTGAATACATAACAAACTTGGTGTGTAGTACATAATAAATTGTTGGTCCTTATGAAAAAATATATATATATTTACAAACTATTTGCTTGTATAAATAATGTATGTAAAAAAATATATGTATAAAAATATATGAATTCATGTTAAAAATATTAAAAATATTGTACATATAATTTATCATATAACTATCAATTAAATTATATGCATGTATTATGAATTAATAGTAATCTTAGTAAAATTAGAATTCTATACATATAATTTATCATATAACTATCAATTAAATTATATGCATGTATTATGAATTAATAGTAATCTTAGTAAAATTAGAATTCTATTAAAAATAATAGAATTCTAATTTTACTAAGATTACTATTAATTCATAATACATGCATATAATTTAATTGATAGTTATATGATAAATTATATGTACAATATTTTTAATATTTTTAACATGAATTCATATATTTTTATACATATATTTTTTTACATACATTATTTATACAAGCAAATAGTTTGTAAATATATATATTTTTTTTTCATAAGGACCAACAATTTATTATGTACTACACACCAAGTTTGTTATGTATTCACACATCAATACATATATATAAATATATTTTTTCAAAGTTTTTACAATATGTAATAATTGTTGTTTTTTAACATAATACTTTTTATGATAGCTGTAATCAATATTTATTTAATAGTATTATCCACTTCCTATTGTTTTATGTTATTTTGACATCATATGTACAGATATATCGGTTTCTCGATAGTTGGTGTACATTTATATTTACATTTTAATTCATTGATAGTACATTGTTAAGCTAGAATCAATACATATATATTGATAGTGCTTAAAAAGGCCATCAACTTGTGTTCTTTTATATAATTATTCGCACATGAACAGCATTATAGCATGTGATAACAATTTGTTATTTGTTATTTATGTACATATAAGACTAGTATAGGTGCTGCTCATTTGAAAAGATTTATTTGAGAAGTTTTTATTATTTTTTATTATTTGCGTTATACAATCAGTACGCAAATTATTTTTATTACGCAGGATCAGTGTGATAATTTAGTTTCATTAACGATGTATGGCATTTGATATAAACACTACAGTCAGAAGTTAGATAAACATTCGTACTAGCATTTTAAAGCATTTTTATAGTATATTCAAATGATTTTTATTCTACTATGAAGTTTTTCTGATTTTGTATTTATTTTACACGGATAGTTTATGTATGTATATAATTGGATGTAATATACTGATTTTGGGAGAATTTGTATACTGTATCTTTAAAGATACAAACTTTTTTTGGCGCCAAAGAACTTATTTAAATTCAATGTAAGCCTATTGCCAACAGTTCTGATGAAGACCAGGGATACTGGTTGAAAGCGCTCAACTGTTGAATTTAATTTATTTTTGGCGTTATTCAGTTTTTTTGCCATTCTACTTGCAGCAGTGTTCCGTTCTTGTTCTTATTTTATGTTGTTACATTTCGTTTGTCGTTGTGGCGTGATGTGGATATATTAAATAGACTGTTTGCCAACTACCGTGGTTGCTGGTGATTTTAGCGCTAAATGGTGCTACCGAAGTTCTTGCTAACATCATTGAACTTTGTCCACACATTTAATTGTCTGAATAAAAAGTTTCTGCAGAAAATAATAGCCCATATCCAAGGTCTTTAAATCACACATTTTTGTTTGACAGTGTTTAGTTATCCTCCTGTTTAAAACAAGCAGAGCAGTGAGAAGTTTCTGTGGCACAGGACAATGGCAACAATATAAATTATAACTGTTAACACTGTTTGCTGCAGTAAGCAGCCACTTGCTACTTTGTTGCATTAATCAATGAATCCCATGACCAACATGTGTACGTTGTAAGAAAGTCCTTCTATATTGCACAGCTTATAAACAAGGGGATTGTGTCTAAATCGAGGCATATCATTGCCCCCTTTACTCAGTCCTTATTAGGCCAGTAATGGAAAGATAATGCCCCGTTTGGCATGTATCTGTCCACACATATGCAACAACTGCAATGCCCACAGAGATGCCGTACTAAAAGAATAGAAGGGCTAGACCTGTGTCTGGCATGCAAGGCATTGCTGGACCCATTACTGATGGATTTACTGCATATCAGCAAGTCAAATGACATCAGAAATACTCAGTCTGGGGATCTAATCCTCTTCTGCAACATCAACAGAGTGATTTGGAGGGACGGGTTTATTTTGGCAGGGGATACCACCACTCTGGAACAGACTCCTCATCCACGTAGGACAAGGTTCATCCCTGTCCATATTTCAAGCACAACTTGAATCTATGGATAGGAAACGAAAATGTACCCCAGGTCTGCCTCCTGTACCACTAATGGACAGACACATCACCTAAATCTTTATACTATGATTGTATCTCCTTGACTTATCTATGGTATGATCCCCATTTATTGCCATTATGGCTAATATATAATTGTTACCCATTGAATGGGTAAGGCCAATCCCTAACCAAATGGAGAAGTTTAATTTGAGCACCAAAAAGGAAACTGGCTAGTCTTAAAATGGCCAGCAAGAGCAGCTAGCCTAGTACTTACCTATGAACCTATAATACTGATGGGTTTGTACTTACCTATGAACCTATAATACTGATGGGTTTGTACTTACCTATGAACCTATAACACTGATGGGTTTGTACTTACCTATGAACCTATAACACTGATGGGTTTGTACTTACCTATGAACCTATAACACTGATGGGTTTGTACTTACCTATGAACCTATAATACTGATGGGTTTGTACTTACCTATGAACCTATAATACTGATGGGTTTGTACTTACCTATGAACCTATAGCACTGATGGGTTTGTACTTACCTATGAACCTATAACACTGATGGGTTTGTACTTACCTATGAACCTATAATACTGATGGGTTTGTACTTACCTATGAACCTATAATACTGATGGGTTTGTACTTACCTATGAACCTATAATACTGATGGGTTTGTACTTACCTATGAACCTATAATACTGATGGGTTTGTACTTACCTATGAACCTATAATACTGATGGGTTTGTACTTACCTATGAACCTATAATACTGATGGGTTTGTACTTACCTATGAACCTATAATACTGATGGGTTTGTACTTACCTATGAACCTATAATACTGATGGGTTTGTACTTACCTATGAACCTATAATACTGATGGGTTTGTACTTACCTATGAACCTATAATACTGATGGGTTTGTACTTACCTATGAACCTATAATACTGATGGGTTTGCAGCTCTAATAAGGCATACTTGGACCCTGAACCAGGCTTCAGCAGTTCTAAGTAGCTATATTTTACAAAGTTATTTTCAGAATGATTTTAGTGGTTGACTTTGTGACACCATGATGATATGACTCAATACTATTTACCACAGAGTTTCCCCACAAACATACCAGTTCTCTGATGAATAGATTGTTATTTTCCTTGAGATACATATGCACTATGATTTTCTTCTGTGTGGAGACATGCGTGAATGGGTGTACCTTCGGTGAAGGTTGTGCATCAGGGCTGGTAACTCGGCACGTAAAAATCAACTACCAAGCATTAGCGGACCGGATGTCCGCTGTGGCGACCCCTAACCGGGAGAAGCCGAAAGACTCAACAACATATGCACTATGATTTCTGTTAACTGTGTATTATTGCTACAAAGGGCCTGCTTCCACTTATTCTGTCACTGCCAGCTCTTTTAAGATGAAGTGGTTTTCTGCTAGAAACCTCAAATCTCAAAATGTGCATAAAAAGCATTCCTGTCTTGCTTACCTTTAAAAGTCAAGATAATTGTTATCAGTATTAAATATACAAACATTGAATACAGTTTCATAATACAAGGATAATATTCTTTCAAATGAAATGACAACATTTTTATTCTGTTGATAATTATTACATTATGATAAAGAAAGAATAAAAAATAAATTCAATATACAATTATGTAGACGTGGATTTATCATATTTTAGATTTTGAACTATTCACCAGTAACTGAAGCAAGCATTTGAAGTAAAGTTTACATTTCCTGCATAGGGCTATAGTTTTAAGATGAAGTACTGAATGAACTGTTTTTTGTTTGTTTGCTTGTTTTGTTTTACCATCTCTTAGCAGCTGTAGCAAAGAGCTTGGTTGGAATGTCTTTGCAAAATGCATATGATTTTTCAGAGGACATTCCAGTGCAGAAAAAAATACTGCAGAGCATTATTTTTGGCTCTAGGTAGCTGCAAGCAGATTTGAAATTGAGTACATAAGATGGATTACATTGTATAGTTGAGTGTATGAAGGACTCTTTGTGAAACTCCATAACAACGACAATACATCTCTGCCTTGAGAAAATATCAAATATTTTGTTAAAGTGTTTTCTTTGGATAACTTTAAACATTCTAGAGTTCCATTCATATTCTGGATTTAAGAAATGACATTACATCTTTTAGTGGAAATAAAATTTAGGCCTGCACTGAGGTATTTATTTATTTTTATTTATTTATTTATTCTTTGCTGACTGGGTAGGTGGGCTGAATGGTTAACCATTTTCACCTATAATCTGGGAGCAAATCACAGTAACAGAATATAACAATTCATTTTCAGGTACATATAAAACTGAGTAAGACATTTACAATTCATTTAAATAGTTCCTCTTAACGGTAAGAAGATGAACATTCCCTAGATATGCATTTCAGTGGATATGCATATCATGAAACAATTTCTGCTTACTGTAATATGATATCCATTTCATTGTGTATAGCACATTATTTATGAAATTACAGGATATAGTACTTGTATTTACAGCTTAGCATTTCTTTATCAAGAGAGAGAAAGTAAGATTACCATGTCACGATTATTTTTCGTAATGTAGGATTAATATGTCACGCATTTTTATAGTTTGAAAAATAGTATAATTTGTACAAACCATAGAGAGATGCAGTGCTCCTATAAAAACATGAACTATATATATATATATATATATATATATATATATATATATATATATATATATACAAACAACAACATATATATATATATATATATATATATATATATATATATATATATATATATATATATACATAGATAGATATAAAATATATCTATATATAAAATATTAGGTTAAGACAGAAGGGCATTTGATGTTCTTTCTGGGATGTTCTGTGTAAAAAACAATGGGTTGAATTCATAAAGGTTACCACATGATGTGTATACCCCGTGGTAACATTTTTGAATCCAATATAGCCCTACGTAGGCATTTTTGCATTAAGACATGCAGGACCACAGTGGAGTGTCTCTCTCTGACCATGTTATATGCTAATAATGAGGCAGTCTGGGGGAGAGGCATATGCTAATTAGCCATGTGCTCTATCCCTGGGCCTTTCTCCCTGATGGCATCTACATGTCAAGCGATTTATAGAATCATTTCTTCTTGTAAATCAGCAGGGTCGCTCCTTCCGTTTTGCATTAGTTGACAATGTACATCCATCATACTAGAGGCAAGTACTGGTGAGTCTAAAGATAAGGTAGGATTAGGAGGTGTAGCACGTATGCACTAGTGTATGTAAGTGAGGTGCTGCATGTGGGAAATACTGGTAGAGAGATAGTGAGGGGTTAGCTTAGGTATGTGTGTGTGTGTGTGTGTGTGTGTGTGTGTGTGTGTGTGTGTGTGTGTGTGGCTGAATGGATGAGTGTCTGTAATTACAATTGGGTGGGGAGGGGGCTCTTGTACCTGAATGTATGTGTGATAGCAAGGATTTCATATCCCCACATACTCCTAGACAAATAAGGTAAGTTGGGTTGGGGGAAGCACTAGCCACCAGGGATAACTTTCATATCATGTGCCTTACCAGCACTTAAACTGTTTAGGGATCAATGGAAACACATGTCACCAGAGACAAACCTTAACACTAGACACCTGGGATGACCCTGTACTATTGCCTGAGTAGTACATAAATGTAATGAGGGTGGAGCAGGACACTAGACATCAGGGACACTCAGTATGGCATACCTTAAAGGTACATATTTAAATAGAAAGTGAAGAGAACTACTAGACATTGGGGAATTTTTGTATAAAAATACACATAAAACAACATAAGGGTAAAGGGATTTAACTGTGCATCCTTGGTATGTGAAACCCCATGCATTAGTCCACACTGTACTAACCTATTATTGCAGCAGGTTGTGACACATATGAGAGAGAGGTGCGGAAAATGGTAGGCATACATGTCAACTTCATAAACAGTTTGTGCCATAGCATGCATTTACTGAAGAATATAAAATGCAAAACTCAAATACCTGGCATTAAGGATTGGATGTCATCATCCATGAATTTCCTGGGCAGGGTAAAATGAGACATTGCTGATGTTGTGACAACATAAACAGGTATGGTGTGCGTGTGTGTGTGTGTGTGTGTGTGTGTGTGTGTGTGTGTGTGTGTGTGTGTGTGTGTGTGTGTGTGTGTGTGTGTGTGTTTGTGCGTGTGTGCGTGTGTGCGTGCGTGTGTGTGTGTGTGTGTGTGTGTGTGTGTGTGTGTGTGTGTGTGTGTGTGTGTGTGTGTGTGTGTGTGTGTGTGTGTGTGTGTGTGTGTGTGTGTGTGTGTGTGTGTGTGTGTGTGTGTGTGCATGTATGCGTGTGTGTGTGTGTGTGTGTGTGTGTGTGTGTGTGTGTGTGTGTGTGTGTGTGTGTGTGTGTGTGTGTGTGTGCTTGTGTGACAGTGACTGAGGGGAGATGGGTATGTGTGCTTACACAATATGGCTGCCACACTTTGATGTAGCTAACTGCAGATTAACTGACAATGAGGTATTTCGTCAGTGCAGCTACTGTGCATATGAATTGCAATATATGACATTGTGTAAACTGGGCCCTCTCACAGTGAGCCATATGGCCCGTGAAGGGGCTCTTAATGAATTCCCAGGAGTATGTATCTTAAATATCTTATTACTGTTAGTGGGTTGGCTTATACATGGCTCTCATCTATCTTCTTCTTTCTCTCTCTTTCGGCTGTTCCCATTAGGGGTCGCCACAGCAGATCAACTGTTTCCATTTCTTCCTGTCCTCTGCATCTTGCTCTGTCACACCAACCACCTGCATGTCCTCCCTCACCACATCCATAAACCTTATCTTAGGCCTTCCTCTTTTCCTGTTACCTGGCAGCTCCATCCTTAGCATCCTTTTCCCAATATACTCTGCATCCCTCCTTAGCACATGTCCAAACCAACGTAATCTTGCCTCTCTGGCTTTGTCTCCAAACCGTCCAACCTGGGCTGAACCTCTAATATACTTATTCCTAATCCTGTCCACCCTCATCACACCCAGCGCAAATCTTAACATCTTCAACTCTGTCACATCAAGCTCTGACTCCTGCCTTTTTGTCAGTGCCACTGTCTCCAACCCATATAACATAGCTGGTCTCACTACCCTCTTGTAGACCTTCCCTTTCACTCTTACTGGTACTTGTCTGTCACAAATCACTCCTGACACTCTTCTCCACCCACTCCATCCTGCCTGTACCCTCTTCTTCACCTCTCTTCCACTCTTACCATTACTCTGAACTGTTGATCCCAAGTACTTAAACTCATCCACCTTCGCCACCTCTACTTCCTGCACCTTCACCATTCCTCTATCCTCCCTCTCATTCATATACATATATTCTATCTTACTCCTGCTGACCTTCAGTCCTCTCCTCTCTAGAGCATATCTCCACCTCTCCAGGGTCTCCTCAACTTGGTCCCATCTCTCACTACAGATCACAATGTTATCTGCAAATATCATAGTCCATGGGGCCTCCTGTCTGATCTCGTCTGTCAACCTGTCCATCACCACTGCAAACAAGAAAGGGCTTAGAGCTGATCCTTGATGTAATCCCACCTCAACCCTAAATGCATCCATCACTCCCACCGCAGACCTGACCGCTGTCACACTACCCTCGTACATATCCTGTGCCACTCTTACATACTTCTGTGACACTCCCGACTTCCTTATACAATACTACAACTCCTCCCCAGGCACCCTGTCATATGCTTTCTCTAAGTCCACAAAGACACAATGCAACTCCTTCTGACCTTCTCTGTACTTCTCCATTAACACTCTCAGAGCAAACATCACATCTGTAGTGCTCTTTCCCAGAATGAAACCATACTGCTGATCACTAATCATCACCTCCCTTCCTAACCTAGCTTCCACTACTCTTTCCCATAACTTCATGCTGTGACTGATCAGTTTAATCCCTCTGTAGTTACTACAGCTCTGCACATCACCCTTATTCTTAAAAATTGGTACCAAAACACTTTTTCTCCATTCCTCAGGCATCCTCTGACTTTCCAAGATTTCATTAAACAATCTGGTTAAAAATCCCACTGCCATCTCCTCTAAACACCTATATGCTTCCTCAGGTACATCATCTGAACCAACAGCCTTTCCATTCTTCATCCTCTTCATAGCTGTCCTAACTTCCTCCTTGCTAATCCACTGCACTTCATGATTCACTATCCGCACATCATCCAGCCTTCTCTCCCTCTCATTCTCTTCATTCATCAGCCCCTCAAAGTACTCTTTCCATCTCCACAATACACTCTCCTCACTTGTGAGTACATTTCCCTTATTATCCTTTATCACCTTTACCTGCTGCACATCTTTCCCAGCTCGGTCCCTCTGTCTAGCCAATCGGTATAGGTCCTTTTCTCCCACCTTAGTGTCCAACCTTTCATAAAACTCTTCATACGCCTTATCCTTAGCCTTCGCTCTTATCTATGAAGATGGAATATTTGAATGACTTTTGAAGGTGTTTAAGTAGTGGTTTGTGGGACTGTTTATTTTTAAGGGACTTAACTGTTATCAGTGGGCTAACGATTCCACTTGACAAGTGCAATCTTGGAGAAACTTTTTTTCAGAGCTGAATAAGTTTGACTCTGCGTCTTTGAAAGTTTACGTTATTGTTTTGTGTACCGAGAACAAAAGGTAAAGTCTTAATTAAAAAACTGTTGTTTGGGCAGTATATTACAATTAAGGGTAGGTAACAAAAGAATATACCTTGCAGTAATGGGTAAGTGATTCACTTTTTAAAGTAAAAGACAGATGAATGGCTTGATTTCTTTCTTGGTGTCAACATTTTAGAATATATACTGTTTAAGCATGTTTGCTGTTGTGTTAAGTCATATAGATTGCTTCACAGAACTGAATATATTAAAGATTGTCAAAATAAGTTGTGCACCATTCACAAACAGTATTTCATTTTCAGTATAGTACACTCTGATCATTAACTTAAATGAGTTTGCATGCAAAACACTTTCAATTGTACCCAAAGCCATCCAAGCTAAACTAAGCTATGAATATCTTCTTGATTTACTGCACTTGAACTTGTTTTATATAGTGATCACTACTGCTTTTGAGTATTTTAAGGCATTTATTTAATTCTGTGGCAAAAATAGTAATTTCTCTGTTTGTTGGCTTTTCCAGTTCTGTTTGCCTCCAACTCACCTTGCAAAAGGGTGTATTAGTCAGGGACTTAGTTACTTGGCATTTGTTCGTTGTTTAATCTGCACTTGAGAGCTACTTTTGTTGTGCTTTTACATTAAGAAATTCCAGGATCAAAAAAAAGAAGAAAAAAGAAATTCCAGGATCATCCATTTTGTGGCAGAAGGTGTTTACTCTGGTGAACTTAAAGTGGGGTTGTTTATTGCTTAGAGGGCATTTAAATCAGTGTTTATGCTTTTTTTTCTCTACTATAAATCAGGCAAATTTGCAAGGCTCCATGCTCTAAATGCAGATCTCAGCTATGCTTTTCAAGTGGTTCAACTGCATCCAGATGCATCCAAGCTAAGATCCGAATATTTTCTTGATCTATTGCACTTGCTTTATTGGTTCATAGGCTCATAGGAGATTACAAGGCTAATGGCTCAAGAGCCTTTATACGCCTAGCCAGTTTTCCCAGGTTTTAACCAGTTTTCTTCCCTATGGGAACGATAACAATGGTCAGCAAGTGCGGGTTTGAATATTTTTTGCAGACTGCCTCTGTCCATAAGGGACATAGGCACCACCCTAGTAGTGAATTTGTGTTTTCCCATCTGTTGGCCCAGGTTGCACTTGAAGATGGTCAGGTAAGGGCTCTGCTTCACATGAATAGGAAGTCTATTTTAGAGGAGGGCAATCTCTGTGACACATATCTGTCTCTCCACCATGATCAATTCATGTCAGAGATTAGGTTTAGATCTTTCGAGCTGGTGACCCTCATACAGTTAGTTTTATGAATATACAGCATTTCTATCAGTGTTGAGTCAGACTCTGCCTTGTAGGATCATCACAGATCAATTATCAGTAATTGGTAGGAAACTGAATACAGTGATAGCGCTTTTGATTGGTCCACATATGACATGTTGGTTTTACCCTGTATTTTTTATTTTTGGTGAGGAGCCAGAGGATACTTCAACTGTTGCAGATATCTGGTGAGGTACATGCCAAAGGGTGCATTGTACTCAATTATTGATCTGATGTGGACCAATTATGGTGGTACTATGACATCCATCGATCTGGATGCCATGCCCTTACTTATAAGCTGAGCCACATAGAATGATTTCAACACCACCGTGGACATATGGTGGTCAAAGTTCAGATTACAATCTACCCAGATCTTTCACCACTGGGTCCATACTTGGGGTGTTCAGGTCACTATCTAACCAGATATCTCACCAATAGGTTCACACTTAGAGGGGTGCTATCATATTTGTAATTTGTAAGGGTAGTTGATTTCCCAAAGGGTATTATTATGTACTTCTTCACATTTAGTTCAACGTCGTGGCTCTGACAAAAATCATTAGTCTGGGTCAGACCTTTCTGTAGGATATCAACATCATATGGGGGGTCAGTGATTGCCTCCAACTGTCAGTCATCAGCAAACTTGGTCAGCCAAAGGCCATCTACATTTGTCTTGACATCTGAGAAGTTTATCCCAAACAGGAGGGAGCCCAGCACTGAGCCCTGTGGTACTCCACTGGTGACTGGACTCTTGCTGGATGGGGATTCCCCCACTCTAACAACGTGTCATATCCATGAGCCATTTGGTTATCCATCTGGTGATGTAGAAGTTCATGCCCAATTTTGTGAGTTTATCTATAATACCCAAGTGAAGACTTGTATCAAATGCCTTGGCCAGGTCAGTGTAGGTGGTATGCACTGTCTTACCCATATCCATGGCCTTGGTGACTTTCTCAAAGTAGTACACCAGACTGAGCAGGCAGGACTTACCCTTGATGAAGCTGAACTGGGTTGGTCTAGAATCTGGAGATATTTGTTCTTGTTAATCAAGTCCATGATTGTCCTTTCATAGCCTTGCATATGAAGCTAGTCAGACTTACTGGTCAGTAGCCCGTGTGTCTCACGATGAAGTCTCCTATGATGTCCAAGATGTTTGAATGTGTGGTGTTTTTCCTAGGGACTTGATTGTGGAGACACTATGAAGTGTATTTATGCATAGTGAGTGGTGTTGACTTGGTTTTGCTTGCATGTGGTTTCTGAGGGCAGTATATGGGAGGCTTCTGAGGTTTTGGTAAGTTACTTGTGAGTACGTCCGCATATGTGGGCTTTTGTGTTGAGACCTTATTTAGTGAGGGAAATGATGTGCATGTGCTGACGACCTGTTTGTCATTTGAGTTATCATTATGTTAGAGTCTTGTCTCAGTTTTGATAGTGTAATGACATTTCTCACATACTGTGTAAGTTTGTTCAGGATTAAGTAGTTGTCAGTACACATAGGACGATTGCTACGTTGCCTCAGGATGCCATGTCCACCAGTGTGGCCACAGAGATAGCAAGAAAGGGCCTATCCATGGTTTCAGTTTTCACTGTGGGTTTAACCAGGGAGAAGAGCGAGGAGATTTAATTGGACTGGGATGACAGCACACGGATGAAGAATGGGTTCTATACTCAGCGTCAGCTGCAGCTATCCAACAAGGCAATGCTGCTCTGTGCACAACTCAGCTGCTCCTAGAACAGCAGGGGGGTCGGGGAAGTTTGCAGAGATAGTTATTCTAAGGTAAATTTTAACTTGATAGTATATGCGTCTATACAGGGCGTTGCTAACTGCTGCTGTGCGGAGTGCAGCCTAGGGCAAAAAATGGGATTATATTGAATCAGAAAAATAAGTTTTACAACAGCAAGGCCTAATAACATTCAGGAAAGCACACAGTAAGCTTTCAGCCAGTGCCCCCCAACTCAGATAGGTTTGCTACAGCCCACTTCTGCTACAACAGTGCAGTCAGACAACCGTCTTAATGTAAAAATGCTGGTTTTAGAGCACAAGTGCAGGGGAACCACAGTCTAGATACCACTGTCCTGCAAAACTGGCAGACACAATGTAATAAGTACTACAGCAGCAGTGGAAAAAGTTCATCATTGAAACTCTAATAAAGTGCAAGAAATGTAACAATACAGGATTCATATGAAATACCATACAACATAATCATCATAAGTGCAAAATGATTAGCAGCAGATGGATTTAGATACAGCAGATCCTCTGTAACTCTCAGATGAAGTAGCCAAACCAAGAGTAGTTCTGAGGAACTGAGCACAAACCCACACAAGAACTGGACTTATATAGAATCACAAGAACAGGTTTTACAACAGCAAGGCCTACAGACCATCAGGAAAGCAAACAATAAGCTTTCAGCCAGCAGCCCCCGACTCAGATAGGTTTGCTACAGAACATTCCTGCCACAAGAATGCACTCAAAAAACCCTCTTAAAGTAATAATGCTGGCTTTAAGAGCTCAAGTGCAGGGAAACTACACAAATTACAGCAGCAGTGGATACAGTTCAGCTTTGAAACTCTAACAAAGTGTGAGAAATGTAACAATGAATACAGGATTCTCATGAAATACAGTAAACATAATCAGCAGATGTGCAAAATGATACTGATTTTTATTATTTTTTCGGTGGATGGCTTTAGATGCAGTAGATTCCCTGAATCTTTTTATACTGTGATCACTACGGTTTTTTAGCATTTTTTAAAGCATTTACTTAATTTTGTGGTGAAAATAGTCATTTCTCAGTTTGCTGGCCTTCCTAATTCTACTTGCCTCCAAACTGTCTTGCATAAGGTCAGATTTGCTAGGTACTTAGTTGTTTGGTAGTTTATTGTTTATCTACACTTCAGTGCTACTTTCCCTGTGCTTTCACATTAACAAGTTCCAGGATCATACATCCTGAGGAAAAAGGTGTTCACCTGTTCTCTCTGAGATGACAATCACTCCAGGGAACTCAAAGTGTGGCCATTTATTAGCTAGAGGGCATAGAAGTTAGTTTGCAAGCTTTTTTTTTTGTCTCATTATAAATCAGGCAAACTTGCACGGAGATGCCCACTGCACAGTTGTGGTTATCAGTGTTGTGTATGGTAGTTAATGCCGAGACAGAAAAATGTCCATATAAAATTAGAATTAGGGCTGAAACCTGTTAAACATCATGCCATTGTTCAGAATTAAGCTTAGAGCAAAGCTGTCTAATGGCAACACTGCTCCTTAACAATCACTAAAACATGCACCAAAACAATACCAAACCTCTCACACAAGCCTGCACCCAATGGTCCCCCCGGCAACAAATCCCATAAGGCAATCCTAATAGTCTTGTCACTGGGGATTCCATTGTGCAACACACAGATGACCCTCTCCCCAAGTTAGACAAGGTAAAGACATGGGTTAGTTGTCTCTCTGGAGCCAAGAGCCACAATATCATGCATGCACTCAAGTCATAGCATTCCAGGTTTCAATATGATTTAGTTATAGTCCATGTGGGTGTAAATGACCTGAAATTTTCCTCACCAGACTATCTGAAAAGAGACATAAAGGATCTCTCAGAATATATGTCATAGACAGGTACAAGCCTTGCATTGAGAAGCATTCTACCTTCACCAAGGATGATGCCACAGTATGAACATAAAAATATCGATTTTAATAACTGACATATTTTCTGGTGTCATTCATGGGGAATCCAATATCTGTCAGCATGGGAGGACACGGTCAACAGACCTCATTGCTTTTCCAAGGATGGGCTGCACCTGCCCCCCCCCCCCCCGGCTTTTGGATAGTAGCTAAAACTTTATCCACCCCATAAAAGCTTTTTAGGGAATGCCAAAAAGGCAAAACTACCAAAACAGTGAAAATGTCTCCAAGCAACCTTAAGATGTTACTGCTCAATGCTAGGAGCCAAAACAAAAAAAAAACCTCCACACCCTTCAAGCCCTCATCACTCTGGAGAATGTAGACATTTCTGACATGACAGAGACTTGGTTTAAAGCCATAGAAAGCACTCTGGCAGTGCATGGCTTCAAAGCCTTCCACACATTTAAACCAACAGCACAGACCAGGGCCAAAGATCACTCTGACAGTGCATGGCTTCAAAGCCTTCCACACATTTAAACCAACAACAGCACAGACTGGGGCCAAAGGTGGAGGTGTCTCAATCTACATTAGCAACAAACATACCTCAAGGTTGATTAAACAGGATGATACCATGGAGCTCATCCATGTGCATGCCATCATAGATAAGGTCCCTCACCATATCATGGCTTGCTACATGTCACCATCTATGCTACTACAGTCTCACAACTCTTATCTAAACCTACTAGAGGCATTCACCATCAAACCAAAGACTGTATCATGGGTGACCTTAACTACCGTTTTGTAGACTGTGAAACTTACACTGCCTTACACTCACAGGCACAAAACTCCCTGGACTTCATAAGAGAAACACCCTGAAACAGGTAGTGCATGCCCCATCCAGAGGATCAAACATACTGGATCAGGTACTAACCAATATGGGAGAGCACTGCACCCCCCCCCCACATGTCACACCCTCACTAGTCAGGTTGGATCACTAAGTTGTCTCCTCTGAAGTAAAAATCAAACCAAAAAACCCAGCTAAACCAGTAACAATTAAGAAGTATTCTAAGCCAAACTATATCCAATTAAGTGACAGTTTGTCAAAATGTAAGGCTCCCCATAACCTAGAAAACACAATTACCTATGCAGAATTATTCGCAGAGTTGTTATGCAAACATGTGAAAGGCTGCATAGAGGCTGCTCTACCTACTGGAAGTAAACCCAAAACAAACACTAAAAACAAACCTCACTGGTGGAATCCTCACCTAAATAGGATGTATAATAAAAGAAGAAAACTCATGGCCAAAATCAGGAAAGGTAACTTCCTTAAAGACAAGTGCTCTCTTATACAACTCAACAAGAAATTAAGAGGCCTAATTAAGTCCAAGAAGCTCAACCATAAGGTCAAGATAGCGTTGCAAGCTATTGACAATCACAAGGCCTTCTTTAGCTATGTACAGAACCTTAAAAGTAACACACAACAAAGGTGGTGAACTGGTGGGGAAAGGTACCATCTTCACCTATCAGGGTTACATAGCAGATCTACTGGCTGATAAGTTCAGCTTAAACTTCAACCCCCACTCCTTCCTAGCTCCACCAGGTGAAATCCCCTCCAAAAGTGACCAGGTGTTGGCAGCACTTTCTAAAGCCAAGATCACAACCTCTCTGGGTCTCAACAACATCCCCGGTTGCTCCTGAACAGTCTAAAACATGACGTATTAGGACCGCTTGAGACACTCTTCAACTACTGCCTTAAAAAAGCTACATTCCAAGGGAATTGAGGATTGCAACAGTCATTTCTCCTTTACAAGTCCAGACCATTAACTGACCCAGGGAACTACAGACGCATCAATCTAACAAGCCTGATATAAAAAACCATGACCATGGAAATAATAACAAGGACATTGGCAACCTACAGACACTAGAACCATCCAAATTTGCCTTTGTTAAGGGAAGGCCATGCCTACTCAACCTGGTGGACTTCTTTGAGAGTGTCAACAAGGCAATGGACAAAGGTAAAACAATGCATCCTGTGTATTTTGACCTGGCTAAGACATTTAATACAGTACCCAACTCAGGCATTGTTAACAAACTCTCTGAGCTAAGTATAAATCCCTACATAACTCATTGGAATACCAGCTGGCACACAAATAGAACCCAAGATGCCAGGATCGGTAAGCCCACCTCCACTGGTCACCAATGGAGTACCCCAAGTCTCAGTGCATGGCTCATGCCTGTTTGGCCTCTACTTCTCAGAAGTCAAGGCTAATGTTAAAGGCATCTATCTCACCCAGTTTGCAGATGACTGTAAACTGGGAGCCATTATAGATTCCACCCAAACACCAATACATTGCAAGAGGGTTTGACACAGACAAATGAGTGGAGCCAAACCCATGGAGTCAAAAGCCACACTTTGACTCATGCACCATTTCTTTGCTTCTAAACCCCTATCGCGGTAGTGTGTACAAGCTGACCAGGTAAGCGCTCAACTTTAAGTCTTACTCAGGCTACAGATATTGTAATTTGGCAATATTTCTTGGTTTTAGACTCATGGTAAACTCGTATGTACCTCGCGAGTAAACTACGAGCTGTACTATCTTGCGTGGTTACTAGTATTGCTCTTGAATGGGTTGGACAAATGGTGCCTTGTTTATGATTGTTTGCATTTCCTTTTGGATTGAACTGTATGTTATATATGGTGTAGCTAAACCACCCTCTGCTTTTACATGTTGATCAACTTATACATGGGTTTATCTGTAAGAATGACATCCTTATTTCAAAGTAACATTGCCATATGCTTTATTAGGCTGTAGGAATGGCATTTCCACTGTAATTTTGCTAAAATAATATCGCCACATGTTTTTTAGCAAGCTGTACCACTGGTGTTTTTACCAAGCAGTAGAAATGGTGTTTTCTGCTGAAATTACCTGTTTTAATATGCGATGTGAAAGCCAATTCTGATGTAATGGATTAACGCCACCTGTTTTTCATATACTGAATCAACCGCATACCTGCTATATTGTATAACACAAAGTGTGTTTAGCCAAGCTGAATTTTAAGACATTGTTAGTATTGATATGAATTACTCTGGCATCCTACTTTGTTAACTAGTTGCTTAATCACTGCCTAGTTGAGCAGAAACTTATGAGCCTGCTATCACTGTTGTAATTAGTACTATTTTTACAGTAACAAGTCTTCTCATAACCAGTAATTGTAATAAGATGTTTGTTGCAAAAGCAGTGTAAGATATACTATTCTAACTGCTTATCTCCTCACCTACTCCTAAGTCTCCATTACTTAGTCTCCTTTTTGTCTGATTATCCTTACATTCCCTCTCTTTCATATGTAATAATCTTACTATCATCATTGCTCTCCTACCCACCCTCTTTCCTACTTTATATTTCCACTCAGGAACCCTCTAACTGTCCTTACTACTGTCTTCTTGCATGTAACTATCTCACTTACTTACTATACCTATATTTCCACTCTCTCCTCACTACTGCCTTGTTTCCACAGACATAGCCTTAAGTCACCTCACCATTTTACTATTTTCCATCTTTATTTTACAGGCCCCTGGTACCAATATTAAGGTTTTACAAACTCGAACCAACTAAAAGAAGAATACCCACTCACCTTGAGTTCTGAACTTCTGTGGAATCCTCTCCAGCAACTATGCTATTAAATCAAAGCAAAGTATGTGTTAAGTATATAACATTTAACCAGTCCTCCTAGCCTTCTAGTGTGTTATGATATTGTAAGGTACCTGGTCAGCTGCAAAACATCTCTACACACCCCACCCCTCACCTAAGTTCTCTACTTGTCCTCCTACCTCCCTACCTACTTGCCCAGCCATGTTCTCTGTTAGCTCTTTATCTCTCCACTGAAGCTACTACTGGTTTAGCCCTTACCTCTAATTACTTTCTGTACCCTCTCCTCACACTGTCTTCTTCATCCACACAGTCTCTCACTACTTCATACTACTATTTGTACATACTCCTCACACTGTCTAATCCAGCCACACAGACTCTCACTCACCTAACCCTAACCCAGTAACTCCCTTCTCCTTCCTCTATCCCCCCACTCAGCTCCCTAGCCTCACTCACAGCTTAGTGACCATATTCACTCCTCCCTAGTCTTGTGTCCAGCTTTGTGTATGCTAAACCTTCCT
Organism: Protopterus annectens; assembly: GCF_019279795.1. Lineage (NCBI taxonomy): Eukaryota > Metazoa > Chordata > Ceratodontiformes > Protopteridae > Protopterus > Protopterus annectens. The sequence goes on along the minus strand of NC_056744.1, from coordinate 363,215,238 downwards.
CCATAGCCTTGTGCATAAAAGAGAAAATAAAAATACTTATTCCTAGATACAAAATAGCTATGTCCTGCTGAAAAGCCTTTCACTGATTGTTTTATTCTATCACTGTGCCTCTTCCACGACAGTGCTAACCCGCTCCGTTCGCCCTCGCTACCGCTCAGGTGCACTTCGCTCCCCTACCCTACCCCATTCCCACCCACCCTTAGATCACTCAAACTTATAAACACCACACCCACCAGCAATTCACACCTTCCAAATTATCCTATTATACCCCATCAATCAAGTACAACATAAACTATAACCAACACACCCATAATAACACACCCAAGCATATCACCAAGTACACACACACACTAGTATACTCCCTAAATAAAAATTATCCTCACCAAATCTAAAAACATGTACAGCTTGCAAAAACCCCTTCTACTAAAAATACCACTCTACCTATCAACTATCTAAATTGGCTAAAATGTTGGTGTCATTCAAAGGGGATCCAGTACCTGTCAGCCTGGGATGACATGCTCGACAAGCCACGTTGCTTCGCTAGGGATGGCTTGCACCTGTCACCCCTGGGCTTTTGGATACTGGCAAAGGCTCTTGCCACCCCCATAGTGCCTTTTTTAGGCAAGGCTCAAAAGACAAACCCACCTCCATAGAAAACACAAAGAACAGGAAACTAAGGGTAATGCTGCTAAACGCCAGAAGTCTAAACCTCAAAATGCATGCACTCGAAGCTCTCCTCAGTATGGAGAACATCGATATCTGCGCAGTAACAGAAACCTGGTTCAAGGCTCCAGAGAGCACCCCAGCACTACCAGGTTATACCTCATATCATGTTTTCGGCCCAAAAACTCGGACCGAACCACAAAAGGAGAAGGAGTATCTATATTTATCAAGGATACCCACACCTCCAGGTTAGTGGCATTGCACGAAGCATCAGAAACCATCCATGTGCAACTAACAGTGGGCAAAACTGCCTTTCAGTTTATAGCATGCTACAGACCACCATCTCAAAATCAGGAATCCCACTCGGCTTTCCTGAAAACATTGGAGAACATGAAGATCTCTCCAAACACCATTATATTGGGTGACTTCAACTACCCAAACATAGACTGGGAGCATTACTCAAGCCCCAACACCCTAGCCCAAAGGTTCCTGGAATTTATAAACTCAATTGCCATGGAACAGCTAGTCACAACTTCCACAAGAGGGGAAAACATACTTGACCTGATCATCACCAACATGGGGACCCTATGCTCCACACCAGAAGTATACCCCTCATTGGTAAGATCAGACCATAAATTAATTTCACTGGATATCCAAAACCCGACTCCACCCCCAGCCCAGAAAACCACAGTGAAAAACTTCTCAAAAGCGAATTTCACACTTCTCAAAACCAAGGTGGAATCCTTCAAGGCCCCCTGGCCAGTGGAAACTACGGCCCAAACCACAGAATCCTATATAAACGCATTCTATGGACACCTCCAGGAATGCATGGATCATGCTATCCCAAACAAAACCAAGACCCAATCGTCCAAAGGCAGGCGTCCAGTCTGGTGGACCCCAGCCATAAATAAGTTGTACAACAGAAGGAGGAAGCTACTACATAATAGAGCAAAATCCCTAAAAGGGAAGGCATCTCTGATCAGTACTAGCAAAAAATTACGATCCCTCATAAAATCCTCCAAGGCCAGCTTTGAGAGAAAAATTGCACAGGATACTAAAGACAATCACAAGGCTTTCTTTAGCTATGTTAGGAACCTGGGATGCAACTCCCAGATATACTCAGAGTTGATTCTAAATGACAAAAAATACACTGAACCCACAGACATTGCCAACATTCTGGCAGACAGGTTCAGTACAAACTTCTCCCCCCCTTCCCCCCCAAAAGAGCAAATATCTATCCCAGCAGAGTGCAGCCTCCCTAACATCTCAGATGCTCAGGTGAAAGCCACCCTCTCCAAAGCAAAAAACACTGCTTCAATGGGACCAGACGGTGTCCCGGGTTGCGTCCTACATGAACTCCAAGAAGAACTAAACCCTCACGTAAAACTGCTGTACAATCTCAGCCTCACTACAGGATATGTACCCAAAGAATGGCGTACAGCAACAGTGGTCCCACTCCACAAAGGTGGTGCCTCAACGGACCCTGGTAACTATCGCCCCATAAGCCTAACTAGCCTTATCTGCAAGGCCATGGAGAGGATCATCATGAAACTCATAAACAAAGACATTGGGGACCTACAGACACTAGATCCTACCCAATTTGGCTTTGTCAAGGGCAGATCCTGCCTCTTGAACCTGGTCGACTTTTTCGAAAGAGTCACCAAGGCCATAGATGAAAGGAAGGTAGTCCACACAGCCTATCTGGACCTCGCAAAGGCATTTGACACAACACCCCACTCGGGCATCATAGATAAGCTATTCAGCTTAAATATAAACCCCTATGTCACAAGATGGGTTGCTAACTGACTCAAAGACAGAACCCACAGAGTCAGAATTGCCGTAGCCATGTCAGATTCGAAACCGGTTACAAGTGGTGTCCCACAAGGCTCTGTCCTGGGACCTCTCTTGTTCAGCATATACTTCTCCGCAATGGGAGGACTATGGCTGACCAAGTTCGCAGATGACTGCAAACTGGGCGCCATAATTGACTCTCCAGCTGACACAAACATCCTCCAAAAAGGTCTCACAGAGATGGATAACTGGTGCCAGAGCCATGGCCTAAAGCTAAATGCCAAAAAGTGTATAGTCATACCCTTTGGCAAAAACAAAGTGCCCACAAATTACCACATAGGTGGTAACCCATTAAGTACGGAAGAAATAATTAGGGACCTGGGGACCCAAGTTGATAGCAATCTCTCCTTTGACAACCACATTGCCAAAGTGATTAGAAAGACCTTCTACATAGCCCACCTCATCACGAAAGGATTCACATCTAGATCAAGTGAGGTAATAGTGCCCCTTTATTCATCCCTCATCAGGCCCATCATAGAATACAATGCCCCTTTTGGGATGTATCTTACCCGACACTTGCAGCAACTAGAAAGACCCCAAAAGTACCTCACAAAGAGGATCAAGGGACTCAAACAGATGCCATATGCTGCCCGGTTAAAAAAACTCCAGCTCTACTCAGTTGCATACCGCCTACTTCGAGGCAATCTATGCCTGACATACAAAGCTATGTCCAACCCAGAATTAATGGACATGCTCCACCTCAGAAAATCTAAATCCCTTAGAACCACACGCTCGAGGGACGTGAACCTCAGCACAGAAATAAATAGAACATGCTGGAGGGACAGATTCATAACCCAGAGGCTCCCTTCGCTCTGGAATGGAATCCCAGTCCATGTTAGGCAGAGCACCTCACTGACTCTCTTCAAGAGGAATCTTGATGAGTGGATGGGAGATCGTAGGTTTACCCTGGGGATTACTTATGTGTCACTACTAGACAGAGGCACAGTAAACTAACCTTAACAAGGGCACAGCAAACTCAAATCAAAGGGTGGCGAAAGCCAAACACACTCGGGCTAGGCTTATAAATGCCCCAGGGCAGATAGCCTAGTATGAACCTATGAACCTATAATCTTCATCCTACTTCTGCTCTCTATTCTCTCTTCCTACCACACCCAACTACATATCACTTTTCCACCCCCATGGCAAACCAAACCCATAGCTAACCACACACTACTAAAAAACTTTCCTATAACAACCCCGAACACTACCTCCTTTCAAACCCCATCCCTCTTTTACAACAAGTTATCAGTAAAAACAAACCCTCACACCTCACACAAGCTATCTAAAATTCTTCATAAACTAGCCAAACTCTACCTAAACCTACTGCAAAAACTCTCCAGCTGTGGAGACATACACCCAAACCCTGGCCCCATTCCAACAGAAAAAGCTGAAATACAGTTACCAAATCCCCCCTTCTACAAACTGAAATCATCTCTCCTCTTTCTAAATATAAACATAAGAAGTTTACTGAACAAAATTCATGACCTGACAAAGTGGTATTAACAGAAACATGGCTCAAACCTGATCATCACAATAATGAGATCATAGCCCCAGGTTATGATATCGTATGTAGAGACAGAACAGGGAAAAAGGGTGGAGGTGTAGCAATTCTATTTCAAAATCACCTCACCCTAGAACTAGTTGATTATAATAACAAAGAAATCAATGAGATAGAACTTATCCTTGCCAAATTTAAACTAAACACCAACAAACAAATAATCATTGCAGGTGCCTACCTCCCACCAGGTAATAACATTCCTATAATGGAAAACCTGTTAAATTGCTTCTCACACTCCCTCCCTTATGAAACCATACTTCTAGGTGACTTTAACATAGACTGGGTCAACTGCTCCAACCACTATCCCACAGATCACATCAACCTCAATGGGTTCACCCAAATAATAACTACCCCCACTAGGACTGACAAAACAACCAAACGTCAATCCATTTTTGATTGGATTCTGGTATCCCACCCCACTCTTGTACAACAATCAGGCTCTTTCCCTGACACTCTAAGTGACCATCAACCCACCTACCTAATCAGGAACAGAACCCACCATCTGCCCAACCTACCTATCCTCAGAATAATACGTAATAAAAGAAACCTCATAGCCAATGACTTTAATAAGGCACTAAGTTGTTGCAATTGGTTCCCCCTCAAGCAGCTACCTCTCGATGAAGCAGTACTGTATCTTCACTCAACCTTCCTACTAATCCTAGACTATCATACACCCACCGGAACTATTAGGCCAAAAACCTACCATGCCCCATGGCTTACCAAAGATACAAAAATACAATGAAAGAAAGGGACAAAATCTGGAGAGCATCTTACAAAGATAAAAATACTACTCTAAGGCAAAAGTACATAGAACTACGTAATAAAGCCAAGAGGCTAACTAAACTTGACAAGTCCAACTACTATAAAAACCCACAAGATAAATATACCCATAACCCCCAAAAATTCTGGGCCTCCATAAATAGATTACTTCACCCTGGGAAAGCGTCCACCCCTACCCCTGTGTTGCCAAACAACCAAGACAATATCCCTACACAATTTAATAAATTCTTTACAGAAACAGTACAAAATCTAGGTAATACCCAAAAAAAAACAATGGCAATCCAATACAATTATCCACTACAACTGACAATAATGCAAAAAATAACACCTCTAGCTTTTCCCTGCAGCCAGTGTCCACTAAAATGATTTCAAACCTCCTTAAGAAGCTAAAACCAACCACACTAGCAGCCAATAAATTTCCTGCAGATTTCCTTCAAATATCAGCAGAGGCCATATCATATCCAGTGTCAATTCTCATAAATTGGTCAATTTCAGAACACAAAGTACCTACCCTCTGGAAAACATCCCACATTGTTCCTCTGCACAAAGGAGGCAACTCCTTAGAGCTGACCAACTATCGCCCTATAGCCATACTATCACCCTTGTCAAAAATTTTAGAAAGAGTTGTTCACTTGCAACTAATGCAGTATCTCCAACAAAACAAACTACTATCCAATTCCCAACATGGCTTTAGACCCTCCCATAATACGACCACTGCTCTTCTATCTTACACCAACACAGTCAACCACTACAGAAACAAACGTCTTTTCGTATCATCCATTTTTCTGGACTTATCAAAAGCCTTTGACATGGTTAATCATAATATGCTCCTCAAAGCTCTATCTAGACTAAACATATGCTCCTCCACTATACTATGGTTCAACAGCTACCAATCAGAACATCAACAAGCAGTCCTCTGGCAAGAAAAGATGCCCCCCCCTTACCAGTATCCATAGGAGTCCCTCAAGGATCAATCTTTGGCCCACTGTTGTTCTCTCTTTTCACTAATGACATCTCCTCTTCCCTGCCCACTGCCTCAGTAGTACAATATGCTGATGACACCACCATAATATGTGCTGTCCCCAGCATAATTGAACTACATACCCTTATCCAAAATAACTTTACTCTAGCCGACTGGTTTTCTAACATACAACTACTTCTCAATTCCAAGAAAACAAAACTAATCCTATTTACCCCTGGCAGATCATCTAACTTAAACTATTGCCTCATCATAACCTCCAAAAATAATATTCAAATCACACCAACCAACCACACAAAACTACTAGGAGTCGATATTGATCTTCTTCTTTTTCTTTTGGCTTTTCCCGGTTAGGGGTCGCCACAGCGGATCACCTGCCCGCTCATGATTGGCAGTGGAGTTTTACAGTGTCGAGTTGCCAGTACGGTGCCCAACCTTCCACAGAAGGCACACACATGCACGGACTCACACCTAGGGCCTGAAATTTGATATCCACATAGCACAAACCATCAAAAAGGTGAACAGAAAATTAGAACTCCTCTATAGAAACAAAAAGTTCATGACTAAACAGACCAAAGCCACTATTGCTAGAACCCACCTCCTCTCCATCCTTCTTTATGCCTCCCCTATCCTAACTAATCTTCACCTTATCGAACTTCACAAACTGGAATCGTGTTACAACAAGATTGCCAAGTTTGCTACAAACTCCACAAATAGGTCCCATCATTGTCATTCACTAATGCAACTCAAGTGGCTGGAGCTTCCCAGCTACTACGTCTTCAACAAGCCACAGTAGCACATAAATTCTACTACTACCCTGAGAAAACGCCTGCACTCCAGCAGCTAATTCAGCCCCAAACCACCACTAGAGACCTAAGATCCAGCAGCCAAAACCTCTTTCATGTAATTAGACATAAAAATGAAGCAGGAAAATCTCTCTTTGCCTGCACAATAGCCCAAAATTGGAACTCACTCCCAAACCACATAACTACCACTTCTTCGAGTACCCAATTCAAACACCTCCTGAAATCCCATTATTCAAACAATTGTCTCTGCTCTTGCTACTCCCCAGGGTAAACAATAACTATGCACAGTTGCAAGGATTCTGCTACTCTCTAACATCTTCCTTACATAGCCCTGCTAATATCCTTGCTTATTCCTCCAAACTTAGCATCAGTACGATAGGATAAAACATACTAATACCTGTATTCTACACTATTAAAATCTGTACCTGATAAAGGATATAATCTGTATCTGAGAAAGGTATAAACCTTATCAAATCTCTTCATATTCTCATCTTGGTCTTACTTCAATGCCTACACTTTTGATGTGTGGGTGTGAGCATATATATATGTCTCTAGTTTTCTACTAATTGATCGTTTTACTAGATGCATCACATGCTGGTAAATTTTCATTTTTGTACTACTTTCAATAATGTAACACCTAAATTTGTTCTTAAGAATTGCTTAAAATTGTATAAATGCTAATAGTGTAACATGGAGCTTTTCTCCCCGGGCCTCCGCTGAAAATGGACCTGTGTCCAGTCAGACCCTCCCAGTTAAGAAATGTAAAGAAAAATAAATAAATGGCCTAAAACTCAACAACAAAAAATGCATTATAATGTCCTTTGGGAAACAGTCAACCCATCTTAATTACTCCATCCATAAACCCTCCTAAGAGTAAGCTCAGTGGCTAAGGATCTGGGGACATATGTGGACAGCAATCTGGCCTTTGACCAACACGTAACTAAGACAGTAAAAAATCATTCTGTGTTGCCCAAATTATACTAAGGGTATGGCATCCAGGTCCTAGGAAATTATAGTACCATTCTGCTCAGCCTGTATCAGACCTATCATTGAGTACAATGCCCCCTTTGGCATGTATCTAACCAGGCACTTGCAACAGATGGAATGCCCACAATGTTTTCTCACCAGAAGAATTCAGGGCATGAATACCCTGTGCTAAACTGATCATCTAAAGGCTCTGCCTCTGCATTCAGTCTCCTAAAGGCTGCTGAGACGAGATCTTTGTCTGCCTTACAGGACTTTCTCAGATCATGCCCTGATGAATCTGTTGCACATGTGCAAAACAAATAGCACCTCAAGTACAAGATCCAGGGATATGAACTTTGATTGTGATGTAAACAGAACTTGCTGGAGAGACAGATGCATGTCCCAAAGGTTCACCATGCTATGGAAAAGGTTCCCTAGCCATGTAAAACAGAGTTCAGCCCTGACCCTATTCAAACAAAACCTTGATAATTGGATGGGAAATTATAAATGTAGCCCCAATCTGGCCTTCATGTCCCTTACATTCAGAGCCCATCAGTAAGAAAAATATTAACTTAACACACCTAACACCCCCAATCCATTAGTTACCTCGCTACTAACATTTCTGTTCCTGATATACATGCCCATGATACTTGGGGCCCAAATGGTTTGGGGTGCATGACTAAGCTTTTATGGGCCTTAGTGGTCATTAGACTTGTAACAACCTATGAACCTATGAAGGGTAAAGTACATGATATCACATACTCCTTGGTTCTGTAGTTCTCAGAGGAGGAAGTTCTACAGAACTATCCAACTATAGACCCATTGCCATTCTTTCCCCACTAGCCAAAATAATGGAGAAATGTGTACACAAGCAACTAATGCAATACCTTACACAGAATAACTTACTATCCAACTCCCAGCATGGTTTCAGGCCATACCACAGCACCACCTCAGCCCTCATTTCCTTTACTAACGCCTTAAACCAAAACAGGAATGACAATAGGCTATCCTCCGCCCTCTTTCTTGACCTAACAAAAGCCTTTGACATGGTCAACCATGAACTTCTAATTCTTTCTCTAAAGTCAATTTCCCTCAGTAAGCACACATTCAGTGGTTCCAGTACTACCTGACTAGTAGACACTACAGACGGTATTATGGCAGGGCAAACTGTCCAGCCAGCTACCTCTCACACTCGGTGTCCCTCAAGGCACCATACTAGGTCAACTACTTTTCTCTATTTTTATCAACAACCTTCACACTGCTATCCCTAAAGTTACCTGCATTCAATATGCAGATGATTCCACTCTGATCTGCTCAGCCACCTTCCCATCCGAATTGCAAATCTTTACCCAAAATACGTTTAATACTATTGAAAACTGGCTCACCAACCAGTGCCTACTGCTGAACCCCAATAAAACAAAATTTCTATTCTTCACCCCCACTAGTAGATCCGCCACACTTTCATTCTCTGTCACGTCAAATAATGGTACCACTATCTCCCCAGATACCCAGACCAAGCTTCTAAGAGTTATCATAGATAATAATCTTAAATTTGACCTACAGGTCAACAAAACCATGCAGACCATCAATAATAAGCTTAGATCACTGTATAGAAGCAAGACATTTTTAACCCCACTGGCTAGAACTGCTATCGCCTGGTCACACCTACTCTCTACTCTTATATATGCCTCACCTGTACTCTCAAACCTCAACAAATCTGAACTAAGTAAACTTTCCCATAGCTACAACCATATTGTCAGATTCGCCACTGGCTCCACCTATAGAACCCACCACTGCTAGAACCTGAAACAACTAGAGTGGCTAGAACTGCCCAGCTTCATTCAATTCAATCAACTCTTAACAGCACACAAAATACTATACCACCCTGAGAATACCCCCTCGCTTATAAATGTTATTAAGCTATATAGCAACTTGAGATCCCTACAATCAGCCAACAAACTACTGGTCCAAACCCACAAAGCTAATAACTCTGCTGGTGAATCCCTGTTTGCCAGCTTTGTTGGCAAAACCTGGAATTCATTGCCAAACTATATAACCCTACAATCCTCCATAAGTCCCTTCAAAAAAAAACTCAAACAGTACTTCAGAGTGAACTGGCTTTGCCCAAGTACCAACCCTGATTAAGTTATATACTGAAAGCATAATCTGTAAATATCGTAATATGTAATTACTTAACCAAGTTCTGCTTCCAATCTGATGTCTATTGCTTTTAATTGTGTCTGACCATGAGAGCTGTGAGTTCCTATTTGGGAACATTACCAAACCATTGTACAAAACACCTTGTCTTATATTTTCTAATGTTATCTAACTTCTTGTGTAATCCATGTAATGTTATCTAACTTCTTGTGTAATCTATGTAATTTTTTCTACTGGAGCTTTTCTCCCCGAGCATCCGCTGAAAATGGACATATCCAGTTGGACTATCCTGGTAAACAAATGTAAAATAAACAAATAACAAATTGTTTTAACAATGCAAGATAACTTGTCCTTCTCAGTTCTGCATTCAGAAATGAACATGGAGTAGTTCTAATTGAGAATCAAAACTCCTTGTAACCATCCCAGCCCAGGATCATCCAACTGTCTCACCAGGGCTGCATGCTGAATTACAGAACTGACGTGGCATATCGAATTGTAGTAGTAAACATTACAGGCGGAACTTGGGTCACTGTTAAAAAACAGTCAGACAAACATTACAGGCAGAGCATGAGTCACTGTTATAAAACAGTCAGGCAAGTATTACAGTTGGAGCATGGGTCACTGTTATAAAACAGTCAGACAAACATTACAGGCGGAACTTGGATTACTGTTATAAAACAGTCAGACAAACATTACAGGCAGAGCATGAGTCACTGTTATAAAACAGTCAGGCAAGTATTACAGTTGGAGCATGGGTCACTGTTATAAAACAGTCAGACAAACATTACAGGTGGCGCATGGGTCACTGTTATAAAACAGACATTACAGGCAGAACATTGGTCACTGATATAAAATAGTCAGACAAGCATTACAGGTGGAGCATGGGTCACTGTTATAAAACAGACAAACATTACAGGTGGAGCATGGGTCACTGTTATAAAACAGTCAAGCAAACATTACAGGCGGAACTTGGATCACTGTTATAAAACAGTCAGACAAACATTACAGGCAGAGCATGAGTCACTGTTATAAAACAGTCAGGCAAGTATTACAGTTGGAGCATGGGTCACTGTTATAAAACAGTCAGACAAACATTACTGGTGGAGCATGGGTCACTGTTATAAAACAGACATTACAGGCAGAACATGGGTCACTGATATAAAATAGTCAGACAAGCATTACAGGTGGAGCATGGGTCACTGTTATAAAACAGACAAACATTACAGGTGGAGCATGGGTCACTGTTATAAAACAGTCAGACAAACATTACAGGCAGAGCATGAGTCGCTGTTATAAAACAGTCAGGCAAGTATTACAGGTGGAGCATAGGTCACTGTTATAAAACAGTCTTACAAACATTACAGGTGGAGCATGGTTCACTGTTATAAAACAGACAAACATTACAGGCAGAACATGTGTCACTGATATAAACTAGTCAGACAGCATTACAGGTGGAGCATGGGTCACTGTCATAAAACAGACAAACATTACAGGTGGAGCATGGGTCACTGTTATAAAACAGTCAGACAAACATTACAGGTAGAGCTTGGGTCACTGTTATAAAAAAGTCAGACAAATATTACAGGTTGAGCTTGGTTCACTGTTATAAAACAGACAAACATTACAGGCAGAACATGGGTCACTGATATAAACTAGTCAGACAAGCATTACAGGTGGAGCATGGGTCACTGTCATAAAACAGACAAACATTACAGGTGGAGCATGGGTCACTGTTATAAAACAGTCAGACAAACATTACAAGCAGAACATGGGTCACTGTTATAAAACAGTCAGACAAACTTTGCAGGTGGAGACTGAGTCACTTATAAAACAGTCAGACAACCATTACAGGTGGAGCATGGATTACTGCTATAAAACAGTCAGACAAACATTACAGAGAGAGCATTGGTCACTTATAAAACAGTCAGACAAGCATTAAAGGTGGACCATGGATTACTGTTATAAAACAGACAAACATTACAGGCGGAGCATGAGTCACTTATAAAACAGTCAGACAAGCATTACAGGTGGAGCATGGGTCACTGTTATAAAACAGTCAGACAAACATCACAGGCAGAGCATGAGTCACTGCTATAGTACAGTCAGACAAACATTACAGGCAGAACATGGGTTACTGTTATAAAATAGTCAGACAAACTTTGCAGGTGGAGCATGAGGCACTTATAAAACAGTCAGACAAGCATTACAGGTGGAGCATGGATCACTGTTATAAAACAGTCAGACAAGCATTAGAGGCGGAGCATGGGTCACTGATATAAAATAGTCAGACCTGCATTACAGCTGCAGCATGGGTTACTGTTATAAAACAGACAAACATTACAGGCAGAACATGGGTTACTGATATAAAATAGTCAGACATGCATTACAGATGGAGCATGGGTCACTGCTATAAAACAGTCAGACAAACATTACAGGTGGAGCATGGGTCACTGTTATAAAACAGTCAGACAAACATTACAGGTGGAGCATGGGCCACTGTTATAAAACAGTCAGACAAACATTACAGGTGGAGCATGGGTCACTGTTATAAAACAGTCAGACAAACATTGCAGGTGGAGCATGGGCCACTGTTATAAAACAGTCAAACAAACATTACAGAGAAATCATATCATAACAGTAGCTCTTCAAGGAGTGATCACTGTAACAGTTGTTGTGTCTTTCGGCTTTTCCCGGTTAGGGGTCGCCACAGCGGAACTCCGGTCCGCTAATGATTGGCAGTAGATTTTTACATACCGAGTTGCCAGCCCTGATGCACAACCTTCAATGAAGGTACGTCCATTCACGCATGTCTCCACACAGAAGACGCTCTAGCTGAAAATTGAACAGGACAACGTCTTACTGTGAGGCAACAACGCTACTGAGAAAAAAGCCAGCACCTCGAGTGGTTCCAATACATAGATTTTATTACACAAGAACTAGACCGGTTTCAGCTATTCAAGCTTTCATCAGTAGTTAAAAGAACAAAATAAAATACTGCTCCTTATATACCCTATAAGAGAGCAATGACATCACTTCCTGTCAAGGAAGAAAAAATCATTAATTATGTTACAAATAATAATAAAAAAAATAATAAAAAAATAAGTAGCATACAGTGAATGTACAAAAATTGTTGTTGTCCATCTAAGGCTGTACCAAACCATCATTGATATCAAATTGAAGAAAAATAAGATAAAATATTACCTTGGTGTTGTGAAGGAGATGAGTGCTGTATGAAGATGAAAAAGGTTAGCACAATAATACATAGTTTACAATAATGATATCCATAGTAAATGTTGGATCACACTATGAACAGATGTCAGTGTCAAATAAAAATGACTAGGAATGGTAAGTAAATAAGAATTTGTGAAAAATCACATTTTATCATTAAGCCCTGGTGGAAAGAGCCCACCCAATTTGACTATCCATCTTTTCTCCTTAGTGTTAAGAATCTCATGCCATCCTGTTTTAAATGCCCTATTTCCAATGATGTTATCAATAATACAAAAGAAAATTTGGCTGTAGGATGCTTGATGGTGTGTCTGTATAATGCGTTTGTTGATCTACAATTCCTGATATCTCCCAAATGTTCTGATATCCTGATGCGGAATTGTCTGGATGTTTGGCCTACATAGAATGCCTGGCACGTGCATGTAGCTAGATAAATAATCCAGTCAGAACTGCAGTTCCCAAAGGTTTTGATATCATGTATCTGGCCAGTATTCTTGCTTGTGAAGCTTTTAGTTTTGAATATATAGCCACAAAAACTGCAGTGGCCACAGGGATATGTGCCCACTAATTTGTCCCCTGTTAATGTTCTCTGCGTACCAGAGTTGTCATGCATAATACTCCTTTTGTAATGAGAAAAATGGGAACCTAAAGTTCTGCCCTTCCTATAAGAGAAATAACAACGTTCTCCTAAATAGCCCTCCAAAAGAGGGTGGGATGTGAGTATATTCCAATGTGTATTGATAATATTAATGAGATTGTGACTATTTCTTCCATATGTGGTGATAAATCTACATATGTCTGGATTATTTGATCTGACTTTTTTCTTGTAAACTAGCAATGAGTCCCTGGGTTGCGTGTTGCTCCATTGTGCAGCAGAACTGATGGTATCCCAATGATATCCTCTAGCCAAGAATCTGCTGGTTAACTCCTCGTGATGTATATTTAAATCCTGTTCAGAAGAACATATTCTTTTAATTCTCAGAAACTGAGATTTTGGAATGTTCTTGATGATGTGTTTCGGATGGAGACTGTTGGCATGTAGTAATGTGTTATATTGTGGAAATTTGCGATGAACAGATGTTTTAAGTGTATGATCCGGTTGTCGTTGTAAATGAACATCTAGAAAATGAATATCATTCAGATTATATTCCACAGTGAATTCAGTCCCCCACATATTTCCATTGAGATGTTCCATGAATTCTTGGAGATAGTCGGGACCTCCTTTCCATACAAGCCAACAGCCATCCAAGTATCTCCTCCAGATGTCAATTTCCGGTAGATACACATTATGCAGTTCAACATAGATAATATGTTCTTCAATGTACCCCATATATAAATCTGCATAGATAGGTGCAAAAGAGGCCCCCATGGCCGTACCTTGTATCTGCCAGTAGCAATCTTGTTAAAAGTAAAATACATTTTTAGTCAAAACATGTTCAGCCATGCATACAAGTAATGTGTTCATTCCAGGGGGATAGATATTGGCTTTGTTCAACCAAAAATCCAGGGCCATCAGTCCTGCCCAGTGTGGAATGCTAGTATACAATGATTTAACATCCAAGGTGCATAATAGCCAACCAGGTTCAAGTTGTGATTCAGAAACAATTTGTAAGAATTCCGTTGTATCCTGAATTCTGGCTCTAATACATGATAATAATGGTTTCAGTTTTTCAGTCAGAAACATAGACAGGGGTTCCGTCAGGGATCCAATGCCAGATACAATCGGTCTTCCTGGTGGTTTATTGATGGATTTATGAATTTTGGGCAACAGATAAAGGTATTGTTTTGCAGGATCCTTGACCGTGAGATGTTTTTTGGTATTGATAGAAATAATCCCAGTATCGACTGCTTCTTGTAGAAATTCATCAATTTCTTGTTGAAAAGAGGGTGTAGGATCAGTGCTCATTTTCATGTAATGATGATGGTTGGACAATTGTCCATTAGCCTCATCCCGATAATAATCGGCGTCCATGACAACAACCGCACCCCCTTTGTCAGCAGAGAGTATAACTATATCCTTGTTGTTTTTAAGTTTGGTCAGAGCAAGTTGTTCCTTATAAGATATATTGTTTCTTATATTGTCAGATCTATTGGAATGAAAATGTAAATCTTTCATGACCGCCTGTTGAAACACTGCAACATATTTATCCATAGGGGGATTGAAAGTGGATTTGTGAAATCTAAATTCAGTAGATCTTTGAGAGAGATTGGGGTTATCCTGTTGTTTAAAAAATAAGTTTAGATTAATTTTTCTACAAAACTCTAATATGTCAGCAACATGTGAACTTTCGTCAATAAAGAAACCAGGAATAAAACCCAGACCTTTATTCAATATAGAATATTCATCAGATGACAAAGTGTATTTAGAGATATTTAACACATTTTGGTTAGATTGAACTATTTCACTACTGACTGGAAGAGTTCCTCTAGACTTTTGACCCCGATGCTTTCTCCCTCCCCTGTGTGTCCTACCCTTAAAGGGCTAACCATACTTCTACCTCTTTTGTTGTGTGGTGATTCACCAATGCTGGTTGATTCATTATCTGTTGTGGAGGACTCCTCACCAAAGGTGTTACTAGAAGATCCTGATTTTTTGAGAATTGATCTTGGTCTTTTTTTACGCACAAAGGTAAAACTTTTGGTCCCTTGGGCGAATCTCACACCTCTTTGGGATTCAAATTGTCTACCCCTGCTGTAATCTTCTTTATCCCTAGCAAACTTATGTAATTTTTTGGATTTAAGATTATTCTCCAATGTGGTCAGTTCTTTGGATAATTTGTTCAGACAACTTTGGAATTGTGAATGATTTTCAAATTGTTTAAAATTGTTACATGTTTTCTCAACATCCAGGGTATTAGCATGAACTGTCCTTTCATAAAAGGAGGCCAGTACATTAACTAATGCCATAGCGGCTTCTTGCTGTGCTATTTGCCAATCCCTGATTAATATGTCGTCCGGTGCACCAACAAGTGGCTGAATTTTTGATCTCAATCCTCTTGGTGAAATCTTTTGAGCCTGATATGCCTTAAATAACTTATGGTGCCAAATGTTGGTTCTTAAGGTCTTAATTTGTTTACCTAGCTGATTAAATTCAGACACACAACCGTCAACTGGATCCAGTATGGGTAACTCGGTGGTATTCGAGGAACTAGTACCAATACCGAATACCTTAAGGTCATCCTTATCAGCACAAAGGCTGGATAATAATTTCCCAAGGTCCATGACTATTAGTTGTTGAGTTGAAAGATTTAGCTAGGTATATTAAACAATTCAAATTAGAGAAAGAAATAGATGTCTGAACAAAACACCAATTCACTGTTTGAAACACTTGACAAAAAATGTGCAGAGTGTATTAGAGATTCACTCAAGGGTACCAGAAGGTTCTATATGTTATGATGAGATGAAATGCTCAAAGAATCAGGATAAACACCTCGTACAAGCAGTTGAAACAAATGTATAGTTTCAAAAGCAGACTTGTATAATCATACTACCTCCAGAGATTCATCAGTTATAAAAAGTAAGAATCTCAAAATATATAAGACAGATATGCCTGGATTATAAATAGTTTTATCCTAGCAGGGCAACTTCAGAATGATCAATAATGTAGATTCCACAACAATTGAGATGCTAATGTGGTTTGGAGTGTCTCCATCAGGATGGTATTATAAACCCTGGCCATGTATTACCTGCTTAAAAAAGTTGTACCTTGGTTGGTTGCTGTTAGTATGTTGATATATAATGTATATATGCACAAATAAGTGAGCACAAAAGCAAAAATGTGCAGTCAAAACTGCATCTATATATATTATTGTTCAGAACAAGCTTGATCTGAGCATAAAGAAAAATAATAAGCTCACTTATAGTTGTAACACTGAAATATTAAGCAGCCTTAATATATGGAGAAGATTCAGAAAGAATGTTATTGTCAGTGTGGTCTAAAAATGCCTACACTATCTAAATAGGAAATTATATAGTCAAAAGTTGGTACACAATCCTGAGATTATTCCATACAAAGTGACAAAAGCCCAATATAATGTTCTCGTTTGACCCCACAATTAAGTTATATAAAGTAATGTAAAGGTAGTGATGACCTAATACCATGCCACCTTGTAATTAAGAAAAATTCCGCCCCAACCATGGTATGTAACCTAAATA
This sequence comes from Protopterus annectens, assembly GCF_019279795.1. Taxonomy (NCBI): domain Eukaryota; kingdom Metazoa; phylum Chordata; order Ceratodontiformes; family Protopteridae; genus Protopterus; species Protopterus annectens. Next base: position 363,198,095 of record NC_056744.1, on the reverse strand, counting down.
CAGTTGAAGGAATCCACCATTCATGTATATATATAAGTCAACATTAATCCTAATAAATTCTTGTCAATGGCCAAAAAAACTGTGATCATATAGGAGTTTGGTAAGAGCCAAGGCAATAGTTCTCATAAAAGTATCACTTCACATGACATAACTTTTACATATTTAAGTAATCATACAAAACTGTTCAAAAGGCATAATGCCCACTTTATATTGAGAACTGTGATTAATGGTATTCCTGTAGGTCCAACATTCCTAACATGAGCCAACAAAAGGAAAAATAATATGTCCAATCATGTAATTGCGGTATATATAAGTTATTCTGGCATTGTAATGCACGCAAGATCAAGAAAGATGACCCGACAGCTGGAGAAGTCAAAATTGTGAACCAAACTGGTTATAAACTGACGGTTCAAACAGTTCTCTTGAAAAGTTCAGACACAAACATTCCCCTGAAATTCTTCTGAAGTGGCAAGCCAGACCGTTCCCTTCACAAAAATGTATCGTAGAGAAAACGCTAATTCACTGGAAGAGAAAAGAATATAGTATACATAGGCCCATGATGCATACACTTCATGAAATCAGAGAAAAGGTGGATTTTAATATGAAGCGATAATCAAATAGTCTGTTGGAGTATAAAAAACAGTCTTTTCAGCTCCCACCAAGCTTAATAGGCCTTGTACGCTAGCCCCAAAAAAGGTGCTTTAACACACTCAGATAGTATTGTCCAAGTGCGAGCAACAACGCGAATACGTAGATGTTATTAATAGCAAAAAGTAATGTCCAAAAAATAGAGTCAAAAATGCACATAGAGTCTCACCAAATACCTTCAAATTTGAGTTAAGAGGATGCGTGTATCCCAACAATCGCTGTGAGGATGATATCCAAGTGGTAACACAAGTATAAATCCAAAGAAGATATTCAGTTCAATTGTAGACCTTGTAGCTTGTTGAAATACAGAAAAAATGTCCCCAAATATAAATCCAAAGGTACACGATGGTGGACAACAGTGGAATAATACGAAAAAAGGTATAAATCCAGAAGCAGTATATGTGTATACGCCAACCGTCCGTGAGGAGCCCTCCTCAACAGACAAGGAATCAACCAAAATGGCGTTAATTAAAGTGGAACCACAAGAACGCCAACAGCCAGCAAAACAAGGAGTATTCAGTAAGGAAGCAAGCTAGCAAGTACGACTGGTGCTCGGCAACCAGTGTCATAAAGAGGCCCTTTTTGCCCCCAGTACCTTGTATCTGCCAGTAGCAATCTTGTTAAAAGTAAAATACATTTTTAGTCAAAACATGTTCAGCCATGCATACAAGTAATGTGTTCATTCCAGGGGGATAGATATTGGCTTTGTTCAACCAAAAATCCAGGGCCATCAGTCCTGCCCAGTGTGGAATGCTAGTATACAATGATTTAACATCCAAGGTGCATAATAGCCAACCAGGTTCAAGTTGTGATTCAGAAACAATTTGTAAGAATTCCGTTGTATCCTGAATTCTGGCTCTAATACATGATAATAATGGTTTCAGTTTTTCAGTCAGAAACATAGACAGGGGTTCCGTCAGGGATCCAATGCCAGATACAATCGGTCTTCCTGGTGGTTTATTGATGGATTTATGAATTTTAGGCAACAGATAAAGGTATTGTTTTGCAGGATCCTTGACCGTGAGATGTTTTTTGGTATTGATAGAAATAATCCCAGTATCGACTGCTTCTTGTAGAAATTCATCAATTTCTTGTTGAAAAGAGGGTGTAGGATCAGTGCTCATTTTCATGTAATGATGATGGTTGGACAATTGTCCATTAGCCTCATCCCGATAATAATCGGCGTCCATGACAACAACCGCACCCCCTTTGTCAGCAGAGAGTATAACTATATCCTTGTTGTTTTTAAGTTTGGTCAGAGCAAGTTGTTCCTTATAAGATATATTGTTTCTTATATTGTCAGATCTATTGGAATGAAAATGTAAATCTTTCATGACCACCTGTTGAAACACTGCAACATATTTATCCATAGGGGGATTGAAAGTGGATTTGTGAAATCTAAATTCAGTAGATCTTTGAGAGAGATTGGGGTTATCCTGTTGTTTAAAAAATAAGTTTAGATTAATTTTTCTACAAAACTCTAATATGTCAGCAACATGTGAACTTTCGTCAATAAAGAAACCAGGAATAAAACCCAGACCTTTATTCAATATAGAATATTCATCAGATGACAAAGTGTATTTAGAGATATTTAACACATTTTGGTTAGATTGAACTATTTCACTACTGACTGGAAGAGTTCCTCTAGACTTTTGACCCCGATGCTTTCTCCCTCCCCTGTGTGTCCTACCCTTAAAGGGCTAACCATACTTCTACCTCTTTTGTTGTGTGGTGATTCACCAATGCTGGTTGATTCATTATCTGTTGTGGAGGACTCCTCACCAAAGGTGTTACTAGAAGATCCTGATTTTTTGAGAATTGATCTTGGTCTTTTTTTACGCACAAAGGTAAAACTTTTGGTCCCTTGGGCGAATCTCACACCTCTTTGGGATTCAAATTGTCTACCCCTGCTGTAATCTTCTTTATCCCTAGCAAACTTATGTAATTTTTTGGATTTAAGATTATTCTCCAATGTGGTCAGTTCTTTGGATAATTTGTTCAGACAACTTTGGAATTGTGAATGATTTTCAAATTGTTTAAAATTGTTACATGTTTTCTCAACATCCAGGGTATTAGCATGAACTGTCCTTTCATAAAAGGAGGCCAGTACATTAACTAATGCCATAGCGGCTTCTTGCTGTGCTATTTGCCAATCCCTGATTAATATGTCGTCCGTGCACCAACAAGTGGCTGAATTTTTGATCTCAATCCTCTTGGTGAAATCTTTTGAGCCTGATATGCCTTAAATAACTTATGGTGCCAAATGTTGGTTCTTAAGGTCTTAATTTGTTTACCTAGCTGATTAAATTCAGACACACAACCGTCAACTGGATCCAGTATGGGTAACTCGGTGGTATTCGAGGAACTAGTACCAATACCGAATACCTTAAGGTCATCCTTATCAGCACAAAGGCTGGATAATAATTTCCCAAGGTCCATGACTATTAGTTGTTGAGTTGAAAGATTTAGCTAGGTATATTAAACAATTCAAATTAGAGAAAGAAATAGATGTCTGAACAAAACACCAATTCACTGTTTGAAACACTTGACAAAAAATGTGCAGAGTGTATTAGAGATTCACTCAAGGGTACCAGAAGGTTCTATATGTTATGATGAGATGAAATGCTCAAAGAATCAGGATAAACACCTCGTACAAGCAGTTGAAACAAATGTATAGTTTCAAAAGCAGACTTGTATAATCATACTACCTCCAGAGATTCATCAGTTATAAAAGTAAGAATCTCAAAATATATAAGACAGATATGCCTGGATTATAAATAGTTTTATCCTAGCAGGGCAACTTCAGAATGATCAATAATGTAGATTCCACAACAATTGAGATGCTAATGTGGTTTGGAGTGTCTCCATCAGGATGGTATTATAAACCCTGGCCATGTATTACCTGCTTAAAAAAGTTGTACCTTGGTTGGTTGCTGTTAGTATGTTGATATATAATGTATATATGCACAAATAAGTGAGCACAAAAGCAAAAATGTGCAGTCAAAACTGCATCTATATATATTATTGTTCAGAACAAGCTTGATCTGAGCATAAAGAAAAATAATAAGCTCACTTATAGTTGTAACACTGAAATATTAAGCAACCTTAATATATAGAGAAAATTCAGAAAAGATGTTATTGTCAGTGTGGTCTAAAAATGCCTACACTATCTAAATAGGAGATTATATAGTCAAAAGTTGGTACACAATCCTGAGATTATTCCATACAAAGTGACAAAAGCCCAATATAATGTTCTCGTTTGACCCCACAATTAAGTTATATAAAGTAATGTAAAGGTAGTGATGACCTAATACCATGCCACCTTGTAATTAAGAAAAATTCCGCCCCAACCATGGTATGTAACCTAAATACAGTTGAAGGAATCCACCATTCATGTATATATATAAGTCAACATTAATCCTAATAAATTCTTGTCAATGGCCAAAAAAACTGTGATCATATAGGAGTTTGGTAAGAGCCAAGGCAATAGTTCTCATAAAAGTATCACTTCACATGACATAACTTTTACATATTTAAGTAATCATACAAAACTGTTCAAAAGGCATAATGCCCACTTTATATTGAGAACTGTGATTAATGGTATTCCTGTAGGTCCAACATTCCTAACATGAGCCAACAAAAGGAAAAATAATATGTCCAATCATGTAATTGCGGTATATATAAGTTATTCTGGCATTGTAATGCACGCAAGATCAAGAAAGATGACCCGACAGCTGGAGAAGTCAAAATTGTGAACCAAACTGGTTATAAACTGACGGTTCAAACAGTTCTCTTGAAAAGTTCAGACACAAACATTCCCCTGAAATTCTTCTGAAGTGGCAAGCCAGACCGTTCCCTTCACAAAAATGTATCGTAGAGAAAACGCTAATTCACTGGAAGAGAAAAGAATATAGTATACATAGGCCCATGATGCATACACTTCATGAAATCAGAGAAAAGGTGGATTTTAATATGAAGCGATAATCAAATAGTCTGTTGGAGTATAAAAAACAGTCTTTTCAGCTCCCACCAAGCTTAATAGGCCTTGTACGCTAGCCCCAAAAAAGGTGCGCTTTAACACACTCAGATAGTATTGTCCAAGTGCGAGCAACAACGCGAATACGTAGATGTTATTAATAGCAAAAAGTAATGTCCAAAAAATAGAGTCAAAAATGCACATAGAGTCTCACCAAATACCTTCAAATTTGAGTTAAGAGGATGCGTGTATCCCAACAATCGCTGTGAGGATGATATCCAAGTGGTAACACAAGTATAAATCCAAAGAAGATATTCAGTTCAATTGTAGACCTTGTAGCTTGTTGAAATACAGAAAAAATGTCCCCAAATATAAATCCAAAGGTACACGATGGTGGACAACAGTGGAATAATACGAAAAAAGGTATAAATCCAGAAGCAGTATATGTGTATACGCCAACCGTCCGTGAGGAGCCCTCCTCAACAGACAAGGAATCAACCAAAATGGCGTTAATTAAAGTGGAACCACAAGAACGCCAACAGCCAGCAAAACAAGGAGTATTCAGTAAGGAAGCAAGCTAGCAAGTACGACTGGTGCTCGGCAACCAAGCTTGTTTGAACAATATTGAGAAAAAAGCCAGCACCTCGAGTGGTTCCAGTACATAGATTTTATTACACAAGAACTAGACCGGTTTCAGCTATTCAAGCTTTCATCAGTAGTTAAAAGAACAAAATAAAAAACTGCTCCTTATATACCCTATAAGAGAGCAATGACATCACTTCCTGTCAAGGAAGAAAAAATCATTAATTATGTTACAAATAATAATAAAAAAATAATAAAAAAATAAGTAACATACAGTGAATGTACAAAAATTGTTGTTGTCCATCTAAGGCTGTACCAAACCATCATTGATATCAAATTGAAGAAAAATAAGATAAAATATTACATCTCACGGTCAAGGATCCTGCAAAACAATACCTTTATCCGTTGCCCAAAATTAATAAATCCATCAATAAACCACCAGGAAGACCGATTGTATCTGGCATTGGATCCCTGACGGAACCCCTGTCTATGTTTCTGACTGAAAAACTGAAACCATTATTATCATGTATTAGAGCCAGAATTCAGGATACAACGGAATTCTTACAAATTGTTTCTGAATCACAACTTGAACCTGGTTGGCTATTATGCACCTTGGATGTTAAATCATTGTATACTAGCATTCCACACTGGGCAGGACTGATGGCCCTGGATTTTTGGTTGAACAAAGCCAATATCTATCCCCCTGGAATGAACACATTACTTGTATGCATGGCTGAACATGTTTTGACTAAAAATGTATTTTACTTTCAACAAGATTGCTACTGGCAAATACAAGGTATGGCCATGGGGGCCTCTTTTGCACCTATCTATGCAGATTTATATATGGGGTACATTGAAGAACATATTATCTATGATGAACTGTATAATGTGTATCTACCGGAAATTGACATCTGGAGGAGATACTTGGATGACTGTTGGCTTGTATGGAAAGGAGGTCCCGACTATCTCCAAGAATTCATGGAACATCTCAATGGAAATATGTGGGGGACTGAATTCACTGTGGAATATAATCTGAATGATATTCATTTTCTAGATGTTCATTTACAACGACAACCGGATCATACACTTAAAACATATGTTCATCGCAAATTTCCACAATATAACACATTACTACATGCCAACAGTCTCCATCCGAAACACATCATCAAGAACATTCCAAAATCTCAGTTTCTGAGAATTAAAAGAATATGTTCTTCTGAACAGGATTTAAATATACATCACGAGGAGTTAACCAGCAGATTCTTGGCTAGAGGATATCATTGGGATACCATCAGTTCTGCTGCACAATGGAGCAACACGCAACCCAGGGACTCATTGCTAGTTTACAAGAAAAAAGCCAGATCAAATAATCCAGACATATGTAGATTTATCACCACATATGGAAGAAATAGTCACAATCTCATTAATATTATCAATACACATTGGAATATACTCACATCCCACCCTCTTTTGGAGGGCTATTTAGGAGAACGTTGTTATTTCTCTTATAGGAAGGGCAGAACTTTAGGTTCCCATTTTTCTCATTACAAAAGGAGTATTATGCATGACAACTCTGGTACGCAGAGAACATTAACAGGGGACAAATTAGTGGGCACATATCCCTGTGGCCACTGCAGTTTTTGTGGCTATATATTCAAAACTAAAAGCTTCACAAGCAAGAATACTGGCCAGATACATGATATCAAAACCTTTGGGAACTGCAGTTCTGACTGGATTATTTATCTAGCTACATGCACGTGCCAGGCATTCTATGTAGGCCAAACATCCAGACAATTCCGCATCAGGATATCAGAACATTTGGGAGATATCAGGAATTGTAGATCAACAAACGCATTATACAGACACACCATCAAGCATCCTACAGCCAAATTTTCTTTTTGTATTATTGATAACATCATTGGAAATAGGGCATTTAAAACAGGATGGCATGAGATTCTTAACACTAAGGAGAAAAGATGGATAGTCAAATTGGGTGGGCTCTTTCCACCAGGGCTTAATGATAAAATGTGATTTTTCACAAATTCTTATTTACTTACCATTCCTAGTCATTTTTATTTGACACTGACATCTGTTCATAGTGTGATCCAACATTTACTATGGATATCATTATTGTAAACTATGTATTATTGTGCTAACCTTTTTCATCTTCATACAGCACTCATCTCCTTCACAACACCAAGGTAATATTTTATCTTATTTTTCTTCAATTTGATATCAATGATGGTTTGGTACAGCCTTAGATGGACAACAACAATTTTTGTACATTCACTGTATGCTACTTATTTTTTTATTATTTTTTTTATTATTATTTGTAACATAATTAATGATTTTTTCTTCCTTGACAGGAAGTGATGTCATTGCTCTCTTATAGGGTATATAAGGAGCAGTTTTTTATTTTGTTCTTTTAACTACTGATGAAAGCTTGAATAGCTGAAACCGGTCTAGTTCTTGTGTAATAAAATCTATGTATTGGAACCACTCGAGGTGCTGGCTTTTTTCTCAATATTGTTCAAACAAGCTTGGTTGCCGAGCACCAGTCGTACTTGCTAGCTTGCTTCCTTACCGCAACAACGCTACTGCAGCACCACCACCGCAGTCAGTGATCACTGTAACAGTAAAGGAAATCATTTGAGTCATACTCACATTATCTTCATTCTCAGACAAAAAAAATCAGCTGTGCCCTGCCCCTATGAAGATCAGGACTAGGTCTCTTGCCAGCATTAATGAGAACTTTGGGTAAAACATGGGAGTCCCATATAAGGTCAGAATTGCTAGAATTTTTCAGTTCATGGGCCGAAATATGATCCTGTTACAGGCTTGTAATAATGCTTGGCTATTCCTTCAATTAATGACTAAATGTAGTTATAACACAAATATTACCAACTGTGGAAACATACCACATGAAAAAAGAAAACTACACCATTTCAGGGGGAGGACAGGGTAAGGTAGCTTTACTTTTAACTTTCTCTGCTGTTATGGTAAGTAATGTTACAACAGCAGTATTGTTTCCTTTTATGAAGGTAACAGCAACAACAAAGCATAACATTTGGGTATATTCCTAAGTAGTACCACAATGTCTGTGAAAAGAAGACATCTGCAAACTCACCGAACCATGCCCATTCCAAACACTGCCCTATCCCCATCCAGTTTATACTGTTTTGCGAAGATGTGGGCAGTAAGCCAAACTGCCAGTTTTAAAATATCTTATGTGGACATATTGCTGAAATATGATACAGATGTTCTTTATTTCCCATTTCTCCATGTGCTTGGTAACCAGGGAGCTAAATCTTCACTAGCAGATAAACAGGGTGCGATGGAGAGCTAAATATATTAAGCAGAGCCTCCCCATCTGTCATACCTCTCAACCTCTAAGTGCAAAAAATCTGGACAAAGCCAAAATTAATGAGTGGACAAAAGTCCAAAAGTAGGGACAAATGTTAACTCTTGCTCATATAAACTTACAAAGTTGCTAGAATAACAGTTCTTGCTTTAACATGCATTTTCTGAAGGATATGAAGTCTGAAAGTCAAATGTCTGTCATTATTTAGTGACTCCAATACTCAAATATTTGCCAGAAAACCACACATTTTATGATGAACAGACCAAAAATATGAAGCACAAATTTGGCCATTATGTGAAAATCTGGACAGTTGAGAGGTATACCAACTCCTTTTGTGGGCCATTTGAAGCCAAGCCACTTTTCCTTTCAAAGGTGAGAATCAAACCTTTAACCCCGAGTTTCTGAGGCAAATGCCTTAACTATTATACCAAACTCAACCCTGTCTCTGAAATAAACTTCCTCTGTAGGTTAAGCAGTGTAATACTTTATCATCCTTCAGACAGAACCTGGATTACTAAATGTATACTCTCAACTTTATCCTGGGACTAAATGGCCTAACCCTCCTTGAAAAAGAGGGGTAGAATCTAAAGGCGGGTATTAGCAAGAGGTTGAAGGTCACAAGACTAAGTCACCTTCAAACTGCTACAAATCCCATCAGAATGTACATGACCAGACATATGCAACACTGGAACACCCACAAGGGTTCTTTACCAAAAGAATCTAAGGTAAAAATACGGATCATCTTAAAGCTTTATCTCTATACTCTGTCTCCTACAGGTTACTAAGAGGTGATATATGCCTGACATGCAAGGCATCTTCTGATCCAGCATTGATGGAACTTTTGCACATCCACAAAATGAATAGCATCAGAAACATTAGATCCAAGGATTTAAATTTTGCTTGTGACATAAATAATACATGCTGGTAAGACAGATATGTGTCTCGTAGCATCCCCATGCTGGAACAGGCTCCTCATACATGTGAAGCAGGATGCATCCCTAATCCTATTTAAGCGTAACCTTGACCAATGGATGAGAAATTGGAAATTCATCCCAACTGTGGAACCCATGTCTCTGATAGTCCAAGGTAGACAGTAATGCCCAAAATAACATACTTCCACCACATAACATCTAGAAACTTCCTAACTAGCATACCCTCTTCCTAATGCCTAATGCCTAATTACCATCTTCACAAATCAACTCTATAAATCCACATCTCTCGCCTCTGTCATCCAATATGCAGATGACTCTACCCTATGTTCCGCCCCCTCCTGACACAACTACAGGCTATAACACAACAATCCTTCCTAGAAGTAGAATCCTGGCTCACTAACACTAACCTCATACTGAACCCAAACAAGACCAAATTCATGCTCTTTCTCCCCACCAAAATACCCAATCCCTCAGCCACTTTTCAAATCCACTCCTCCAACAACACAATCATAAACACCAGCTCACATACCAAATTACTAGGTGTCACAATTGATAGCAAATTAAAATTCAACCTACACCTCTCTCAAACCATTAAAAAACACTCATCAAACTAGGCTCTCTTTACCAAATTAATTCTTTCCTAACTAGCCATTCTAGACTAAGCATCACCAGGACTCATCTGTTCTCAATGCTTCTCCCATCTTTGCAAACCTTAACAAAACTGACCTTACCAAACTTGAATCAGCCTACAATAAAATAGCCAAGTTCACCACTAGCTCCCCATATAGGCCCCACCACTGCTCTGCCCTCCAACAAATAAATTGGCTAGAATTCCCACAACAACTAACCTATACCCAACTTGTCTTTACTCACCAACTAATATACCAGCCAAACAGAACCCCAAGCCTACAACAATTACTCTAACCATATGCCAACACTTGGCAACTCCGATCCTCACACAAAACACTCCTCCAAGTATCCAAAAGCAACAACAAAGCCAGAGATGCCCTCTAATCCCACCACATTTCTAAACTTTGGAACTCAATCCCTCAACACATGCTAAATGCTACCAACCTACACCAATTCAAAACTCTGCTCAAAGACCACCTCACTAACAACTGGCTCTGATCCTGCACCAAGCCAGGCTAATACCACATAATCCCACATCAAATTTCATCCCCTAAATTTTATAGTCTCCATGTATACCCCACTTCCACTTGTTAACACCACCTATCAGCTACCTACAATAAGAGTATAATTTGATAATTTCTTTTTTTTTTTTGTAAGGGTATACACATGTACACGTATTAAAGTATACTCAAATGATCAACTAAAGATGGACCCCTGCCCTCAAATAAAAAAAAAAATATATATATATATATATATATATATATATATATATATATATATATATATGACTTTATTATATTGTAATAACTTTCTCCTTTTCACTAAAGTGCCTATTGTATATTGTACTTTCTTTATTGTTTCTAGATATTTCTGTTAAATTCTATGTAAAATCGACATTGTACCTGTCAATGTTGTTCTTGTTTTATTGCAGCTTTTCTCCCCAGGCCTCCACTGAAAATGGGCTCACACCCAGATGAACTATCCCGGTCAACAAATGTAAAATAAATAAATAAATGAGGCCGTAACGCTACCCATTTAGCTACGAGGATATGACCATGATACATAGGGGTACAATTAGATTGGACTGCACCGTAGGCTAAGGTCCTGGTTATATGACCAGCTTAGTATATTACTATGAATGTATGAACCTATGACTCCTACCCTTGAGGAATTAGCTCTCGCTGTATCTTGAAGAGGTTTATAATATTTGTGATAGCAAAAGGCTGTGCAGTGTGGTAAACATTTGGAAAGAGTCTGCTTCTTCACTGGTGGTCCTTCTTTCCCATTTTTAAAAGACAGATTATTTTTATACTTTGCCCCTCCTGTCAGTCATCAGGCTACTCTAGGCCAATTTTCCATTAGTTCCCCAACACCTGGGGAGAGTCAACCAAGGGGCCACCACTGAAGCAGCCATCAGGTGTGCCTCATACATTTTGGCTTGTGCCCTTCTTCTCCCTGAATGCTGAAGTATGGTGGAGAAGGTGAGGTGCACAATAGGCTGGCAGTGCTGAGCAGTCTCACTTCCAGAAGGGACACACATCAGCAGGTAATCCCACCTACCAACCTCAAGCATGGGAGGTAGTTTCCCCAGTGTCAACCTAAGAAATCTGACCCAAAAGAGAAGTGAGACAAACATGCCCCCTCACCCCCCCTCCCCCCCACCGCCTGGCTCCTCCACTGCTAGAGCCACTAATCAAACAGAATAACTAAATCAAGACGTATCACCACAAAGGACATGCCCAGTGGAGAATGCCACATATCCTGACACATGCACTAGCATTCAGCATCGAACAATAAATAAGACTAAAGAAGGAATCCAAGATTTCTGCAGCTTTCAGAGACTTATACAAGGGAATCTAACTGGATTATGAGAAGACAGATAAAAATACTGAAAAAAGAATTTAGTAACTTTTTAATAGGCCTACTCTGAGGCAACGTAGCCTATTCCATGATTAAGAATAACAAGACCATGCTTAAGGTATGCACCCCTAGGGGTAGTGTACTATGGGAAAATTAGGTATCACAAAGTGGGTCACGATTTGTGAAGCAGAAAAGACAGACAGAGATAAGCTGAGATAATTTCAGGAAGTATAGAAAACTCATGGATTGCCACCATCTGAAAGGTTTACACATTTGAAGTTTTGTCATTAGATTGGCTTGCTATATTTCATAACATAATTGTAATAATTTACTGATCTATATTAAAGAAAACTAATAAACTATTAAACAAAAATATTTTAGCCTGGACACCTTGTTCTCAAGCATTATAAAGGATTTAACTGTTGTATTATAGTCCACAAAGAAAATGTCTTCCACTTTTGCAAGTAAAATTTTCTTGCATTAAACATTTTAGATTATTTATTTATTTAGTGCTTGTAAAGAAAAGGAACTGCTTCTAGGAATCACAGTTCTGCCCTCTAAGTTGAGGTGCTCATATGTTTGAGATTTATCTGTAGAATTTTGTCTTCTTGTCTGGTTAATAATAATTTCTGAAGAAGTAATAGCAATGCAGGAAGGAAGGCTCATTACTGAAGAGAATCAGACTTCTCTGGGCTAAGGCGGTGCGATTAATATTAGTTTATTATTGTCTTGTTTTGTTTTGAAGGGGACCTTCCGGATTAAATGAAAATGATAAAAGGCAGTTCTGAAGGTCGACCCACTGAAGGGAGATGGTATCTGTCTTCCAGACTGTCATGCAAGACAGGGAGAAGCACATTTTGCTCTGACTGTTGAAGTGAGTAGTAAATAAAATGCACTTCCATAAGACTCACGTTTCTGTAGTTCAATGACAAAATTTTGACTCCGGTTTTCCTTCATGAGCCAAAGTTATTTTCCTTCTCAGTTTAAATGCCAATTGATCTTATAGGATTAGTACTAGCTGTAGATTATGTTCCAAAGCCCATTCCCAAATCTGAACTCTTTGAAAAAACAGACGAGATTTTCTTGACTTTGCTGTAAAATGAAGGTCTGATAAAAATAGTGAGGCAAATACTTAAATGTTGCATCTCCTAATATGATAGCAGTATAATCCATTTTACCATATTTATCTTGAAAGTTTGAATCCTTATTGAATGGGAAAGAAGCCAATGGAAGAGTAACCACAAACACCCTTGACCAGTTAGTGCATACACTTACTAGAGGCGCCAACATACTAGACCTCATACTGTCGAATATGGGAGAACACTGCACCTACTCCCAAAATGTCATATCCTCCCTTGTTAGGTCCTGGCATAATGCTGCCCCTTTCAAAACCAAATTCAATTCAGTAACTCCAGTAAACCCAGTAATAGTTAAAAACTATTCCAAAACAAACTATCTTTTATTAAGCAATAGTTTGTCAAAAGTCAGTGTTCCTCCAAATCCAGAGAAGAAAGCATCCTAAACAAAATTGTTCACAGAAACTCTGTACAACCATGTCAATGGCTCCATAGAGGCTGTTGTACCGGCTAGAAGTAAGTTTTAAACTAACTCTAAAAACAAACCACCCTGGTGGCATCCCAGATTAAACAGATTATACAACAAGAGGAAAGAAATCATGGCTGAAATCAGGAAGTGTAACTCCCATACATATAAGAACTCTGTCATGAATTAAAACAAGCAACAAATAGGGCTAATTAAGCCCAATAAAGCCAATTTTGAGGTTGAGATAGCCTCCCAGGCAAAAGAAAATCATAAGGCCTTCTTCAGCCATGTCAGAAACCACAAAGGCAGAAAACAGCTGTGTGTCGAACTGGAGGCTTAATGGTGCCCGATTCACTGAGCCAGGCAATATAGCAAATCTGTTGTCTTAACAAATTCATTTTCAAATGTACCCACACACACACACACACACACACACACACACACACACACACACACACACACACACACACACACACACACACTCACACCCAGCCACCCACCAAGAAACACCTACAAACATAACCCCTCCAACTATAAATAGAGAGCATGTCCTGACTGCACTCATTAAGGCTAAGAACACAGCCTCAATAAACCCCAGTAATATCCCAGGATACTTTCTGAATAGTCTAAAATATGACCTATCAGGGTCACTTGAATCACTATTCAGCTATAGCCTCAAGACAGTCTGTGTGTCAAGAGAATGGAGAACTGCAACATTCATCTGTCTTCATAAGGGCAGACTGTCAATAGATCCTGGAAACTACAGACCCACTACTCTGACTGGTCTTATATGCAATGCCATGGAGAGAATTGTCATGGAAATCATCAACAAAGACATAGGAGACCTTCAGACACTGGATCCATCCCAGTATGGCTTTGTCTAAGGAAGGTCCTGCCTACTGAACCTGGTAGATTTCTGTGAAAAGATCACCAAGGCAATGCATGAAAGTTAAAAGAGGGCATACTGCCTACCTTGACCTATTTAAGGCATGTGATACAATATCATGGGCACTGTTAACAAAGTTACAGACTTAGGCACAAACCCCTCTATAACATGCTGGATAGCCACATGGTTCAAGACCCAGGAAGCTAGTATTGGTGAGATCACCTCCACAAAGAGCCCAGTCACCAGTGGAGTCACTCAGGGCTCTGTCCTGGGCCCAGTTCTCTTTGGTATCAACTTCTCAGAAGTCAAGACCAATGTCAAAGGCTTCTGGCTGACCAAATTTGCAGATGATTCCAAACTGGGAACAGTCATAGAATCCCCCAAAATGCAAATATCTTAAAAGAGGGTCTAACACAGACAAATGACTGGTGCCAAAGCCATGGCTTAGAAATCAGTGCCAAGAAACACATTTTAGTACCCTTTGGAAGTTTGCCACCCAAGTAAAACTATGTCATCGATAAAACACTCATAAAAGTTGAACCACTAGTCAGAAGTCTGGGACCATATGTCCAAGATAGTAAGGAAATCCTTCTATGTTCTTCAATTTATAAATAAAAACATGACATTTAATTCCAGGGAATCATAGTACCACTGTACTCAGTGCTACTCAGACCCATCATTGATCAGTCATTAAGTATAATGCCCCCTTCAGTGTGTACCTGACCAGGTACATGCAACAACTGGAACATCCCCAAAGGTTAACAAAAAGAGTATAGGGCATAAAGACAATGTCCTATGTGGATCACCTCAAAGCCCTATCTCTATAGTCAGTCTCGTACAACAATGTCCTATGTGGATCACCTCAAAGCCCTATCTCTATAGTCAGTCTCGTACAACAATGTCCTATGTGGATGACCTCAAAGCCCTATCTCTATAGTCAGTCTCGTACAGACTACTGAGAGCCAATCTATGCCTGGCACACAAGGCATCCTTTGACCCCTCTGTGATGGACCTTTTGCACATACACAAAATAAACAGCCTCAGCATTATTAGATCAAAGGATCTCAATTTTGCTTGCAACATAAATATGACATAATGGAGAAACAGATATGTATCTCAGAGACTTCCCATTTTCGGGAATTGGCTTCCCATCTATTTGAAACAAAGTCCCTCACTAACTCTGTTTAAGCATAACTTGGAACATCGGATGCGAAATCAAAAATTCACCCCTGGTGTGGACCTATGAGTCTGAGGGACAGACATATGCAGTAAATTTATTTATTTATTTATTTGACATTTGCACTGGGTGGCACAGTGGTGCAGCGGTTAACATTGTCACCTCACAGCAAGAGGTTCGAGTCTCATCTGGGGTGCCTTCTGTGCAGATGTTGCATGTCCTCCCTGCATTCGTGTGGGTTTCATCAGGTACTCCGGTTTCCTTTCACATTCCAAAGACATGTCAGGAGTGTTACTCCCCGGGCCTCTGCTGAAAATAGACTCTGTCCTAGTTGGACTTTCCCGGTCAACAAATCTTAAATAAATAAATAAATAATGCATAAATAAATCTGTTGACCGGGAAAGTCCAACTGAGCATGAATCCCATTTTCAGTGGAGGTCCAGGGAGAAAACCTCCAACATATGTAGTTCAATTAATAAACTACGTAACATTATCACGTGATGTGCAGCAACAAATAGTGGAATCGACATACAGGATGAATAAAGTCAGATCAGAAAATCATGCAGTGAATATTAAACAACAATTATAGGCTACTGAACACCTAGGGAAGTACAATCAATAGTGATAACCGATGGTAAAGATGTTAAACATTGTAAATATGGGCAAAAGAAAGAAAGGAAAGAGATTTCACAGGTGTGGGGAGACTAGGAAATGGAGTTAAAGTAGGGAGCTATTGGAGACGTAACTGATGCTTTGGCTAATAAGAGAAGGGGGGAAGGAAAGGGGAAAACAAAGAGTGAGGGAAAGAGAAGGAAGAAGGAAGGAAGGAAGTTATAGAGAAATCATGTCCTAACCAGCAACCCCCTTTATAAACGCCTAAAACATATGAGTTGTGAGGTAAATGTATAAACGCCTAAAACAAAAGCTGTGAGACAAATGTATAAATGCCTAAAACATATAAGTTGTGAGACAAATGTATAAATGCCTAAAACATATGAGTTGTGAGGTAAATGTATAAACGCCTAAAACATATAAGTTGTGAGGTAAATGTATAAACGCCTAAAACATATAAGTTGTGAGGTAAATGTATAAACGCCTAAAACATATGAGTTGTGAGGTAAATGGAAAAATGCCTAAAACAAAAGCTGTGAGACAAATGTATAAATGCCTAAAACATATAAGTTGTGAGACAAATGTATAAACGCCTAAAACATATAAGTTGTGAGGTAAATGTATAAACGCCTAAAACATATGAGTTGTGAGGTAAATGGAAAAATGCCTAAAACAAAAGCTGTGAGACAAATGTATAAATGCCTAAAACATATAAGTTGTGAGACAAATGTATAAATGCCTAAAACATATAAGTTGTCAGGTAAATGTATAAATGCCTAAAACATATGAGTTGTGAGGTAAATGTATAAACGCCTAAAACATATAAGTTGTGAGACAAATGTATAAATGCCTAAAACATATAAGTTGTGAGACAAATGTATAAATGCCTAAAACATATAAGTTGTGAGGTAAATGTATAAACGCCTAAAACATATAAGTTGTGAGGTAAATGTATAAATGCCTAACACATATAAGTTGTGAGGTAAATGTATAAATGCCTAAAACATATGAGTTGTGAGGTAAATGTATAAATGCCTAAAACATATAAGTTGTGAGGTAAATGTATAAATGCCTAAAACAAAAGCTGTGAGACAAATGTATAAATGCCTAAAACATATAAGTTGTGAGGTAAATGTATAAATGCCTAAAACATATAAGTTGTGAGGTAAATGTATAAATGCCTAAAACATATAAGTTGTGAGTTAAATGGAAAAATGCCTAAAACATGTAAGTTGTGAGGTAAATGTATAAATGCCTAAAACATATAATTTGCGAAGTAAATGTATAAATGCCTAAAACATATAAGTTGTGAGGTAAATGTATAAATGCCTAAAACATATAAGTTGTGAGTTAAATGGAAAAATGCCTAAAACATGTAAGTTGTGAGGTAAATGTATAAATGCCTAAAACATATAAGTTGTGAGGTAAATGTATAAATGGCTAAAACATATAAGTTGTGAGACAAATTTGGTTTCTCAGCTAGGCCTCTAAAGACCCTAGAGGTCATTTTATTTACACCTATGACCCTATAAACCTACCCTTCAGGTAGAAATAGCTAGAAAGTTACATGATCAGTTTAGGAACTTTATATAAATCTTGCTCATCAAAGGGAGATTTATACAACCTATTAGTCTTATCAGTTGCTGAAGTAAGAAAAGGATGACCACCCTGAGTACTTATACAAAAGTATAGTAGAGTGAAGGGAGTGTCCACTTTGCACCTGTAAACTTCTTCATCAGTCTATATCTTGTCTCTGAAGATGTGAGGTTAACTTCAGGCTAACTAAAATATCCTGGTATGAAATTTACTGTTTCCATAAAGGAATCTGAAGAATGAAAAGGAAAAAAATTGATCTCATACATAAACCCTGCTTATCATTTGAAGAGTTAGGAGACCTTTTATTTTCTTCTTGTCCTGTTAATCCTTTTAATGTACTTGTGAACATTATTGCCTCAACGTTCTGTCCACAGACTGGCTTCATTACGAAGGCAACAATATATGCCCCTTTTGTTTCACTGCAGTCTCCATTACCAAACTGAAATATTCCTTAACCAACAGTTTACATTATAGCAGTAGCCAAATTAAAGGAGTTGCAGCAGGCCTAGCTTGAGAAAACACCTTGGAAATGTCAGGCCTATCCTCTCCCAAAACACCTTGATACATTAGGAACACTGTGGTCAGCAGCATATGGGCGAATGAAGGCATTGCTATCGTTTTATCTTTTGGCAACACCAAGGTCAGTACTTCAAATGATAGCTTCATGCCCATGTTTTGAAGAATGAGTGGCATTATAGTACCCTCCTCAGAAACTGAAGTGTCAGAGTGAACTTCCAATTCTTTAGGTCTTTTGCAGCTTCTTTTGACAATTATCTTCTACCACATTTTACTATTATATATCTATTCTATTCTATAACACTGGGCTCTATGGACGCTATCTTGAAAAATAAACACAGTTTTAAGAGAAAAGTGAAAAACACAGTTATCGTTTGTGATAAAAAAAATGAGACCGTCACCTATCACAACCAAAAGAACTAGGATTTGAAGAACCCACACTTAAAGCATGGTATGACAGTAATGGGGGAAATTGCAGATCTGCATGTATTATCAAGTGATAGGAATGTTAATGAAATTGTTAGGGCAAGAATTACACAAAATGGTTCTAAGACAGGTAAGATTTATATATATATATATATATATATATATATATATATATATATATATCTATATCTATATATATATATATATATATATATATATAAATATGCATATTTTTATATATATATATATATATATATATATATATATATATATATATATATATATATATATATATATATTTATATATAGTTCATACATATGGTTTCCCTCAATTTGATCAACCATGAGTTTGGTCACTGAGTGATAGGATGGTGCTTAATATCGAATGCATGGATAGTCGAACATTCAAAATGTTTCATTGTGAAATGTGAGTGGGATTGAAGGGGTGAGAGCATTTGGGTGAGTATTTATATGTGTGTGTGTGTGTGTGTGTGTGTGTGTGTGTGTGTGTGTGTGTGTGTGTTTAGAAGGTAGTCAGGGTTAGGGTCTGAAATTGGTGGGGGATAGATTTTGTATGTTTGCGTACAAATGTGTGTATTTTAGGGTTAGGATCAGGATTAGGTAACGGGGTAGATGTCGTGATGTTAGTGTATGTTGTCTTGGGGAAAGGGGTAGAGTTAGGGTTAAGATTACCACCCATTACTAAGGTGGATAAAGGGTGCACAGAGCTAATGCCAGCACAAAAGCTCGAGTAATTGCAAAATGTATGTTTTTCCAATAAAAGATACCCTATAACGTCTGTGTTTCAGTGTCTTTTTGTTTTTCTGTTAGTGGACCAACATGGCATTTCTTTATTTTTTTCATGCAAAAAGACAGTAATCATTACATATTTAAGAAAAACTAAAAGAATGGCTCTATAGGTGAAAGAGCACTTGTCTGGCAACTTGTGCAGTACTGATACTACAGATCACGATTAGTACCACAAAATACAAGGCAGTTTCAATCGCTAAACTCCACCCCCCCCCCTTAGTTCCTCAAAGCATACTGTATATGACCCAATGTGTACTGAAGTCTAAAATCGTCAAGCATTTCTGGTACATTCAAATGTTCTCAGTGTCATTCTACAGTTTCTAGAAGGTACTAGACTTGTTAATGACAGGTCACATCCTCTGCTGTGTTTATGTGGCTCATAGCAAAGCCAGGCCTTGTGCCAGTTCAACATACTAAAGAAAAGTGATTTCTCGGATGCTGCAGCTGCTTAGCTAAGATGAATGCATTTTCTTTTCTTTTATCCTTTTTTTTGTATTCAGCAGCTCAAGGTTTGGCAACCTGCCTCTCCCTTAATCTCTTAGCCTCTGTGTTAGTCGATAGTTTGATGCCAGCTGAAAACAAAAACAAAGTTGTTTGATGTAGTGTTATGAGGGTACTCACAGGTTGCATTTCCACTGGCAGTTTAATTCTGGGAATGTTGTAAAAAAGACAAGCATTCTCTCCATTATAATTACCACCAAAGTGATCAAAATATTATAAAAATAAGAAAACAGATGTCATTGCTAACCGACCATTGTGCAACATCTAAATTACAGTAATTACCAAATACCAAACTGGGTTGAAATAGATGTTAAGTCAGTCATTAATTTTATTGTCATTTTATTCTGAAAAGTAACCTTCCAGAAAAAAAAATGTACATATTTCTATGGGAATCATCAAGCCAGTCAAAAAATACTTCCAGGTCCTGCATTTCAGGTACAAGGTGGGAAACAGAAAAGTCTATAAAATATAGGATTTTGTCTTAGCAAAAGAATCCAAGGATTTAATACAAGGTACATTTAATTTCTGGATAAAAGTATGTTTTGTTTCTCATTTATAGAATGTTGTTATAATCTGCTTTCTTTCCTACAGGCCCTGCTCTAATTTTATGACTCATGATCAGTGCTCCGCCCCAGTAAGCAAAATGTAAATAAAAATAGAATGTTATTGCCAACCCACCGGCCAGCTCATGTCCTAGATAGTCCCTGCCCTCCCCAAGGCAGGACCAGGACTGGACATTACTAAATAAAAGGAATGTAGCTGATAAAAACATTGCTCCTTATAAATAGTACTATTAAAAACAATAAACAGAATTTACAAATGCACAAGGCAAACACGAAACAATTTTAATGTGTGGGGAAATGTAAGCAGTTGGTTAAGTACATTTACACAGTAACATGCTAAATTAGGCTTAATCCTCCCATCTAATTGGTTGACTTCCTGATGATAAAACTGCATTACTAACAGGAAGCAAATAACAATCTGAAAACATGAGTGTGCCGCCCTAGTGTACAATTACAGTTTGAGAGAATACATTTTGACTTGAGCTCATATTTCATGCATGCCACCAATCAGATAATGGAAGCAAGTTCAAATGCTTTTCAGACTATGATTGTCTCTTCTTCCTATTGTTCTGGCAAATAGCACAGAAAATTAAGGCTATGAGGTGTTAACAAGCTGCTTCATGTAGTCCTAGATTTAATTTCCTCAGCATACATTTGCCTACTCTGTAACATTAAGTAAGTCACCTATTTATTTCCATTTGTTAACCGGGATAGTCTGACTGAACAGCAACAACCACTTTTCAGTGGAACCCTAGGTAAAAAAGCTCCAAAGACATTCCAGATCTCATGCCTAGTAACTTCTTATGCACCTATGAACCTATAGCCCTGGGAAATCAACCAGCCAGATATCTGAATAAAGCGCAAATAAATATACATCTGAAATTATGATATGTGAAATCAAAGCTAGCTTCACTGAGTTCCTCTTTCATCAAAATAAGGGATCAAAAAAGATAAAAATAACAGCATGGAGGCAACCCCCATGCCACTATACATGGGGGCTTTTCCCCATGCATCACATTATTCAATAAAACCTACTATAAGGCTGTACAACCTTGGGGTATGTTATATATTTTGAATAAAACAAGAAATCATCCCCTTCAAAAAAATCATTCTTAAATTTTAACTTTTAACAGCATGGCAGTCTATTCTATTTATGCATGTTTTAAAGAATGTGTGGCAATAGTTTTATTATAAACAGAAACCTCAGCATGCTCCGTATACCTGTTTAGCATGCTTATGCTAATGCTTCATAACTTAGTTGTTTACATGAGCCCATCTTAATTTAATAGTATGTGTGATGATGTGAGGTAGTGCCAGCTGTGCCGGGAGGGGGGGGTGCAGTTCAGGTGTAACACATGCCAGCAAAACTAGCTGGAAGTTTGTAAAGAATTTTATGTTATTTGAATATCAAGCTAATTTGTACAGATGCTTGTGTTAAAATGTTATTTGTAAAGTTGCTTGGTTTAAAAAGGTAGCAATAGTGGGTCCTGCTGGACAGAAAATAAATATACATGTACTATATGTCAGACTGTAATGCAACTGATGAAATGTATATATATGTTAACAGACAATGTTGGAAGGGAATGGATTAAGCACAGCCTAGCTAACTTTAAGAAAAATAGCCTGATATTAAATGACTTGGTTTAGGCCATAAAGATTTTATCTCACAGGCCTGAACACAGCCAGAGACACAATGTGTGGTCTGGGATCCTGCTCTTATTGTCTTTAGTGGTGAGCTAATTGCTGCCATGGGGTGCCAGAGAATGTTTGTTTAGTCTCTCTGCAGAAGGGTGAAAGTATTGGAATTGTTTTACAGTTTCCAGATTCCTTAGCAAAGCTGTAGGTGTGTATTGTAATGCATCTTTGCCAGAGCCTGCCTCACTTTTCTAGTGAGGGGGTAGTGCGGGAACCACAGAATCAGGTGACCAGATGTGATGCCATTCTGCAGCCAGCACCGAAACTGTATTTAGATATTACTGATAGATGTGACAGAGACACTCAGCACTTTATTATTGGAACTAACTGCAAAGACACTCATCCACTTCATCTTGCCTTGCTCTAGCCAGAAAATAGGGAACAGTAATTCTTCATAATGTTAGGAAAATATAGTGAGATTAGTTAAATATTGTTTTTCTGTATCTGTCTGAATCTTTATAGCTGTGTTGTTTTTATATTTCCTGTAAAGTGAAACTCTGTTGTCTATTGTAAAAAGATATTCAGTATTTTCATGTTTTCTATTTTATTTATTATTAAATATATGTAAACCTTTCCTTGTGGTTGGTCTTTTATAAAATTGTTTAACCTTTGAGAGTAATTGCATTTATTTGGTGACACAGTGGCTTCATGCTCCTGAAAGATTTGACACTTGGTTAATACTACCATTTGTATAAGTATCAATTTTAGTAAGAGTGATTGGGTACCCTGGTAAGAGCCTTAAAGTAGCTGCTGGTAGCGATGACTCTTCCCTATAGTCTGGATGGAGGTGGCAGAGCTGGTAAATGTGCCAGCCTTTCCCAGGTGTGTGTGTGTGTGTGTGTGTGTGTGTGTGTGTGTGTGTGTGTGTGTGTGTGTGTGTGTGTGTGTGTGTGTGTGTGTGTATGTATGTGTGTGTGTGTGTGTGTGAAAATAAAATCTCAAAGCGTGCATGTGTCAGCTACATGAAACAGGGACATGGAGCACTGGTTTCTACAAAAAGAAAAGTAGAGTCTTATTTGGGGCCTGGAGAGGAAAACCCAACCCCAGGTCTGGATTGTGCTCCCTGTATGCTGTTAAGGGAAATTATGGTTGGTGCAGTGAGCTGCATCTGAAAATACTGTGTGTATCCATTTTTGTTCTAAGTGAATGTCCCCCACCAGTGTCAGTGCTGAGAATTGAGGCTCCTTGATTACTGGCCCAGAGGAGGGACATCACAGAATGTTTGGTTGAAATCAAATGTCTGAATACCACAGTTTTTCAAAAGACAGTTTCACTGGGGGGAAAAGCCCTCCATCCCTATTGCAAGGTACTTTCCCTCTTCATCTATCTAACTGTTTTAACTGATACTCAGTGCACTGAGCTGATATCTCATCCATAAAATGCTCAGTAACTTAACTATTCCACCTTACTCATTGGTGACGAATCAAGTGATTCCCTAGTTCTACAGCAAAAACTACAACAGAAGAGCACAGCCATCTGTACAATAGTGATTAAATGCAGAACGGTCTTAACATGCTACTGCAGAATGCTAAAAAGTGAAAACCAGAGCTGCAATTCATTCAAGGAGAAAGCAAGTCTCTTGGAAAACCCAAGTGTACACAGGAATGAACAGTAGTTAGCGCTTTTAACAATGCATTTTCTTATAGTATATTTGTTATGCGAAATTCCAGACCTCAGTAGAGACTAGGAGTTTGCACATTTTGTTTTCCAGATAGTTTGTATCACATGACTCCCGGACTGTTACCTTTTACTGACTCCCAGATCATCTTGTGTGTTAAGGAGACATAGGAAGATTAGCAGAACCAAAGTTTCCTTAGCTGTCATCAAAATCTAAGTTTTATGATGACATATATTCAACATTTCCAGAAGTTCCCTTATGTCACTCAAATATTCATTAATTTCCCCTATTACAGGAGAGGCAGAGAATGTTTATATATCAATTACCTGCTGACCTTCATTCAGCTCCAGCCTCCAGTGAATGGGAAACTGTCAGCTTCCTCCAGGAACTCATTCATGTCAGATATTGCCTCCAACTCCTTCCAGGGAAGGATGTCTATCACTAGATAAGTTCACAATCTACATCCCTGCCTGCCTGTCTTACTACCTGCTTACCGAAACCCTAACCCTGCCCCTTATCCTTACTCTAACCCTCTACTTGACTTTTCAGAAACCCTTTCCACAACCCTATCATTACACAGACAAATTTGATCTGTATATTTCTTTTTGTGATCGGTTTTGTTTTAAATGTTTTGAGGTTTTTAAAGTGTTAAATTTTGGAATGCTGGCATCAACCACTTCAATTTCAATGCTTTGCATTCCTATACTTCAACATATACTCATATAGACATATACCACATTACATTGACTGTGTGTGTGTGTGTGTGTGTGTGTGTGTGTGTGTGTGTGTGTGTGTGTGTGGTTAGCAGCTGTTTAGTCAACCACATATGATCGACTTCGTAGCTGATCGACAGGTGTGTGAGATCACACAATTCCCAGGGTTAGCAAATATTCCCTTACCTCATGTCTCTGCAATCTCAGAGTTAGTATATATAATTAACAGGGGGTAGAGGGGCAGAGTGGAGCTTGCCCCTGATAAAATGATGCTTTTATTTGTTTTTAATAAAGAGCGTTTGCATGCACAGAGGCAATTTCTCATTACTTGTGTACTAGTGTATCAAGTTCCATGTTTTTGACCTTAAACAGTCAATATTTTGAATTTGGATGTCTTCTTTGAAATATTCTGCAGCCATATATATTATATGTCTGTTAATATATATATATATAGATATATATATATATATATATATATATATATATATATATATACATATACATATTTATATATATATATATATATATATATATATATATATATATCTATATATATATATATATCTATATATATATATATATATGTGTGTGTGTGTGTGTGTGTATATATATATATATATATATATATATATATATATATATATATATATATATATATCTCTACCCGATAACACCGACATGCCAAAACACCAACAAAATCACCGACACCACAAAACCGAAAGTTCAAAAATACGAAACTTCACATGCCCGACAAACCACAATCCCGACAATCAACAAAACAGATACCTTTTCCGAAAAACACACACATAACACAAGCACACCAACAACCTTACAAATCTACACTAAACCTTACATACACAACTGTCTATGCACTTACCTTAACCCAAACCCTAACCTAAGATCCGTCACTATCGCACACTTACCTTACCCGCACCCTAACCCTAACTCACTTAATCTGCCCCTAACCCTTAAGTCTGTCACTATCGCACACTTAACTTACCCGCACCCTAACCCTAACTCACTTAATCCACCCCTAACCCTTAAGTCTGTCACTATCACACACTTACCTTACCCGCACCCTGACCCTAATGTCCATCCCTATTGCACATGTCGGTGTTCTCAGCATCGGGATTTTCAACTTTCGGTCTTCTCTGTTGTCGATCTTCCGGTGTCAGTTATCTTGTTGTCGTTCTTCTCAGCTTTCGGCGTTATCAGGTAGACCCACATAAATATATATATATATATCTATATATATATATATCTATATATATATATATATATATATATATATATATATATATATATATATATATGGGTTCACTTTATAATTTTGAAATTCTGAAATACCGAATTTCAGAATATTGAGATCATAAAGCCGAAACACCACAATCCCGAATGCCCATAATCACGAAATTCAAAATCCTGACACTTACATACACACACTCACATACACACAACTGCCCCCCACACACAAACAAAACTAACCTACACTAGAAACATTCGGGGGGGCTTCGCCCTCCCCCCCTGCACCCCAATGTGGGGGCCTGTGCCCCCCACACCCCTGTTCTAACTCCGAGACCGCACAATCACACACACAAAGGGAACTCACACCCACACATTTCACAGCCCCTTGCACACACACATCACAACCAAAACACACACTAACATACACTACAGTACATAACCTACACACTCATACAAACTTACCTGCACTTACATCCATTCATATACCGCAACACCAGAAGCTCTGAACTTCGTGATTTCGAATTTCGCGCTTCTGGTGTTTCACGATTCCGAGCTTTCGGGATTAGAATCCCTCTAATCTTCCCTCATTAGGCCAGTCATTGAGTACAATGCCCCATTTGGCATGTACCTCACTAAACACCTGCAACAACTGGAGAGGCCGCAAAAGTACCTCACAAAAAGGATCCTAGGCCTTAAACATTTGTCCTATATGGACAGACTAAAAAAAAATCCAACAATTATCTGTGTCATATTGCCTACTTAGAGGCGATATCTGCTTGACTTACAAAGCAAGGTCTGACCCAGCTCTGTTAGAAAGGCTACTTCTAAAAAAAATCCCACTCCCTTCGCACCACAAGCTCCAGAGACCTCAACCTCATTACCACAATCAATAGAACATGCTGGAGGGACAGGTTTATAACCCAGAGACTGCCCATGCTATGGAATAGACTTCACATACATGTCAAGCAGAGCACCTCACTGGCCCTCTTTAAAAGAAATCTTGATGAGTGGATGGGAAATAGAAATTCACCCCAGGGATCACTCCAGTGGTTTTACTCGACAAAGGGACTGGAAACTAAGGTCGGGTGGCATGATGCCAGGGTAATCCTATAGGCTAGGCTTGTAAAGGCCCCAGGGCCATTAGCCTAGTACACACCTATGAACCTATGAATATATTTATACATATATATATATATATATATATATATATATATATATATATATATATACATATACATATACATACATGGGTCTACTTCATATACATGTAAATGAAAACCCACTTACCCAACTTTCATAACATTGAGCGAAGAACACTGAAAGTCAACAACACCGACCACTCAGAACTCCGACATTGAACTAAAAGTAAGTAAACCATTGGATAACCCGACAAACAAACTGAAATGAACACAAAGAAAACACACCCACATGGGGGGCTTAGTCCCCACCCCCCCTATGTGGAGGGCTGTCCCCCCACATCACCCCTAACTAAATATTCTAACTCCAAGATCACACTACCGTGGAGGTCGGGGCAAAGGTCAGCATGCTGCCCAAGCACTTACTTACTTTTAGTAAACTGGTACCCCAAATGCCAATACACTGAAGTCAACTCACTAAGACAACTTTCAGCAAACATTAGAGGAAGTTTTTTTTAGAATGGAAGCCATCTCCCTTCTGCACCCCCATGTGGAACTCCCACACAAAACCCCTTAGAGTTATATATTTACATTGCATAACTGTGGAGAAAACAGAAAAACAGAAAAACTCCACTATTGATGAAAAATAGTTCAGTGAACTGACCTTCATACATTGTCTGTATATGAAATCAAAGGATACTTTCATGACCACATGTCAGTTAAAGGATTACTGTTGAATGTGGCTTATCAGAGGACCAGAGCTTTGTGTCTATGTCAATTGCATGATTATTGTAAAACAATTATTGGTGTGGCTTTTTGGGGTAGGGAATATGATTCTCAGAACAAGTTGAAATACATTACTATGGTCATTTTTTTCACTTTCATCATGCTCAGTTGTGTACATACATAATGGCTATCTTTTGGGGTAGGAATGAGGAATCATGTTGTGTAGAAAAGCATAGGGCAATTGCATCATCATTGTTGAATAATTATTGAAATGGCTAGTTAGAGCGGTGCATGTGTAAGAAAGAAAAACAGTGAAATGCATTGTTGTAGTAACTGTGTCATTTATTTGCTTCTTACTCATAAGTGTACAGAGTGGCTATTTTTGAATGTAAAAGCAAAGTATATTTATATGGCTAAATCTGTTTAGTAGACCAGATATGATCAGCTAAGCAGATGACTGAAAGGCTTGTCAGATCACACAGTTCCCAGGGTTGGGGAATATACCCTTATTCCACGTTTTTGCGATCTTGAGTTAGTATATAGAATTAGCATTGGGACAGTTTAAATACATGAGAACAGCAAACTGTTGTAAATATTATGGCCATTATATTTGTGTGGCTTCTTCACAGTCAGTGGTAGTGTACTGTGTCAGAATGGGCACAATCTACTGGGATAATATGTGTGTGAAGAAAGCTGCAGCTGAGTTTCTTGTATTTTGGAAATGCAGTGAAGACACAACTCATATTTCAGCTTTTAAATTGTTGTTTTATTACAATTTCACAGCCTACTTAATGCAAATGTCTTTAGATTTGTTTTCCAACAAACATGCAAATGTTTTTATTTTTTACAGAAAATAAATATACAATTTATAGAAGTGTAAATAATTTACTCTTACAATAGAAACACTATGTTTTTGTCACTGAAAATGATGTTTTTCAGAATTTGAAATGTTATTACAGAAAAGAAAAATGGAAGACATTACTGGGAATTGTGACTTGGCACTCAAAACACTAGCCTGCTGTTCTGTTAACTCAGCACCTAAAAGAACAACCAAATGATAGATTAGAACTGATGCCCAAGTACTGTAATTGTTGCCAAAGAACTTTAACTAGAACACATCAGTTTCAGAAACAGAATCCTGTTTTATAGTCTCCAGCAACAAATCTACATAACAATTAGAAAGGGTAAGTCTGCCAAGTTGCATCATTTACAGTTTTTATGAGGCATGAGTATAAAACATTGTCTCACTGTGGCCGAATGCAGTCCATATGTGTTAAAAAAATCAATAAAATCATAAATATTTCACCTAGACCAGTTGCCATCATGGTTAAGTTCTTCGTCTACCATGCACAAGGTATAGGGTCTGATCCTCCTATCATCTAGTATCTCACCAGTTCCTCTACCAAGAGTTAGTGTGTCCGCTAAGTAGGTGAATATCTGTTGATGTATAATGTCTGTCTTTTGGCTTTATACTGACATTATTTTATAATACCTTTGTCATGACGTCTTACTGCACATGTTTTTTTCAAATTTTGATGTGATATTGATATCTAGAATAAGCAATTTCATGGTTTTTACTGCTGTACCACATGGTGCTCATGAACCTGGCTACTAGAGTGTTGATACAACTTTAATCCTGTTCCCAGTCACTGGACGGCTTGCTTGTACACAATAGGAAAACATATAACCTAAAACTATTACTCCAGCCTTTATTTTTCCTTCTAATTATGTAAATACATTTCCCCTATACTGTGTGTAGTTATTTTGAGTACAACTGCTGATGGTAAAAGAGTGGTCGATTTACCTATCAATTATAATCGGCAGTGTTATTGCCTATTCCACATTCAGTTTTTAGTTCTATACCATGCTGTCGACAGTAAAGATGGAAAGACTACTTTTTATTCAGCCATGACTAAAACAGCAGTTGGTATTAACAGGCCCTATAGGGAAATGTTCGCATACCTGAGATAAAACCTGGGGATTTAGTTTTTAACATTCGTATCAGGTTCTGCACTGCCTATATGTTCCATTCCACATTAGTATCCTAGTTTTTGCTGCTGTATTTCTCAAAGATTATAGTGTAATTTCATTCTAAACAACTACCTGTCTCATGCTAGGTTGACTGCCAGGGCTGAACTGGTATAGCACTAAATCGCTATGCTTGTTTGATATGCTGCAACTGTGATATGATAATCGATTTATTCTAGGATACCATATTGCATGCTATGGTTCTGGTGTCAAATGAGTCATTACTTGCTTTGTACAATTGCCATAACTGTTTTGTATTTAATGCACATTGTAGACATTGTAGACACATTGTATTAAGTACACATTGTAGACATTTATTTGATACGTTTTAACTGGACTTGCTATGTAAATGTACCTATTCATTTAATATTTGCATAATTTACTCTTAGTCTAGAAATAGGTGCGTAAATGTGATAATTTCTCTATAGTTGCTCTGCAATAGTTTTGTATGCTGTATTTCCCTGGCTACACTATTTTCTATCATCTTTCTTCTCCTTACTGAGTCCTCCCAACATCCAAGCTAATCCCATACCACTATAACATTTTTACACTCTCTCTTCATCTCTCTTTTTTGCTCTTTATTTCATCTTTGAATTATTCTAGCCTCTTTGATGCTTCCCTATTCTTCCCCCTATAAGACCTCTTCTAGTCAGTGTATTATAACAGCCTTACCTAGACCCAAATACATGTTTGTGTTCTCTTTCATTACAGTTAATACTTAAGAAGAAAGCAAGTGCTACCACCAACATTTATCCCAAGCTAGAACTGTTTGGATCTCAAGAAGTGCTGTGTCTCAAGAGGACTGCCCTTAAGTCTCTGGAAGTGCAGTGTATGCCTGCAGTTACTGCTACCAGTATTATAGAATTAGTGTTTACTGCTGTTATAATCAGCATCACTGCCTATTTAAAACTGTGTTGAGATAAGATTTTGGTGGCACACTACTCTCACTGGTTCACCCCCCCCCCCCCATTTCCATTCTCCATAACTAACCCACTGGCTCCAATCACTCAGCAACTTCCAGCAAACTCCCTATCTTTTACATTAAGGTTCCGTCTTTTGAGAATTGTGTCTTTCCAGTTCAACTTAATTATCCATTTGTGTACCTACACTAGTCTGGAGAAGGCTCCCTATATTAACTTGTGTACATACTTTCTAGTATTAGACATTAGACATACCAACTCCCGATCTAGGTACTTCAGAAATCTTACTCACTAATCTACAAATTAACACTAGAAAGACTATCAGTTTAATTGGTTGCTACTTCCCAACTGGTAATAATATATCATCCCTTGAGTGCTTACTTGACTGGGCCTCTAACACACTTCTTCAGGAAACCATAATTTTAGGGGACTTCAACAATGACTGAACAGCATGTAAGTCACCGATGCCCACCTCTCATATAAACCTCCATGGTTTCTCTCAGCTAATCCAGACTCCTACTAGAATAGATAAAGCAACTAACAGACAGTCTATCCTAGACTGGATACTGTCAAACAAACCTTCCCAGATAATTCTTTCTGGCAGCCTACCTGACAGCATGAGTGACCACTTACCTACTTGCATAATTAGAAATCATCCCTCTGTAGATAAATCTACCACCTATAAACAAATACGTAACAAAATGAATTTTATCTCATCAAAATTCCTCTCATCATTGACAGCTTGTAACTGGAATCCCATCAAGCAACTCAACCTTAATGAAGCTGTGATGCACTTCAATTGCACTTTCCTCAACATACTAAAATTCCATGCTCCACCTAGAAACATTAGAATTAAAGCTAACTATGCACCCTGGCTGATCAAAGAAACCAGATATCTGCTTCATGCAAGGGATAAAGCTTGGTCTAACTGGAAAAAAGAAAAAAAAAAAAGAATTAACTCAAAACAAACATACCTAAAACTTAGAAACAAAGCCAAAAAATGCTGAGAACAGACATAATTAACTACTATCACAGCATACAAATGTAATATTGACGCAATCCAAAAAGGTTCTGGACAGCTATTAATAAGGTTATTCAACCAAGAACATCTAAACCCCCCCCCCCTGCTACTACAGACACCTCAAAAAATATTGCTACCTAATTTAACAAATTCTTTACTGAATCCATTCTCACACTAGCAAACTCTCAAAACTCCCCCAACCACAATGAAACACACATACATCTTAATAATAAAAATAACTTCAACTCGTCCCTATAAGCCTGATTAAAAAAACTACTTAAAAGGCTAAAACCAACTACATTGCTGCAGATGGACTCCCATCTGAATTCCTAAAAATAGCCACTGATGTAATAGCTTATCCAGTAGCTATTCTCATCAACTGCACTATCTCCGAGAACTTAGCCCCTGACCTCTGGAAAATCTCCCATATTACCCCCTTCATAAAGGGGGCAACTCAAATAAGCTAACTAATTACCGCCCTATAGCCATACTGTCTCCCCTCTCTAAAATACTAGAAAGATGTATTCACATACAAATTATGGATCATCTCAGCACAAAAAAATTGCTTACTAACACTCAGCATGGATTCATGCCTTCCCATAGCACAACCAATGCACTCATGTCATTCACCCACTTTGTTAATGGACAGATAAATGATGGTAAATGTGTATCAGCCATCTTCCTGGACCTTTCCAAGGCCTTTGATATGGTTAATCATAACAAACTATTAAAAGCTCTATCAGAATTCAGTCTTAGCCAAAACACTATAGCATGGTTTCACAGTTACCTAACAGGTAGACAGCAGGCAGTTAAATGGCACCAAGGACCATCTCCTCTGCTCCCAGTAACAATAGGGGTTCCACAATGTTCCATCCTCGGACCTCTATTGTTTACCATATTTACAAATAACCTCTATACCTCTACTCTACACTCCTCAGTCATACAGTATGCAGATGATTCTATATTAGTCTGTGCCTCCTCTTCACTCCAGGAACTACACCAACAAACTCAAGCCTCCTTTCTTTCTGTCAAATCTTGGATCACTGACCACCAGCTAATTCTGAACCCAATCAAAACACAGCTTATCATCTTCCAACCCACACAACACACCAATCCTGACTTCTCATTCAACATCATATCCAATAACAAGATTATTATATCTCCTGTTACTCACACAAAGTTTCTCGGTGTTGTGATTGACTCAAATATGAAATTTGATATCCATATCTCTCTTACCATAAAGAAAGTCTACAAAAAATAGATACTCTGTATAGGAATAAACAGCTTTTAACAGACACTACCAGGGCCACTGTAACACACACACACACACACACACACACACACACACACACACACACACACACACACACATCTTATCTCTGCTCTATGTATTTCTCCAATCCTAACCAACCTTTGAAAATCTGACCTAACCAAATTAGAAGCCTGCTACAAATTTGCCAAATTCGCTACCAACAGTTCCTTCAGATCACACCACTGTCTAGCTCTCAAAAAGCTCAACTGGATAGAACTTCCTCGTCTACTACTATATAATCAACTTACCCTGACACAAAATTCTATATCATCCTGAGAAAAAAACCCTCACTATGAGACCTGATACTTCCATAGTGCTGTATCAGACAACTATGCTCCACTAACAAATTTCTCCTCAAAGTAACTAAAGATAATAATAGAACAGGTTCATCCCTCTACTCTAGCAATATAACATAACACTGGAACAAACTCCCACCCCCATCACAGCCATACCTTCTATACTTGAATTTAAAAAGTCCTTAAAATCACATTTGTTGAACTCAAGGTGCAACAAATGTGACAGTGCAGGTCAGGATTAGATCCTCCCTTCCTACCCTCTCCCTTTCTTCTTTCATGTGATCATCATTTACACTTTCTCACCACTTCTCTCCTCAGATTTCTTATATAATCACATCTATCCATGTCTTATCCTTGTTTTTCTCTCTGACAGCTGCTAAATGTAAAAGATACTTTATACTGAAACTAAGATTGCAACATGATGATCCTTTGATATACTTTTCGTTATATGATAAATACTACTAATCATCATTTGTACTGAACTGTGTGAACTAAATTGTAAACTATTATTGTTTATGTAAATGTTATTTGTGGAGATTTTCTCCCCTGGCCTCTGCTGAAAAAGGACCCATGTCCAGTCGGACTTTCCCAGTAACCAAACATAAAATAAAATAAAATAAATAAAACAAATAAATCTGGACAATGCCTGTATGGAGTTTGCATGTTGTCCCTGTGTCTCTGTGAGGTTCCTCCAACTTCTCAAAAAACATGCTGAGTGTTTGTATCTAAAAATCACCCAAGAATGAAACTGTGGGTAGCAGCACAGACTCCCCCATTGGGGGAAGAGTTTTATAGACCAACCCCTTCAGGCATCTAATGTTGTGGGAAGTATTTTCAAGATATCAGAACACAGATCACAGATTACATGCAGTGGCAGGGCTAGCAACTCAACATTGTAAAATATAACACTAGGTGATTTGGTTGTGTTGACTAATAGGACATGCTGCAGGGACAGGTATGTATCTCAGAGACTACCCCTTCTATGAAACTCCCCATCCATGTGAAACAGAGCTCCTCCCTAACCAAATCCAAGTGTAACTTGGACAATTGGAATGAGAACTGGAAATTCATCCCTATATTAGCACCTATGTCTCTAATGGACAGTGGTAACCTGTAAATGGCTCATCTGCCAAAGTCTTGCTTACACTTATCAAGGGTATCAGAACTTTTCAAAGATTTGGGATGCATGGCTACACTTAAAAAGTCCATTGTGGTTATTAGCCTAGTAAACACCTATGAACCTATGTCGCCAAATAAGCATGGGTATTTGACAAGCTGCAATGAAATCCCTGAGGATAAAATTCATAGATGAGCAACTTGTTATTGCTGCCTGAAAGGCATATGCTGAGATAACACTTTTTATACAAAGGTTCCAGTTGTATGGTCTCATTATGCCTTCACTGCCACAGAATGACATTCTGTGATATATTTGGTTTCCATTGGAGGTTTTGTAGTTAGTTTCTAATAAGTGTGCAGAAAACCATAATAGTCTTGAATAACTTTTACTGGATTGTCATTATATTAGGAGTAGAAATCTAAACAATCATGGTTAAAAACTGAAATGGGTCTATATGAAGTTGGGTCCGACACGTCTTTACCATCTCTGGGTACTCTCTTATTTTCTCTTTAGCACTCTGCATTTGCACCTCCTCTTGTTCTGTGAGATCCCCTTTATTTTGCAATAGTTTAAACTTTGTCATATCCTCTAAATAATTCAGATTACTTATTAACCATATCTCAGTCTCTTTTAATTCTACCCTATTTTTAAACTGTACTTTCATTTTATCCTACTCAGTTGCTATTGTGTCTGAAAAAACAATACTGCCTTCTCTAATAACTCTCAAATAATTATAATTTCCACTACCCGCTCCTTAAATTCTTCCCTTTTTAATAAATAGGTGAAAAAGCACCAATGTCTCATTTTTGCTTCATTGCCATACATTTTATCCTAGTTTTTATTGTTGCATGATCTGAAACAGTAATTGTACGTTGCAGCTTTCAAATTTCTATCCAGTCTACCCTAGTTATTGTACCTTATGGAATAATATGTAAATTCTGTCCAGGTTCCTATTACTGAATTCACGTCCTTTTCATAAATTTCTTTAGAAATCTAATATCTTTTGTCATATTCCTCTTTTAGGTTCCCTGATACATCCTCAGTATTGCAGATCAAATTGCAGTCCCCACTTATAAATAATATTCCCTGCTGAAAGCTGATTATTTCTCCAAAAAATTTCTTAAGCTCTATAATAGTAGCTTTTGGTGGAATATAAATATATGCCAGTGTGATCCTCCTTACCTGCCAATAGCCCCTTTCTATGACAAACCTACCATTATTGTCTTTTCCCACTTCTATCACTATTAGAACTCCTCTAGCAATTAATGTTAGTACTCTCCTTTTCCTTTGTCCCTGATATTCTGTTGAATATCCTTCCTGAAATCCTTTGTTTGTCAAAGTCACATGTTGATTTCTTTGCAAATGCACTTCCTGCATCATTGATATTTGCACTCTGCATTTCTTAATATAATTCAATACTTTTTTCTTTTTTGTCTGTATCTATAAGGCAATTTATATTCCAAAATAATATGGATAGCAGAGCCATTATGACAAAAAGCTATTGTTCCCACTTAATATATATGACAATTGTTTTGAATGTGTATTTCCAACTTTTGTCTTACATGCATACACTGTTTGTCAGGCTGATTTTAATCTGTTGTTTCTTCTCATCTCCATTTGTACCTATGTCACATTTTCAGGACTTTTAGTTTTAATGGAAACCCTCAAAAATACTAAATACATTTTCAGAACACTCCCATTTCCTGTTAACTTAGAAAAAGACTCAAAATTATGTATATATTCAAAAAATGAAGTTTAACACTCCATATAGAAACAATTGCCCCACATCAATGGCTGCAGCCACAGGCATTACCTAACCCAAAATTAAGGTTAAATGTGCTAAAGCAGTTTGTTTATTTCTTGGTATAAATTTAAATCCCTAGTGTTAGTGCTTGTAGAGCCACTGTTTTTTTTTTTGAAGAAATAGGAGGTCAAATATAATTGATTTTTTCATCACTTGAAAAGTGAGACACAAAACATGGAGCAGCAGGTAGTCTGCTGAGTACAAGGAGAGATATGCTAATCTATTGGGATGGTTAAAGGATTTAAGGCCTTAAATTTTGGTGGGAAAATTATGATCTTTCCAGTTGAGCAATATGCTTGTACTTGTGCATTCCAAAGAGGGCACTATATTTGATCATGGGTCTGATAAGGAAGAGTATACAGATAGGATGATTTCTTTAGATTTTGAAGGTTTTTTATTGGACATTTCCAGATCCAAATATAAAGATTTCTTGATAACCAAATGGGAGATAGTTGTCCACATAAGAACCCAGGTAACTTATGACTGCAGCTGTTTGAAGAGGAGTACCACTTATAACATACGAGGTTTTGCCAAACAGTACTACTCTTTGCTTTTGGTTTGAGACTGCTTTTGATACACCAGGAATATGCATAGTGTTATCCCTTTGTGGAACACTTTTAATATCAGTTCATGAGGGAACCACAGTGTGCAGTTTCCAGTCATCAGCAAACTTTGTCAGTCACACATTAGGAATATTGGCTTGGAGATCTGCAAAAATGTCAAACAGGAGAAGGCTCAGCACTGAGTTTTGTGGTACCCCACTGGATATAATTTTTACATTCACAGAAGGTACTTGCAAACATACCTCTCAACTTTCCAAATTTTCACAGAAAGTCCAAATTTTTGCCTTATATTTTGGGCCTGCTCTTCATAACATTTGTGGTTTTCTGGAAAATCACTGAGGATTGAAGTCACTAAATAATGACATACATTTGATTTTTAGACTTCATAGCTTTCAAGAAATGCAAGCTAACACAAATATTGTTATTCTAGCAACTTTCTTAGTTTATAAGAGTAATGTTTAATATCTGTCTTATTTTTGGGCCTCGTCTACCATTATTTGAGGCTTTGTCCACATTTACTGAGCTAACAGGTTAAGAAGTATGCCAGTAACTCTCATTACCTGGGATCTGTCAGATATCCAGTTTGCAATCCAGTGGACAACATAAGGATTTAAAGTCTAACTTTTCAGTAATACCAACATAGACATCAGTTTCAAAAGCCTTGTCTGTTTAGATGCTGGAAATATTGTAGGTCAGAATTGCAGTTGACTCATTTGAGTCCATCTACAGGCTATTCTTGGGAAGCTTGCATTGGTCATCTTGTAAGTTGAAGTAGGTTTGCCCTAGAGAAATCCTTAAAACTAGTTTCATGTGGTGGAGAGGTCTTACAAATAAGCCTGTCAGAAAAGCTAACTGATTTAATTTCTGACATCCATCTTTTAGTAATGGCTTTTTTGGCAGCCAATAACATTAAACTTAGTAAGGCCTTACCGTATGTAGAAAATCCAGATCCAGGGTCAGAGAAAAAATAATCATTTCCTTAGTTATAGCCATTTGCTCCCCAAACATTTCTGATACTGTACTGAATTTTTAAAATCTGCGAACTCCCTATTTTCCATCACATCTCCAGCATCTCCTATCTACTTGAGGAAAAATTTGCTGAAATGTGATTGGGGTATAAAAATGCATATGCAAAAACTTCCAAGATAAAATCCTAAACCTTTTGTACTTTGTTGCATAATTGTGAGCCATACAGATGTCATCCCATTGTTACTTTGTAAATTGCCTTTCCAGTCATTCTTTCCCATATTTTCTAAGCTCGTCCGATTGATTTTTATCATTATTATGTAGTATTTTATATCCACTGCTGTCGATCTCCTTTTTAATAACAGCTTGTGTTCTGGATTTGACTAAATCATCTACCAGAGCTGGTCTTATACTTGGCATTCCACTATCACATTTTCTTTTCCTATACTCTATTCTGAATGATATAAAAGAACTAGATGTAGGATCTTTAGAAAATCGAAGGTGGAAATTGAATAAAATGAAATGGCGTTGTTAGGAACAATTTGGGCAGCATAATGTTCATGAGGAGGAGTGAAGTTTAAGGGATGGCAGGAACTGAGCGATTTATGTAATGCAGAAGCAAATAACTGTTGGAAAGAAAGAAAACATATATGCAATATATGATGCATGGATATGACAAATTTTAATATGATTTGTTTTCTTTTTTATTAATGTATGTGTGCATAACTCTTAAGCAATAGCTTTTCTTTTTTTAACACCTTAATTGGAGATGTATAATGGGATACAGGTGGGGACCAGGCCAGAGATATTGCAGTCTCTAGTGAGTAGTTTAACTTGCTACAATGCACTGGTATCAACAAAGTCTAGGAAACACTGAGCATATCCATTTCTAGATGTGTAGTCAATGCTTGGGTAATTCAAATACCCTATGAAGAAGGTATTTAGTTTGATATTTAACCCCTCGGTGGTATTACAATAATTTCCATGACCTTTGAGTCTTTTGTTAATGGGAATTGATAGCAAGCAACAGAGTAATAATTAGAATTTTTAAGGGTGATTTAGTTCACCAGGAGCTCCAGGTTAGAGCTATGTATAATTTGATGTGAAGTGGTGGTGTTTCTGAAAAATACAGATACTGCCCCCACATTTACCCAAGGGTTACTCCCCCCACATTTACCCAAGGGTCTGAAGGCATGATAGGTACTAAACCATAGAATAGAGGGAGTGTGGTCATTGCACTGAAACCACGTCTCAGGAACTACACAAATATGAATGTGTTTGAGTTACAACATGGCCCCAGGTTATGGCATCTTTCTGTTTAGACACCTAGCATTGAGTAATCTCACATGATCTTGCCTGAATTTGTGGCTGAGTTTGATATATAGGAATGGCCAGTATGGAGATGTTGCCTATGGTATTATAAAGGCAGAAAAGTTTTTAAGATGTATGTGGAAATCCTGATATGAAAGGGGGAAACCATACCTGGCAAAACAGGAAGTCTTATCTACTGTCTCATCCTAAGCCAACAAAGACTGGATCTCCTTAGAATAATACCAGATACTTAGCTAATTGTTAAATCTAACCATATTGTTTTGGTATCTCGGTATCATTGCTTGTGAAGGCAAGATATTACTCAAAACCAGCATCTTTCCTGCCCCTAATACATACAGAATAAGTTCTACCATGTCTTTCTCCATGTCTCTCCGGGTAGAGCACCTCAGGCCATTTACTACTACATGGGTCACCCCCTAGGTCATAGTCATATTTGCCTGGTTTACGGGAAGTTAAGTCCCTTGTGACATCAGAGATCCAGGCACCAGACAAGCAGCTTACAGTCACTCTGCTTTTGTCCAGTCTAGTGACTGTGCAGTCTATGCCTGAGCATGGAGTCACCTGTGACTAGGACATTTCTCTGTGTGGCATCAGACTTAGTGGGTCTTATGCACTTAGGCCTGTTTTTCTAGTGACTCTTGGGTGATCTGTGTGGAGTTACAGTATGTCAAACTGGATAAGGAGCAAGTGTTTCCTGGTGTGCTGAAAGCTGTAATCTTTTAGAGTGTGTTCTGAGAGGCTTTGGCAAATTTTTCTTTACAGCCTCATCATAGGTTATAGGCTTACTAGTGGGCTGAGTGTATAACACTTACTGATAATAAGCTGATACAAGAGGCTTGCCTTCATATTTTGTAAATATTTACATCTCTTACAGGTTGTACTATCAAATGTTAAACATCAGTAAATATAAGGTAGTTGCTAAAGTGCTTTAGAACACCTAATGTGGTCAGACTGGTTACAGACGGGGTGACAGCAGACTGTTGAGCCATTTTTGCTACAGGGTGAAGGCTAAGGGCTGGTTGTAGTACTCAGAGTTTGAGGAGACACTACTTTTGAAGACTGTGAAAACTGATGGATCAAACATTTACAGTGATACTCTGAAGTTGGGTTACATGGTTGCCAAGAATGATAACTAGTGTTGATTTGTCTGTTTTTTGTCTCAAAAAAACTCCAGCTTTATTCCGTCGCATATCGCCTACTCAGAGGCGATGTCTGCCTAACATACAAAGCTATGTCAAACCCAAAGCTGTTGGACATGCTCCACTTAAAGAAATCCCAATCCCTCCGAGCTATATGCTCTAGGGACCTAAACCTTGTCACCACAATAGACAGAACATGCTGGAGGGATAGATTCCTGTCCCAGATACTTCCCATACTCTGGAACAAACTACCTATCTATATCAAACAAAGCTCCTCATTAGCACTCTTCAAGAAAAATCTTGATGATTGGATGGGAAATAGGAAATTCACCCCGGGGATCAGCTCTGTGGCTCTACTCAACAGGGGCACAGGAAAATAATTTTCTTGGGTGTCGAAAGCCAGGGTACCTTTTTGGCTAGGCTTATATAGGCTCTAGGGCCAATAACGTAGTACCTACCAATAAACTATATACTGCCTGGCTATTACTAGTGCTGGTTTCACAGTATCTATAGTCAGCTAGGAATCAATGTCCCATTGCGCCTTCTCTCACCAAAAGCAAAAAGTAGGACTAATTCCTAGCTGCTTCTTGAGAAGCAGTTGACATGCTGTTTGGTCATCAGCAGTCTCATCCCAAATGTTGTACGGGTCTGTAGGCTTGTAGTCTTCTCCTTGTAGATGCTCTGAGCAGCACATATAAAAGCTTAGTGCAACAGAGCTAAGCTGCAGAATGGTCAAAATCCAGAGCAGTCAGGGAAGTCCCATACATGCTGTCCAATCAGAAAGTCAGGAATCAATGTCTCCATGTTCCTTCTCTCACCAAGGGCAAAAGAGTATCACTAATCCCAAGCTGACTCTTAAAAATCAGTTTGTGGGATTTATGGTGATCGGTAATCTCAAGGAATGGTAGAAAATAATATCCCTGTGTTCCTTCTCAAAGCAGGAACAGAAGAGAACTGATTCCCGAGATGTGGCTTGTAGGTTACCAGTGATCAGTAGTTTTTGCCCAGATGTTTGCGATTTTAAAAGTGGGATCGAAGAAAATGAATTAATATTCTAGGTATTGTAGTGTACACTGAACAGTGGGAATATAAACAAGACAGTAACCAAAGATTTAAGTCTAAGGGAAATGTCTTACAAGTTTCAACTTCTAGCATTCACTAGTCTGAGCAGACAAGATAAGATGGAGCTTCCAAAGCCAAATGTATAAAAGGGGCAGACCACTTAAGTGCCGCTGAGTTTAATAACATAACAGAGAAAGGGTGGCTGGGTGGAAAAAGTCTCACAGCACAGCAGCGGACAGTCACAGGTCAGTGGCAACTTCAAAAGATTACAACCTTTTCATCTTCTGCTCACCTTAATTAATAAATGCTTCTCCAAAACTCCTAAGCTGCCACAGATCATCTAGCCTTAATGTCTTTGTAGCCAGCCAGACAACACAGACAGACACACACACACACACACACACACACACACACACACACACACACACACACACACAAACTTTGAAGTTATACAGTAATGGAGAATAGAGACAGGGAAACAA
This sequence comes from Protopterus annectens, assembly GCF_019279795.1. NCBI lineage: Eukaryota > Metazoa > Chordata > Ceratodontiformes > Protopteridae > Protopterus > Protopterus annectens. Next base: position 363,156,302 of record NC_056744.1, on the reverse strand, counting down.
CTGGAATTATTTTAAACTGTTTCCCCAGGTTCCATGGTTGTACATACTCCATAAACCATTACAAAACAAAAGGTCTAGCAGTTTAGAGTGAAGCCATTGCGTCATCCTACACTCCTCGATCTGACTCACTCTTTCCCTACTGTAGGAATCTGAGTGAGTCATTTAACAAAATACTTCTCAGATGTCATTCCTCAAAAGAGATAGGTCTACTTAGTGGACTTACACAATTAACAAGTTAAAAAATGCTCAACTCTGCAGAAAACAAGACCAAATATTTCCTTTGATGAATGGGGCAGTCAGTAAACAAGGCTGAATAAGTTATCCCTCGATGAACAGACCAGCAATGAGGTGTACTGTTCCCCCACACACTTGTAAACCATGTTACCATAGCAATGACCCTAAGCAGGACCCCACTGATATCAGTTTTACAAATGAGTAGTGGTGCCATGGAAACATACATCTGAAACAGGAGCAAAAGCAGTGTGCTGTCCAAGCAGGATGAATATAAGGAAAGCATGACACCGCTGAAAACAAAATGCTGAAAAAAACACTGAAAACAAGATGCTGAAAAAAAAACACTGAAATGAAGATGCTGAAAAAAAAACACTGAAAACAAGATGCTGAAAAAAACACTGAAAACAAGATGCTGAAAAAAAAACACTGAAAACAAGATGCTGAAAAAAACACTGAAAACAAGATGCTGAAAAAAACACTGAAAACAAGATTCTGAAAAAAAAACACTGAAAACAAGATGCTGAAAAAAAACACTGAAAACAAGATGCTGAAAAAAACACTGAAAACAAGATGCTGGAAAAAAAACACTAAAAACAAGGTGCTGGACTGCTCTTTGCAACTTTTTAAGTCCTGCTGTAGATATGTTGTTGATTATATCAGTTTGTCTCGAGCACTATTATAAAACAGTAAATCTCACACACGCACGCATGCATGCAAGCACACACATACACACACACACACACACACACACACACACACACACACACACACACACACACACACACACACACACACACACACACACACACACACACACACATACATGCATTCATACATACACACACAAACATACAGAATAACTATTCACTTCCAGACACATCTCAGCAGAACTATAAGAGAAATTACATTAAGTGCACATGAATGTAAGCTTCCATGACTGATGAAAAATTATTTCTCTATCGCAGAGATAATAAATCTGTTTCTGGTGAATACTTAAAAAAAGAAATTCTTAAATTCTTATTTGAACAAAAACAAACATTGCTTGCATTTTTGTTTCTCACAATACATATGGTATTTTAGCATTTACCAGTAATTTTTTACTATATGGTTGATGGGTGCTTTGTTCTGTGGGTTTATATACAGAGCTGCATTTTGTGTTTTAATAAAAACGGTTATGATATCTAAATCAAGATAACCACAATAAGAAATAAGAAAGCTAGCAATTTCTTCCACAAAAAGCATTTCTGTTTCAATGAAAGATGTGTTGTGGCAGTTCCGTTTACAGTGACTTAACTCTTTGTACTTGCACAATATTCCAGAGGTCAGCAAAGTTTGCCAATACTGCCTCCATGTGTTCTTGTAGAGCCTGAGATGACATATGACAACTTACTCGAAATACCTCGCTGAAAGTGCTACAATAGCACAGGGTCCGGGACCACTGTCTGAGCTATTCGGTCCCTATACTTAAAGAGGAATAGCTGTGTCGACATTGTCGTGCATTGAAGGAGGACTTGCAACTCCAGCAAGGGTGATTCTTATCCCATGTCCTGTTTTTGATTTTCAAGAACAAAATATAAAGTAGCAGCCAAGGTTTGTGGTACATTTAGTCTGAAGATATGAAGATTGCATATTTATACTTTGCATATGATGATATTTGCTTCCTGTAATCAAAGGTACAGGGTTCGATTCCTTCCATCTCCATTTGGGTATTGTCTTATTCTGAGCATTTCAATTGATCAGACAGTACTCCTCAGTTACCCTGAAAAAAAGAGACACCTGTGTCCAGTGTGCTTACCTGGTTAATAAATGTATAAAATAATAAACATAAATAAAAATAAAATTAAATTATACCCGAACAGTCTCAAGTGTCTGTAATCTTGGACATGCAGTGGAGCAATTTACTGCTGAATGTGAAACAACTGGGATTGAATTATAAAATCTAAATCAGAGATTATGGCCATCTAACAAGAAAGACTAGACTGCTATCCCCAAGTTGGAGAAGCAGTAATCTCAAGTGGAGGACTTTAAATATCTTAAAGTCTTGTTCATGAGTCAAGGTAGACAGGATCAGGAGATCAGCCAGTGGACAGGTGTAGCAGGTGTAGTACTGCAGATATTGTATAAGGGGATGTGATGGTGAAGCAAGAACCAAGTCAAAGGGCAACATTCATGGGTCAGTCTGGGACCCCTCATCCTTATAGTCATGAGGTTTGGGTAGTGACTGAAAGGATGACATCATGGATAAAAGCGGCAGAAATGAGGCTCCTCCACAGGGTACCTAGGCTAACCCTTCATGGTGAAGTGAGAAGGTCTATAGCAGGATCTCAGGGCACACCCGAAGGACCTTCAGGTTGACAGGAGTCAGCTGATGTTGTTTGGTAACATATGATGATGACCCCTTGTGCTTTCCACAGATGGCATACCATACATGATCCACTGAGGGGAGGTTTCATGACAGCTGTCCAGGAAACATCTGGGGATCCCACATGATGAGCTGGACATTGTTGGTGAGAAACAAGAGGTACAATCTACCTCACTCAACTTACTGCCGCTATAACCCTCTCTAGGAGAAGTTTAGAAAACGAAAGGTTAGATGGATAGACGAACGATCATTGTACATTTGCTACTCCTTTCATCTTCTTTTTGACCTTGTGTGATAAATAACTACAAGTGGGAAGAAATGTTATGGTAGAATAAATCCTTCCAACACAAGAGTGTTGTTTTTGTGCTTCATTATTAAGACTAAATGAAAGGCAACTTTCAGGATAACCATAAAACTCCTAATTCTTACAATCGCATTAATGTAACATAACGTTACTACCACTAATAGGGAAAAGGCATGGCCAAATGAGATTGGTGTTATCAGTGCCCAAGTATTTTAGTAGGAGACCAGGTTACAGTGAGTAGTGTTATATATATTGGGAGTCTAATCAACTTGTTTATATGGCATTCTGTAATACAAGCCAAGCCTTTTATGTGGGCAAAACCTCTAGGAAATTAAAAGAGAGGATTTATGAGCACCTTTCACATATTAGGAAATGCAAGAAAACAAACGCCTTATATAGACATACAGCAGAATTTCCTGTGCATTCTTTTAAATTTACCATCATCGAACAGGAGGTGGTGAATGATCCATGGGGTTATATTGCTGATGACCATTTAGACAAAAATGAACTGAAGTGGCAACTATTGTTGAATGCTACATGCCCCCCTAGGTTAAACAATGCATGTTCCATTACTGCAATATTGAAGTTAAAGCAATTGGAAGTTTGACTTGTTCTTACACTGTCTGTTCATTTTAAAGTCCTGGGGTTAATTCAGTATTCATGGTCTTTTTCTGACTTGATTTTTCATTGGCTGATTTTAACAAGGGAGCTTAATTGGTAGGTGTTTTCTACTAATTCGGCCCTACAATTTATTTCAGATTTGAAGTCTAATAGATTTTTTTTTGATTTTGATGGTCTAATTATGGGTACACGAATACCATTTTTAGATGTGATTCTTGATATTTCCAGTGGTTATAAATTAGTAACTTCAGTAAACAGGAAATTTGAAGGTCCTACGTTATATGTACATGGTAATAGCGGACATGCCCCACATACTAAACATTCTCTACCTTATGGAGAAATGTTACGGATATTTAGACTATGTAATGAAACAACAGTATTTAGAAAAGAACTTGATTTTTTGTACAACTCTTTTTTGTTAAGAGGGTACAATAGATCTATTCTGGATGAAAGCTTTAATAAACTATGTGAGTTTTCCCATAGTTATAACAAAAAGAATAGATTACAGGAGAGGAAATTTGTTCCTTTTATAAGTCAAAATAAACAAATACAACTTGAGGCTATGTATTTTGTTACTACTTATGGATGTTACACATCGGAATTAATTAAAATTGTTTCTATGTTTTGGAAATGCTTTAGTACCCTGGATAATGTTAAATTATGGTTAAATGCTAATTTAAAATTTTCATACAGAAGGGGAAGGAACATTAAAGACTTCTTAGTACGAAGCAGGTTTAGTTTCCCTACAGAAATATTGACAGTAAATATTAGACATAAAGGGACCTATCAGTGTGGTAAATGTAAGGCATGCAGTTTTGTAACTTCTAGTTTTGAATGTATTAATGATATGCCCTTTAGGGTAAATAATTATTTTAGTTGTAACACTGAGAGGGTTATTTATGCCTTAAAATGCCCCTGTCATAAATTTTATATAGGGGAAACCAAGAGAGCTTTTAAAGTGAGACTCCTTGAACATGTTAGGGACATAATTAATAATAAAATTGAAAGTCCTGTTGCTCGACATTTTTGTGAAATGCATAACAGTGATGAAAAGTTGTTACAAGCATCAATTCTAGAACAAGTATCTGATAATAATTTTGATCTGTTAAAAATTTAACAGTTGTTACTGTATAAAGAAACAGTTTATATACTGAAGTTTAAAACTCTATATCCAAATGGGTTAAATGAGGATTTTAATTGGAAAATGCTGCTAATGTAAAAAACTTTTTAAATGACCTGATTGTTTAATTGTTTTAATCATGTGATTTAATTTGTATATAAGGACAGGGTTTTTCATTTGTTCTATACTCCTGGAAGGCTAAGGCCGAGACGTCAGAGAGATAGATTTTCTACAATAAACCGTGTTTTGTGAATCCTGCTGTGGTGCGTTTTCTACTAATTTGTATGATGTGCGAAATTGTGTTTGATTATGTGTTCTGATGAAGTTCCTATAGGTAGGATCTAAGGAGATCAACTTTTTTTCTTTAATAAACAGTTTCTATATTTACTTGGTGCCATTGTTCTTTTGGCTGTTACCACGTGGGTTTGTAAGAATTAGGAGCCTTGTGGTTGTCTTGAGAGTTGCCTTTCATTTATTAGTTTGTTTGTGTGTCTTCAGGAGGTGGTATGGCCTCAGACAATGGTCAAATTCACCAGGATCAAAACCAAGCTATGGGTTCGTTGACCATATTGTTGCAGCAAGTTGGTCAACAATTTTGAAGAAATGGGTCCCAGGCAGGGACTCAACAGACTTACAGGGATGCATTTATTAATAGTGGAGACGGTCTCAGTCTCCCCCTTATCCAGCCTATACCTGGTTGTTCTAGTTCTGCCCCTTTGTTTAATCAATTTAATTTTCAAATCTGGAAAATGAATAATTTTGAATTTGAGAATCATTGGAGCAATCCTAAAAGCTCTGGTTCCCAAGGGACTGTTCAGGATCAGCTGTTCATTTTCAAAAAGAAGTTAACTTTATTTAAGAAATTACTACTACACAACAGCTATTTGTTAAAAAAATATCACCAGTAACCAGGTTGCTAGAGGTTCCGGTTAAAGAAATTTCCTAATGGGGATGCAAATGTTTCTGAATATCACAAGGAACGTCTGGACATTTTTAAAAAAGCTGGCTGTTATATCATGAAACTTATGGTCAAATACAATGACATACAGATTGAACTGTTGTCTAGAGAGTTAAACATTCTGAACAATTCCATCACTAAGGACATCTTATTTGACCATTATGAGATCAATTATCTGAATATTTTTAAGAAAGTAAAACGTGTATGTAATGATATTTTACAACATAAAATCAGCAAATTCAGAAGAAATTTGTTGGAATATAATAATGGTATGGCCTGACACTCCTAACTCCCAGATGATTGACAGTAATAGTATGTCAACAGAAAGTGATGAATGCAGAAGCATCAAATGATTCTTAGTATGAGCCAGCCCATTTGCAGCAGGCACAAGTCCAGAGGTCAGAGAGACTGCATGGCAAGGGAACACCAAATAATTTATACACCGAGGTGACCTACAGCAGGCAAGGGGCCAAACCCAAGATAATTTACAAGAAGAGCAACAAGAAATGCTAATTGCTGGTCCTATTTCATATGGAGCTAATATTAAGGACTTTTGCACCACCAACCTTCCAGTACTGATAAAAGACTCTATGAATAACTTTACTATATACAATTTTACACACAAGCCAATTATTGTTAAGCATGCAGATCTTTTATATAAAGGGCTGCGTTTTATATCAGCCAGATGGGCTAATACTGCTGAAGTTCTTATATATTTTAAACTTTATATCCAGAAGTTAAATCTTGCCTTGTGGTTCACATAGAATTTACCTAGTCAAAATGCCAACACTGTCCATTGGAGTAGTGTATCTAATCATCCAGTAAATAATGTTCTTATGATGTTTGACAAAATGTATAAAGATGAGATTAGAAATTTATGTTCTCAACCTCTAAGAAACAAATATTTTAACATGCCAAGCAATGAAGCTGCTTTACTTAAAGATATTTGGCAAGATAGAGATTTGAGAGTGATGAATTTGGACAGGGGTGGGGTAGTGTTTATGAGCAGCGAAGACTCCAGTAACAGAATGATGACACTGCTTTTGTCTGATACATACACAGAAGTATTTAGGAATGGAATATTCATTGCTTATACTAAAATTGATGTTACATTGTTTGATGTGCTCATGCAGGGGCAGCTTAATCAGAGGGATTATGAATTTTTATCAAACGATAAGCCAGTTATAGCCAGTATATTCAGCATCCCTAAGATACATAAAACATTTCTAACCCCCCACTGAGACCTATTGTAGATGCAAAAAGATCAAAAGCATAGTAAATTGTTATTTATTATCTTGTTAATAAATTTGTCAACACTACCCACGGTTATGTAGGGATTCACAGTAATTCTTAGAAAAAAATTAACTCTTTGTTTTGTTGATAATTGTATTTTTGTTACAATAGATGTCAACAACCTTTACTCTGTTATCCCCACCAAGTAAGGTTAATCGTGTTTGAGGATGCATTGGTGGCCCTTCACAAGTTAGATTCCGACGATATCAACACCATCACTACACTTGTGGAGCTGGTAGTTTTGAACAGCTTCTTATTTTTTGTAGGTCATTATTTTAGACAAATCACTGGGGTAGCTAACCTGCTTATGGCTCAGTGGGAGAGGGAATGTATTTTTAATTGCATTTTTTCCCAATGCTGGGCCTTTTATCCTCGCTATTTGGATGACATTTTCATTTTATGAATGTGTATTTCCTCCTGGTGCACCAGTTTCCTCCCACACTCCAAAGACATGAATCAGGTGGGTTGGACACTCTAAATTGCCCCTAGGAGCGAGTGTGTGTGCTAGTGAGTAGTAGTACAGATGAACTACTGCAGCAGGGCTGGCAATCTGGAAGATGATTGTCACTGTTGAAGTGGCAGCCCACCCCATGTGCAAAAATGGGAAAAGGAGGTCAGGATGGATGGATGGATTCCAAAAATAGGCTGGTCAAATTTGTTTTACTATATTAATAGTACTGTACCATTTTAAAAATTGTCATGGTCATATAACAAGGAGAACATTTCCTACTTAGATGTAGAAATAACTAAGAATTTAGAATATAAGGGGTTTTTTTTTTTGCTAATATCTATTGTAAGCCCACTTTTTGCAACACGTATCTTCATTTCACAAGCCGGCATCCTTCGCATCAAAAGAAGGCTGTGGTTAAGGACCAACTCATGAGCATGGCAAGGATAATTACGGATACCCAAGTTTTCCTTAAAGATTGTGATAATGTTGCTAGAAAAAAATCTGATTTTTTCTAGCGATTTTATTTAGTGGACTGTACCCAGGTCTTGTGTTTTATCAATTGTGATAATGTTCTGGATGTTTATCAGGAGAGACTATTCTAAAGTATTTTTAGAAAAGATTAAGGACAAATTCATAACAAGAGGTACAAGAAAATGGATGGCAGGGCAAGCAGAGTGCAGTAAAAAAAAATTCAAAACTTTAATTTGAACCACTCAAGGAAACAAAATAAAAAAATAAAAAACACAATAATGTAAGTGCTTTCATCCTGGTATCCCCAAGACTACACAAGATAAACAATAACTATGTTATGTATTTTAAAGCCTTCCTCAATGATGTGCAACCAGCATTTTAAAAGTTCTTAAAGGGGCAAGGTCCAAAAATCCCTCACTGTACATCTCCTATATCAAACAAAGAATAACAAATAAAAAATAAAAGTTATAACAAAAAGACAGGCAGGTTTTTATAAATACATTTTGGAGGTTAATATTAAACATGCTGACATCCACACAGATAATGGTGAGGGGGTGGCATGACTAGTGAAATTTTTGAGAATGTGAGACACCTATCAACATAAGTTATTTATCACCACATACAACTTAGTCAGACAAGCCATCTTCAATTGTCTGAAAAAGAATTGGGTAATTTTCACATTCGATCAAGATTTAATTAATAAAATTGGGGAGAGACCCCATATTGTGTATAAAAAAGATACATCTTTTAAAAAAGCATTAGAACGTAATGTTACTACCACTAATAGGAAAAAGGGCATGGCCGAATGTGGTCAGTGTTCTCAGTGCACAAATATTTTACTAGGAGACCACGTTACAGTCAGAAGTGTTATAGATAATATTTATGGTTATTTCTCTTGAGAGTCAAAACAAGTTGTTTATATTGCATGCTGTAATACATGCCCAGCCTGTTATGTGGGCAAAACCTCTAGGAAATTAAAAGAGAGGATTTATGAGCACCTTTCAGATATGAGGAAATGCAAGAAAACAAATGCCTTATATAGACATACTGCAGAATTTCCTATGCAGTCTTTTAAATTTACCACCATTGAACAGGTGGTGAATGATCCAAGGGGGTATATTGTTGATGACCATTTAGACAAAAATGAACTGAAATGGCAACTATTGTTGAATGCTACATGCCCCACCCCACACCCAGGGGTGTTAAATGATGCATGTTCCATCCCCGCGGTATTGAAGTTAAAGCAATTGGAAGTTTGACTTGTTTTTATCCTTTCTGTTCCTTTTAAAGTCCTAGGGTTAATTTAGTATTCATGGTCTTTTACTGACTTGATTTTTCATTGGTTGGTTTTAACAAGGGAGCTTAATAGGTACCGTAGGTGTTTTTTACTAATTTATATGATGTGTGAAGTTGTGTTTGATTACTTGTTCTGATAAAGTTCCAATGGGTAGGAACAAAATTACTCAACTTTTTTATTTGTTAAAAGTTTTTATATTTGCCTGGTGCCATTGTCCTTTTGGCTGTTGTCACACAGGGTTGTAAGAATTAAGAATTATTTGTATGGATGAGCTCAATACCTGATAGAGCCATATGTTAGCAACTATTGCCTTTAAATTGTTGTTGTTGTTGTTGTGTCTTTCGGCTTTTCCCGGTTAGGGGTCGCCACAGCGGAACTCCGGTCTGCTAATGATTGGCAGTAGATTTTTACATGCCGAGTTGCCAGCTCTGACGCACAACCTTCAACGAAGGTACGCCCATTCATGCATGTCTCCAGACAGAAGACGCTCTAGCTGAGAATCAAACAGGACAACATCTTACTGTAAGGTGACAACACTACCGCAGCATCATCACCGCTGAAATTATAACTTATGTAGTCTAGACAAATTTACTAAAGGAATATACTTTGAACAGGTCGCCTTGCTTTTTAGGAACTGTGTGTCATCCCTTTATTAGATAGACAACCCATCCACTTAAATAGAATCTATTTTTTCATCTCTCAAGAGTTTATCTTAGCTCCCTTTTTCCTAACTATTTGACTATGGTGGTGCTGTCTCACTAGTGGCAACAGGTCTAGACTCCATAAATGAGAACTGTGATGTCACGTATAGAATAAGCCATGGAATAGATTAAGTCAATTTGAATGATTTTGGAAAACATGCATTCATGAACAATCAACTTACTGTGAAAAGCTGTAAGTAGATGATTTATGAAATGCAGATGGAGCTGTACCTAACAGCATTTCAAAGTTTTCTCTGATGTGTCAGTAGCTCTTTAAAGTTTATTTGCATGACTGAAAGAAACCCTCTGGCTATTATCAGTCCCACCTTCAATATCCAGTGCATTTGAACTCATGCATTACATGTGAATCTTGCTGGTTTTGGAACTGTTTGGAAGAAATAAAACCACAATAGACACTTTAATCTATGCTGAAAACTTATATCCTAAATCTACATTTTAGAGTATTATAACAGCAGTCTAATTTAAACATGCAAAATGAATTATCAATACCACTTCATCAGCTGTGACACTTGGCACGCTGTCAAGGCTACGGAAACACGTCTGTACCAATGTTTTAACTTCCCTGTAACAGTGCTGTTGTTGAAAATGCTTCTTTCTTTAAGTATATTGACTTCACTGAATGTGCTGATTTACCATATGTTATGCATCATCCTATGATAGGTGCTTTGTACTAGGATGACAGAAGCATTAGGGTTTCTGCCAAGAAACTGTACATAAAACACTTCATCATTTCACTGTAGTAATTTAATCAGCTGTAGATTCCAGCCTTGTCAGACGTCTTCCCTTCCCCCATCTTAATTCAAAATGGATCCATAACACCACCATTTCTGTACCTGCTGCTAATTGTAGGTGCCTTTTTATTCTGTCTGTTTTTTATCTTAATGTTGTGTTTACACTTTTGCCCCTTCTCCATCAATGTACTTCTTCATTCATCTTTTTTCCCCCTCTGTCTTCCTTCCACAACAAGCTTACTCTGACAATATACTTATTTTCATTTTTTCAAAAACATGCTTTGAGTTTTGTTCTTGTTCTGGTATTTATGACTCGCATTTTTTCAGTACTCAGATCCCTGATCAGGATGCATCTAAATGCCCAAATAATGCAGTTTAGTTTCATGTTTATTGAACACGTTCACACCCTAATAATGCAGTTTAGTTTCATGTTTATTGAACATGTTCACACCCTAATAATGCAGTTTAGTTTCATGTTTATTGAATGACATGCTCACACCCTAATAATGCAGTTTTGTTTCATGTTTATTGAACGACATGCTCACACCCTAATAATGCAGTTTAGTTTCATGTTTATTGAACGACATGTTCACACCCTAATAATGCAGTTTAGTTTCATGTTTATTGAATGACATGTTCACACCCTAATAATGCAGTTTAGTTTCATGTTTATTGAACAACATGCTCACACCCTAATAATGCAGTTTAGTTTCATGTTTATTGAACATGTTCACACCCTAATAATGCAGTTTAGTTTCATGTTTATTGAACGACATGCCCACATCCTAATAATGCAGTTTAATTTCATGTTTATTGAACATGTTCACACCCTAATAATGCAGTTTAGTTTCATGTTTATTGAACAACATGCTCACACCCTAATAATGCAGTTTAGTTTCATGTTTATTGAACATGTTCACACCCTAATAATGCAGTTTAGTTTCATGTTTATTGAACGACATGTTCACACCCTAATAATGCAGATTAGTTTCATGTTTATTGAACATGTTCACACCCTAATAATGCAGTTTAGTTTAATGTTTATTGAATGACATGCTCACACCCTAATAATGCAGTTTTGTTTCATGTTTATTGAACGACATGCTCACACCCTAATAATGCAGTTTAGTTTCATGTTTATTGAACGACATGTTCACACCCTAATAATGCAGTTTAGTTTCATGTTTATTGAACATGTTCACACCCTAATAATGCAGTTTAGTTTCATGTTTATTGAACATGTTCACACCCTAATAATGCAGTTTAGTTTCATGTTTATTGAACGACATGTTCACACCCTAATAATGCAGTTTAGTTTCATGTTTATTGAACACATTCACACCCTAATAATGCAGTTTTGTTTCATGTTTATTGAACATGTTCACACCCTAATAATGCAGTTTAGTTTCATGTTTATTGAACGACATGTTCACACCCTAATAATGCAGTTTAGTTTCATGTTTATTGAACATGTTCACACCCTAATAATGCAGTTTAGTTTCATGTTTATTGAACGACATGTTCACACCCTAATAATGCAGTTTAGTTTCATGTTTATCGAACGACATGTTCACACCCTAATAATGCAGTTTAGTTTCATGTTTATTGAACGACATGTTCATACCCTAATAATGCAGTTTAGTTTCATGTTTATTGAACATGTTCACACCCTAATAATGCAGTTTAGTTTCATGTTTATTGAACATGTTCACACCCTAATAATGCAGTTTAGTTTCATGTTTATTGAACGACATGTTCACACCCTAATAATGCAGTTTAGTTTCATGTTTATTGAACTCATTCACACCCTAATAATGCAGTTTTGTTTCATGTTTATTGAACATGTTCACACCCTAATAATGCAGTTTAGTTTCATGTTTATTGAACGACATGTTCACACCCTAATAATGCAGTTTAGTTTCATGTTTATTGAATGACATGTTCACACCCTAATAATGCAGTTTAGTTTCATGTTTATTGAACGACATGCTCACACCCTAATAATGCAGTTTAGTTTCATGTTTATTGAACAACATGCTCACACCCTAATAATGCAGATTTGTTTCATGTTTATTGAACGACATGTTCCCACCCTAATAATGCGGTTTAGTTTCATGTTTATTGAACGACATGTTCACACCCTAATAATGCAGTTTAGTTTCATGTTTATTGAACGACATGTCCACACCCTAATAATGCAGTTTAGTTTCATGTTTATTGAACGACATGCTCACACCCTAATAATGCAGTTTTGTTTCATGTTTATTGAACATGTTCACACCCTAATAATGCAGTTTAGTTTCATGTTTATTGAACGACATGCTCACACCCTAATAATGCAGTTTAGTTTCATGTTTATTGAACGACATGTTCACACTCTAATAATGCAGTTTTATGTTTATTGAACACGTTCACACCCTAATAATGCAGTTTAGTTTCATGTTTATTGAACACGTTCACACCCTAATAATGCAGTTTAGTTTCATGTTTATTGAACGACATGCTCACACCCTAATAATGCAGTTTTGTTTCATGTTTATTGAACGACATGTTCACACCCTAATAATGCAGTTTAGTTTCATGTTTATTGAATGACATGTTCTCACATTTTGGTATTTACAAATATTATGTCTCAGTCTGTACGTTACAGAGTATTTCCATTTTACCTAATAGCTCCTTGCAATATGATGGGGGGGGGGTGTGCAGACAAAAATCTGCATTTTGTACTCACATCCTAGTACTATTGCCCTCCCCCATATATAAAAAGTTAGACATCTGTACCATTCTTGCCCTCTGCTCATTTAAGAAATGCATACCTCATTTTCAGCTGTTGCTACACCCTTCAACCATCAGAAGATTGTTTTGGGATTAGTGATCCTGTCTTTAGTTTCATCTCCATGCTGAAGAGAGATGATGACCTGGGTCTGACCCAGATAACCTAGGATGGGCAAATGAAGAAAGTTGAGCCAATGGATGAGGGTGGGAATGAGCAGTTCATAACAAGTATCAGCAAGGACTGTCCTCCCTGATATTTGTTGAAAGTATGTCCTATTACTGTATTAATTAAATACTACTCACCGGGACATTTGTTTTACCCTATCCAGGTAAACCAGCAGCCCCCCCCCCTATTTTTAGTTTTGGCCTTTTTCCCCTCTCGGTCACACCTCTGTACTGCCTTTACCCTGACCTCCCTGTTTCCTGCTCTTCATACTTAGTTTACCTCCAGTTTCACTTGTCTGTTTTATTTCTTTCTTTTACCTGGCCACTAGGTGGCGCTCTTGTCTTTGCATTCTCCTACTTTCACTATCTTTAGTAATTCATACTGCTCTTCTTAATGTTCTAACCTGATTTTTATCTTGTTTTCTTTCTTTCTTTCTTTCTTTCTTAAACACATCTTTTTTACCCTATACAGCATTTTATTACTAACCCCACACACGTCTTCCCTACCTTTCTAACCCACCTTTACTTTTCCACCTGTTCTCTACCTCCTGACTGATTGTTTTCTGCTACTGGTCGTCTTGTTGTTCCCCGCTCCGTTCGCTACGCTCACTCCGCTCCCCCCCCTACCCCCAATTCCCACCCACCCCCAGGGGTCCTACCTTTATACTTCCCTAGACACACCCCTAGTACCCACCAACCTATAACATCTCTCCAATACATCCTCCATTTTATTCCTCACTTCCTTAACCACACCCTCTCTTGAAACCTTCCCACCTATTTCCCTACTAACCTATTACCTCTAACCTCCTACTCTATATAACTATGCCCTCAACCCTAAAAACTCTCTCTCCTCTTCTTCTCCTAAACATTCTACTTTACTACTACACCCTTACCTCCTATGAAAATCTCATGCTACTTCAAACTCCATCTTCAACCAAACATACTACAACTACACTTCCCTACGCAAACTATCACACATTAACATACTAGCAACCTGTCCCTATCTCCCCCCTCTCTACCATAAAGCCCACCACTACCAACTCACTACCTCCAAGAGACTCATTCTAATACCATTCAAATATACAAAACCCCTACAACTACCCCAAACTCCTTTACTTATATATGGAGATATCCACCCCAACCCTGGCCCCAATACCCCCCAAAAGCTAAGCCCTCTAAAACAAGGTACCACCTACTCTAACCCACACTTTTCCTCAGACTCCTCTCAATTGCTCATCTTAATATCCGTAGCATTAACAACAAAATCACTCAACTCCATGCCTTAATTGATTTCTATGCCTTTGATATCCTATGTCTCACAGAAACCTGGCTTAAACCTAGTACAAAAGACAATGAATTCACCCCCCCAGGATATAGTACCTTAAGACTAGACCGCCCTAATAAAAAAGGTGGAGGAGTGGCCCTCCTGTTTAAATCCCAACTTCAGCTAACTTTAATTAACTCCTTCCCCCTACACCAGGAAATGCTGAAATGCTATCCACCAAACTCCAAATTAACACAACCAAATCTATAAACATAATATGTTCCTACATCCCCCCAGGCAAGAACATCCACACCCTAGAAAATATCCTTTGCTGGATTTCTAGCACCTTCCCCCAGGAAACCATAATCCTAGGTGATTTTAATATCGACTGGAACTCCTGCATATCCCCAAACCCACCACACACCTTAACCTCTTTAACTTTCACCAAACCATTAACTCCCCTACTAGAATAAATAAATCCACCCACAAACAAACAATCCTAGACTGGATACTAACCAACAACAATCCCTCTCCTACAAAACAGGTATACTCCTGACAATATTAGTGACCACCTCCTTACCTTTATCGCTAAACAAAATGCAACATCCCTAAACAACCTACTTATCGAACTAAATATAATAAAACAGCATTTAATCTCACATCCTTTCAAACTGAACTCAAAGAATATAACTGGTCTACCCTAAAATACCTCCCAATAGATGAAGCAGTAACGCATTTCAACAATACCTTCTTACAAATTCTAAACCAACATGCACCATCCCGATTAGTTAAAATCAGATCCAAAGCAGCTCCTTGGCTCTCTGCTATTACTAAACAAACTATGAGAGCGAGAAATAAATCATGGTCAAAATGGAGATCCACTAAAAACCCCACTGACCATCAAACCTTCAAACATCTAAGAAACAAAACAAAGAAACTTGTCATCCTAGATAAAAAAAACTATAACTTTCAACACCAACAAAACCATAACCAAATAACCAAAATATTCTGGTCAGGAATTAATAAACTTCTCCACCCAGGCAATACCAAAACACCTACCCCAGCTAGCTTAGCACAAAAACAACCTAGCATCATAGCCAACACCTTTAACAATTTCTTCTCTCAAACTGTTAACTCACTTGCAAGCACTATGACTCCACCCCCCTTCCTCCAAACTACCCCCATCCCCAGCAATACCTATACACTAAAACTTGAAACCGTCTCAACTACCTATATACAGAAACTACTGTCTAAACTAAAACCCTGTACACCCTCGGCTGACAAACTTCCAGCTGAATACCTTCAATTAGCTGCAAAAGAAATAGCATACCCAGTATCCATCTTAATAAACAGAACCATAACAGAATCCAAAATTCCATCCTGCTGGAAAATCTCCCACATTATTCCACTCCACAAAGGTGGAAACTCTAATGAACTATCCAATTTTAGACCTATTGCCCTTCTATCGCCTCTATCAAAAATAATGGAACGCTGTATTCACCATCAACTCCTAAACTATCTCTTAAATAACAACCTGCTTGTAGACTCTCAACATGGCTTCAGACCCTACCACAGCACTACTACTGCCCTTCTTTCCTTCTCTGATACCATAAATAAAAATCGAAATAAAAACCTATTCTCTTCCGCACTGTTTCTAGACCTCTCAAAAGCATTTGATATGGTCAACCATCAACTTCTCCTTGATACCTTAAAATCTCTATCACTGGACTCTCTAGCCTTACAGTGGTTCAATTCCTATTTAACTAATAGGAAACAAGCTGTACTGTGGGACAGCCATCTATCCACTCTACTCCCTGTCACTATTGGTGTCCCACAAGGATCTATCCTAGGCCCCCTACTTTTCTCCATCTTCATCAACAATCTGCCCAATTCCCTACCAACATCCACATGCATACAATATGCAGATGATTCCACTCTCATCTGCTCCGCCCCTACCCCAGCAGAACTCCACTCCACTACCCAAGCAGTCTTTACTGCAGCAGAAAATTGGTTTCAACATATCTGTCTCCTCCTGAATCCCAAAACCAAACTATTACTATTTACCCCTACCTCTAAATCCACCCCTATCTCTTTCTCTATAACATCCTGTAATGGCACTATCATCAAACCTGACAACTGCACTAAACTCCTAGGCGTCACCATAGATAACCAGCTTAACTTCGACTGTCATATTGATTTAACTATCAAAACTGTTAATAAAAGATTGGTGCCCTATACAGACTAAAGCCCTATCTCACTGCTTCTTCCCGAGTAGCCCTAGCCCAAACTCACCTTATCTCTACACTAACCTCGCCTCCCCTCCTTTGTCAACTTATCTAAGGGTAATCTTCAGAAACTGAATACTGCCTACCACAGTATAGCCAGATTTGCCACTGGCTCACCTTTCCAAACTCACCACTGTCTTAACTTAAAGAAACTCAACTGGCTTGAACTCCCAAACCTTATACTCCTACAACAACTAATCATCACCTTCAAAATTCTTCATTACCCTTCCAACATTCCAATACTAAATAATGTCATCACACCTTATAAGAATCTCAAGACACTCAGATCAGCCAACAAGCTATTAGTTACTACCTTGAAATCTCATAATAAATCAGGTGATTCCCTATTTGCAAACACTATCGGTTCATACTGGAATAAACTTCCCACTGAACTGACCTCCCTAACATCATGTCACCTTTTCAAAAAACAGATAAAACCACCTACTAATCCACTGGCTTTGCCCCTGCTCTAATCCTGACTGAGCATACTACTGGTCATTACTCTGAACAGTCTGCTACTTTCATTCTTTACTCTCCCATTCTTACCTAGACTAACATTTTTAGCCCCCTTCTCTGGTCCTTCACCCTTTTCCCTTATCTCATTGCCTATATACCTCACTCTCCTTTTTAACTTTACTTTCTTAACATTTAACTTGATAAAATACCATTACCCTATCTAAACATACTCTACCCACACTTTTCTTTTTCCTCCTATCCCTTTTTTCCCTTAACTTTACTACCAATATACCTCCTTACCTTCTAACTTGCTTTTTTTTTTAACACTTCTAACTACTAGCTTTCTTTCACTCTGTTAATTACCAATTCTGTCCTCTACCTTCTGACCAATGATTAATTTTATGTACCTACACTTCAGATATCCTTAACTCAACTGTATATGTTGGTGCCTGAGCTTATCTCCTCAGCCACATGATGTGAACTTTGATTATAATCTTACTGTAACCTAGTTAAGTTAGTCAAGACAAACTGTATTTTGTCCTTGTACATTTTTGTTTTGTTTTGTTTTTGTTCTTTTGTTAAAAAAGATTGATCTATTTAGTAAAGTATTCCTCATGTATTGTCTTAGTCTAATAGTGGAGCTTTTCTCCTCGGGCCTCTGCTGAAAATGGACATGTATCCAGCCAGACTAGCCCGGTTAACAAATGTAAAATAAAAATAAAATAAAGGTAGTCCATGGGGGAGGAGGTGACAGTGCTCCTAGGTGCTGTACTCACACCAGTTGAAGTTAGATGTAAGCACTGGGCTGAGGTGGATGTGTGCTCACCATGCAGAAAATGCTGTAGCTAGAGTCGGGTATATAGTAGGGGTCTATATTATTCACCAAAGTCACTCGTCAGTGAACACACATTCATCCACCCGTATTCAGAAAAAACACTTCTGGGATTCACTGAATAATCTCAGGGCAAGGAAATACTTGCCCAGCAGCACAACTTTACCCTTTTCTCCACTGTAGTCTGATCTCAGAGTTGGTATATATAGTTGGGGGGGCTGTGGGGGTACAGTCCCCCACATTGGAGGTTGTGGGGGGGGCAAAGTCCCCCCATTTGGGTAAGTTAGATTTAGCTAGATTTAGGTCCATTGTGCTGCGAGGCAAGTATTTATTTCCCGTGGGAGTATTCAGCGAATCACAGAAGTGATTTTTGCTGACTACGGGTCGATGAATGTGTGTTTGACTTCGGCGAACTAATATAGACCTCATAGTAGTGCTCATGTTCAGCACGCTGGTAACGTGGCTATGCCTGTCAGCTGTAGTGAGGTACACAGAGTTAGAACCAAACAGATAACCCTGATGATTGCAACTCATGACTGTCACCCAAAGAGGAATGGTGGGCTAGACAGGTCACAGGGGGGTGTTAATGCTTCACAAGCCTTGGGGATAAAAATAATAGTAAAATGATAATAGTCCTATTTTTAAGCAAACTCTGCAACACTCCCTATTGTAGGTATTAGGTTGGAAAACAATGAAGTTCTTCTGTTCTCTGTAAACTATATTTCTAAAAGATGCTGAGTACATACTCCATTATTTATGCAGAGCATGGATGTCAAAATATTCATGTTTGCTTCCAGGTATTATCTTTATTCTGTCACTGTTTTAAATCTGACAAAATCTCAAGCATCCTGTAGATCGTATTCTTTTTACCTACAAAAAATGTTAAGTAATAAAATAAAGATCACTGTTTTGCAGCTGTGAAATCCTTCTTCATTCTCAAAGGCATTTTTGTTGCTTGTTTTTTCTTTGTTCTCTTTAGTAAATTTCCATGTTTCTAATTAAGTTAGCTGTGCAACATGTCAGTTTCAGAAGCAGTCTCACTGTTCAGATATTAAGGTGATCACATAACTAATTAATTGTTGTTCACTCCTCGCCTTCTGTCTCTTTTTCTTTTTGCTGACCCCATTATAGGAACGTGCATGTGGTGTACAGTGGAATCCCACAAAGATTTGGCATTCATGCCCCCCCCCCCCCATCTCCATCCCGATCATCGTCTTACAATGCGCCTGCAATAACAGCACGAGCCTCGGGAGCTAAACATCATCCCTGAAGTAGGACTGTCACAGACCTGCCCAAGTAAAGCAAGGAGCAGGGCAGGTCTTCGCTACTCAGTCCTCACTCCCCAGTCAGACATTTTATTTTATTTGAATTTATTAACTGAGGTAGAGCACTGATCACAAATGTCCAACGTCAGTCTCCACCTGGGGAGGGTAATGCAAGGAAGTACAATATCATTTAAATAGTCATAGACTATATCGGGAATATGTAGTAATTGTAGGCAGCTTTATAAAATGGTGTCGTGGTAAATCCAAGTGAGAGCTATACCTCTCACCCTCTTAGCCCAGGAAATCTGGACAAAGACTGAAATAATGGAGGGACAAAGGCACAAAAATAGGGACAGAGTTTAAATTTTGTTGTCATTTTTGGTCTTTTCCATCATGTTTGGCTTTGTCCAGATTTCTTGAGCTAAGAGGTTGACAGTTATATTCCCAGCCCAGATAACATTCCTTATACACTTTATATAGACATGGACATATAAAGAACATGTTTTTTTTTTTTTTTGGAAAATATTAAATAAATGGTTATTGAGGTTACTGACAGATATCAGTAGAGATATATATAGACTTGTTATTAGATTCATATTTACTAAATTGGTGACCATTAACATTAAAAACAGTGATTATAACATTTTTGTAAAATACTGCAGACTTGATTAAGTAAAGTATTAATGTCAAAGTTTGATGTGGAAGTTTATGATATTAAAGAGAAAAAGATTAAAGCAGTATTATTGCTTTTGAGTGAACTATTCACAGTATTACAAATATGCAACTGGATACTGTTGTATTGGCTCGTGATATTTGTATAGCCTTTAACACACTATCTCATAATGCATTATTGAGTGTATTATCTTTGTATAATGTAAGTAGTAAAATTATACATATTATTAGAAGAATATATAGTTATTCTTGTGTTTGCTTGTTTGTTAATGGATGGACTGGTGTAGATATTTTGGTTCCAAGGGTGTAAACCAAGGATGCCCCTTGAATGGATTGTTGTTTGTCATAACAATGTCGGCCATATTAGAGACATGTATGAGATATTTTGATAAAGCAAGAATTGAAATTACAAGTGGCTTATGTTTATCTGTTTGTTTAACTTATGGAGATGATTTTACCCTTTCATTAAATTCTTACCAGTGGTTCCCAATAGTATTTGGGAAAATAGAATCCCTATGTAATGTGGTAGGATTTTTTTAATTTAGATAAGGGGGAAGGATATGTATCTCTTAGTAGATTTAGTATTTTCCCAATAAAACATGAGTATTTCTATATCAGGTATAACATTTGAAGATGAATGGGATTAATCTCATTGCTGGGATAACCTTCTTATTTCAATGAATTATTTATTAAATAGCTGGAAAGTACATCAATTTTCAAATAAAAAGAAAAGCTATATGTTGAATTCTTTATTATTAAGCAAAATGAGTTATTGTGGGACTATATTTCCTTTTCCAAAATCAGATGAGAAGAGATTGTTAGAATTGTATTTTGTATTTTTTGGGAAGCAGATTTGACCAAATAAAAATATTATATTGTAAACCTTAGGGTGGGTGGTCAGGACTGAAAATCATGTTGTTTATGTAAGCTCTCTTTATTTATTTATTTTATTTTATATATGTTAACCGGGATGGTCCGACTGGACGAGGTCCATTTACAGCGGAGGCCCGGGAAGAAAAGCTCCAAATTAATTAATACAGTGAACTAGAGACAATTATACAGAATATATAAAATAGTCATAGAACTTTGTATTTGAACTTAAGAGAGCAGTACACAAAGAAAATTATATCAACATTTTTAGCAGTAGACAAATAAGTTAGTGATACAAAAGTATCCAGACAGAGATCAATACAACATTACTATATGTAGAGAGAAATACGTTTGTTACTTTCATGGTTTTTGATGGCCTATGTAATTGGAAGTAATGGATAAGATCTAGGTAGTGCTTATTAGTCTTATGTGACACATGGACATAGCCAGAAACTAATAAGATGGGCCTTAAGGGAGTGCTTGAATTGTTTGGTGTTTGATGATGCAGTTATTGAGTGAGGGAGATTGTTTCAATGTTTTGCTATAATGTGAGAAAATAGAGCTTTACCTGCTGTGTTATTGGCTGTGGAGATAGAGAGGACTGATTTGTTGGCAGAGCGGAGTGATCGATTTGGTATGTAGTTACTTATTAGATCCTTTAGGGCTGGAGTACTGTCAGGATATTTTAGGATGTTATAGGCTATGACTAGTTGGTGATAAGTTAATAACTGTGGGAGTTCAAGCCACTGAAGTTGCCTTAGAGATATACAATGGTGTGTTCTAAAGAGGGAATTTTTTGCAAACTTAATGCTGTTATAGCACGACTCAAGTTTGTCCAGATCAGTTTTTCTAACATAGGTAAGAATAGGTGCTGCATACATTAGTGTGGAAAGAAGATGGGTTTGAACTAGGGTGACCCGAGCTTGATCTGATAGAAAGTGTTTTTGTCTGTATATGGACCCCATTTTTTTGTGTACCTTTTTAATAGTTTGGGAGATATGGATGTCAGTGTAAGTTGTTATCTATTTCAACGCCCAGCAGCTTGGTGTGAAGAGAGGGTGAGATGGCAGTTCCATTATTGGAGAGGATGGAGAAGGAGAGTGGAGTGGTTTTTGATTTGTTTGGGGTAAATAAAAGTAGTTTCGTTGGGATTTAGTATAAGTTGAATATTTGTGATCCACTTTTCCACTGAGCTGAAAGATTCTTGGACAAGATGTTGTAGGGTGGTGAGAGTTGGGGCAGAGCAGGTCAGGGTGGAGTCATCTGCATACTGAGTGAGGCCTGAGGGGTAGAGGTATGCAGGTTATTGGTAAAGATAGAGAAGAGGAGTGGTCCCAGTATGGAGCCTTGAGGTACACCAATGGAAGTTGGGAGTAAGTTATATTATATATTATATATAAAGTTAAGAACAGGAGCACTGATATTTTAGGCTGTTTTCTTTGGACAAGTATAAACATTGTTAGGAGAGTATTACATCTGGAAAAAGGAACTGAAGTAATGACTATGTTCTATCTGAGTATGAAGATTACCTTTTTGAGTTGGAAAATTAATTTAGGTGATGATTTTCCAAACAGGAAAATTTTGGTATGAATGCATCATGCATACATATTACTGAAAAATAAAACATTAGACAAAGGTTTAAATCAACTTTAGAAATTCAGGATTTTTTATTGAGAGTTATACTGGCTAAGTTGACAGTGAAGAAGTTAATGAAATATTTTCCCAAGAATTATGTAGTGGTTGTCTTACAGAAGAAACAAAGGAATAGTCTCTATTATCATTTCTGAGAATACAAGATTATTGCAATAGAGTATATGTCATATATGAGTTACATTTTATAGGAGCATTACAGTTAAGAATTTTATTTATTTTTTATTTTTATTTTACATTTGTTGACCGGGCTAGTCCAACTGGATATATGTCCATTTTCAGTAGACGCCAGGGGAGAAAAGCTCCAAGCATAAACAATATCAAAGTTAACAATATATAACAAAGACATGTATAATAACAGTACAGAGGTAGTAATGGTTAAAGAAAAAATATAGTATTAAAAATATTGACTATATACATTATGCTAAAAGTTAAACTAAATAATAAAAAATAAAACTAGTACACTAAAACACAAGTTGGGTATGAGCAACAGAGTCAAGTCCTTGTATTTATCTTATTACTATGAGAGAAAAAAAAGAGAAGTAAGTAGATTTGGAGGTGTAGGTTAGGGGAGAGGGGCAGGGGTATGAGCAGGAGGGGAAAAATGTTTCAGTCTGGGTTAGCACAAGGACAAAGCCTCTGAGTTTTAAGATGTTCTTTAATATGTTTTTTGAATAGAGAAGTAGAAGCTAGGGTAGAGACCCAGGTAAGGTGGAAGCAGTGAGAAGAAACAATCAGTAAGGTGGAAGGTAAGAACAGGAGACAGTAAGTAAAAAGGCAGAAGTTGTGAGTCTAAGGAAGGAGGAAGTAAAACAGAGGGGAAACCTGGCAGAGTAAGGACATTGTACAATCACTATAATCTTTCCTGCTTATAGGATAGGGATGTTTGTGATAAAATTTATATTTAGTACATTACAGATTTAATGGTTAGCTCATTGTGGCAAGATGTGATATAATAAATTAAGGGATTATAAACTTATTTTGAAAAAGTTAATAAAATGGCTTTGGCAAAACTGCTGGGGTAATGCTGTTTGATATTACTAGAATTATTTTCCTATTGCATTCTACATTTTTCTATTCTGTTATCTTTTTATAATTTTTTTGTGTGTGTGTTATGTGTTATGATTGCTTTTCGTTTTTGTTAATGTATAAGTCACTTCTTGAAGATATCTATATATATCCTGGCTTTGTATAATAACATAAATAAAGTTCCCCTATTCTTTTCTATATGTACCATGGGGACTTTTACATCAACTTGAGATATACCAACTCAAGCAGGTGGGACCTCATCCCAAAGAAAACACACTTAGGTGTATGCCCCCACCCCTAATATTAATTCCACTGTCAGTAAACCAATCACCTGGAGCAAGAATAAAACCCACAACCTTCTGGTCTTCCAGCACAAAAGGTGAGTGTGCTACCTGTTGCACTACCAACACTGTATTCTACTATGTTTTCCATATTCTCTTGTAACTCGTGGCCTCTGACTGAAATTGGTACACAGTGGATGTCTGCTAATTTTATTAACAAACTTAAACAAAAAATAAAAAAAAAATAAAATAAAAGTGTAGAGTTAGGGAGCTATGGAACAAACAAACATGAGCAGTGTTTAGACGTCTGGGTTGTGGGTGTGTTGAATCCTTAATCTCTATATTTCAAATAATTTCAAATAAGGCCTGTTATAATCTCTCTCTCTCTCTACATTTTTCTCTCACTGAATGTGTTTTTGGAGCTTTTATTTCCCAAGCCACAGCTGGAGAGAATTCTTGTATAACCCAGTATGAACTTCCCACTAACCAAATGCAAATAAATACATTAAATAAGTAAAGTTAATAAAATCACAGTAACTTACCAAAAGATCAGCAATATGACCTAAAACAAGTAGTTCATGCAGGGGGATAGGTCATGTTTTTTTTTAATTCTAAAAAGTATTTCAGTACATGGATTGAACCTTAAACTCATGTGGTATGTTGGCAAAATACTTAGGATGCAAAAGATTTTCTAAACTTTAAAATTTCAGTTAAGTGAGCTGATTGGTAAACATACTCTTGTCAAATAGGATGAAAGTTTGCAGTCAGAATAGAACACATAGTTGTGTTGTGTTTTGAAGAGACAGAGATTGTCAGTCTCTCTCGCTCTCTTTTTTCCCTCTTCAAACTACCCCATGTTATTTCAGCCAAAAGCTTTCTAGCTTAAAAATTTAAAAATGGTACTGCTGCTGCAACTGAAAAGGTATTGCTGCTTTTTTATAATTATACAGTACATTCAGTTTTAGAAATGACAAAGCAAACGTTTGCTGTTAGAAAGATTGCTTATGTTAACTCCGGAGAGTCATGACAAACTACACATCTCTAGCCTTGTCAGAACTCATGCAAGCCAAGTAAATTAGCTTATGCATTCAACTTTTAAGTATTGATTTCATATTAAAATGTGAATTTACAATGGAATTTCTCGATGATGTAGTACAGGAAGCCCTCTTGATCAATCTTGGATATTTAACCTAGCAGCTTTCTTCCAATACAGTTAAGACAAACAAACTTCTTTTCTCAGTTTAAAGAGAACAGTTAACTATTTTCTCTGCTGAATAATAAGGGAAGCAAAATCAGCTGGGAAAACCTGAGAATATTATTCATTTAAGAAAATTGTTTTTAGTTAATTTGTCATTAGCCTAGAAAAATGAGTTGATAGTCTATAAGCAGAAATCTTTTGACTAAACAAGCAAACTTTCCTGTGTCTGTAATCTTTGCTTTTGAGTAGTTACTATCCACATGTATAAGGCTGATATTGTTCTGCAAGGTTAGAAAAACTATAGACTGCATAGCCATACTGAGTTACTTTTGGATAGTAACAGCATGCTACACCAGTTACTTTATAAGCTGATTAAAAAAACTGTATTTCTGAAGCCGTGACCCTGCCCTGGTTATAGTTTACAGTCAATACGGTATGTAACAAAAAGACAGACATTTTGAGACCTCCATAGCAACAAGATCCAACTTCTCACCATCACAAACCATTAGCTGGAGGTTTCTAGTGAGTTTTATCATTTAAGTTGCATATGGTTGTTATGTCATGTCACTGGTGAAGTAGCAGTCACTTTCTGGAAAACTGTATTACCAATTCAACCAACAGCTCTGTCAAACTCTGCGGTAGAATGACACTAAACAAGGAAGGTTTCCTTCAGTTTTGCCAGCTGTATATCTCTTTCCCTCATCTGAATAGAAACAGTGGCACCATTGTTTGGGCTATAAATAGTTATTTTAACAGATCTGATGTAGGTTTTAATAATGAAAATATGCTGGAGACAGAAATTAACCAAATCTATTCAATTTATTTGAGGAGGATTATCAACCACAAATGCTACTCCAAGATGTATAAGACAAGCCTGACTTTTATTACTGTTGAGGTAATCCATGGAAAACTCGGTAATTAGGTCAGTCGCAGTTATGCATAACTGATTACATCATTGATAATGCTAAGTGAAGTGAAAATATACGGATGCCTCAGTGTCCTATTTAGATACATTACATCATTATTCTTTCACGAAAACTTGGCTAAACTTAAAACGCCCCCACCCCGGGTCACTAGGTTAGCAACAATCTATGAATCTGTGAATCTAAGAACAAAGCCAGACTACTGGAAACTAACCTGTAACCCACTGAATCCAGATGATGTCATACTTTCTGAATTCTGGCGTGAAGTCCTGCAAGCTGTAACAATAGAAAGCTTCAATCTTCTCTCCTTCATCCTCCAGGTATGACTGACCTTCCACAAGGAAGTGTTCCATCATGTCCACCAGCTCAACATTACTGAATATTGGCAGGAGGACACTCTTGCTGACTCTTCCGATTCCAGAACCACAGTCAAGGACAAATTCAGTGCCAACTTTGCATGGACCCTGTTAGTAAAAGCAAACAAGTACAAAAACAACATGTCCATAAAAGTCAGAAGTATAATCTGCAAGTCAGCCATAGCTCTACCAAAAAACATATTTGTATACATAAATATGTCAGTCTGTTTCAAGTTATAATTGTTTCTTGGGTCAGTAGTCAAATAACTACCTATAAAGTTGTGTGAATGGGGCATTAACCATTTCTGACTACATACTTTAGCTTTCTTAACTAGTAAGGCACACAAGAAAATGACTTTTTAAGGTAAAGAATGTGAGACTACAGAACCCAATTAAAGAAAAGTCTCTGCTGTTAAACACATTACTGTAAGAGGTACCAGTGGTGGATGACTTCTGGGCTAAGACTCACACTGGTTTTATGTGATCAGGTGCTCTATCCCAGGAACATGTTTTAAATAAAAATAAATAAATGTATTTCTAAGTCCAAGAATATAACTCTCACCTCTCCTTCATTTTATGTCCTTGACTGATTTTGATTTACGGGTTTCTTCTATTGCTCATTAGATTTTGTTTTTGAGAGAACATAAAGCATTTCAAATATTAAGTAATGGCAGATAACTATGTTATAATGTGCTCGCTCTTCAGAAAATATGATATCCTCTTTTTCTGCTTTCTGATCAGGTAATGCAACTATTTGTAAAATGTTCCTTATTTGTGTCTGTAATTACTTTAGACGTCATCTCTTTCATGAGGTAAGAGTTCAATAACTGGCTGAATACTGATTTATTGAGCATGCATTTGTCAAATTCTATTTTTTGCCAAATATATGTCTTGGAAATGTGCATGCATTAAATACTACATGGTGAATGGAAAACAGATGCAAATAGAAGCTACGATTTTATATTATAAAAGTAAACATGATCATTACAATGAGAACACTCATCCATCTACTGACTTAACTGAATAAACTACTTGAAACTTCAACAAGGTGTCTTTATTCCTCCCACAGGGATGGTATCAGCGAGAGAGAGAGAGTCTCCTAAATCTGTTAGCTAAAGTGATTTTATCTGGACTAATCCTTTGTACTCCGTTTCATAAAAGTAAATGTTGGGACACTCTCAGCAATATATGTGCTCTACCCAGCCCTCTGCAAAGTCTTCAATGAGGTGGGCCTGAAAGTCCTCAGACTACTCATTGAGGACAGCCAGAAAAGAAAGGACACACTAAACAAGGAGATTAAGACCCTCAACAAGTGCATTCTCATGCACCCATCCTTCCAAGCCAACAGGAAGTTGTGGATGGGAATCGACCCAAGGCTAGCCAGACACGAAGCCAGAGTCATCCTCAGAAAAAAGAATAAACTAGCCTGAGACGTAGAGCAGTACAAAAAAAAGGCAGCCTACCTGGTAAAAGCCTACTCATGGAAAGGTGGACCTCCTCACCAACAGCAAACTGACTCTAAGCCTGGTAACAAGGCTCACAGGATGCCACAAAGGGATACAAGCATGAGGGAGACACCAACTTACAGTCTTACAGGGGATAAAGAGCAGCCTAGCTTCCCAAGGCTCACAACCACTGAAACAAGCAGCAGCGCAGCAGAAAACCACAGGGTAAGCAACTACAACCTATGATCGGCAACCGATGTACCAGTTTCCAATGCGGATAGGATCACAGAATCCCAGTCAAACCATTTTTTATCCCAGGACCCACCGGATGGCCAAACAAACTCAAGGACACCCAGAGGAAGAGGCTGAGGGAAAGGGAGGGGGGGAGAGGCAGAGGAAGATCACAAGGACAGAGAGGCTAACTCCACTAGACAACACCTCTGATCCCCACCCAGGACATTTTCAACCTCTTGCAACCTAAGCTGGATGAACAAAGCAAAGCAGTACTGAAAAAAGGACTAAACTTCATTGTGACCCAAAGTGCCTCCATCACAAATGTAGTACTGAACCTGAAACTATTTTGCAGAAAACTGAACTTTAAACAAGGTATTAAAAGCAATATGGTTTTTAATGAGCAAGGGTTGTCAGACAGCCAAGGGTATGATGGTCAGTACTTAAGGATCACCAGCCCAAGCTACCAGCCAGCTACAGGCTCCACTCCCCCACAAATGAGTACCACTTTCCCTGATCACACACTACCTCCTTCCCCATCCGATAGTGATGAGGAGAGGTCTGACAGTGATATCAACAGCCCAGTGAGGAGAAGCACATTTAACACTCCTCTCAATCAAACCCTCAGTATCTTCTCCAAGGTTTGCGAGAATGAAATCAGAGCCTCCCTGGAAAAGAAACCATGCACCAAGTGGTTTAACCTCTCAACCCTTGAGAGAAAAGTGATACAACAGCTCAAAAATGAGCCAAGCATTACTATCATGAAGGCCAACAAGGGAGCTGGTATTGTTCTAATGGACACCAGCACTTACATCAACAAGAGGGAGGCCACACTTTCCAAAACAGCTTACTACAAAGCTGTGTCCCCAGAGACGGTAGACCTAAGCTTTTTAAACATAGACAAAGCATTGGTTGACCTCTATCAGAAAGACTTTATCTCTGACTGGGAGTTAGATTTCATGACAGTACCATCTCCCCAAATTGGGAAAATGTTTGAGATCCCAAAAATGCACAAAGACCCAAACAACCCACCCCTGAGACACATAGTGGTGTCTAAAAAGACCAAAATGGAATATATCTCAGTGCTTCTGGATTACTACTTAAACCCAATAGTTCTGGAGTCCCAGTACTACCTAAGAGACTCCTGGGAATTCCTAAATGCTATCCACCAGCTACCCCCAATTAGAAACCACTGCACTCTTGTCCCACTGGACATTGTGGCACTGTACCCCAGTATCCCCCACCAACAGGGGCTAGACAGTGTGGGAAAATACCTAGCCAATTGCACCCACACACCACCACACCAAGTCCAAACATGGATTTCACTACTAGAAATAGTACTGGAAAATAATTTCTTCTCTTTCAATGGCCAGATCTGCCAGCAACTCCAAGGGGTGGCTATGGGAGCCAAAATGGCACCAGCTTACTCCAACTTTGTCTTAAGCTGGTGGGAGACAGACATCCTCACCAACCTTGTAGGTTTGCATCCACCAGTCTATGTAAACGCTATATAGACGATATTTTTTTCCTCTGGGAAGGACCCCCCCCAAGGAACTCGACCCCTTTCTAGACAGAATCAACCACAGCATAGACTTCTTGGACTTCACCCTCTCAGCAAAGGGAATGAAGTTCAATTTCTGGATGTCACGCTGTCCCTACATCCGGTTTCCAAAAAATTTTCCTCCAACATACACAGACGTTCCATAACAACTACCTTGACTACACCAGCCAACACCCCTTCTTCATGAAGAAGAACATAGTAAAGGGGCAATCTGTGAGGTTAAGCCGCATGGTCAGCAAAGAGGAAACATTCATACAAGAATGCCACTTCCTAGCCAAGCTCTTCATTGACAAGCACTACCCTGTGGAACTGATCAACAGTATCCAAAGGGAGATCACAGATAACAAACTCCTCAGATCCCCTCCAATATTAGGATACAGGTTCCACAACACAAAGAGAAACACAGCCTCCAAAGACAGTACCAGATTCCCCCTGCCAACCTCCTTGGAGTCAGAATCAATCAGAACTATACTGACAAACAACTGGGAGATCATTAAAAGCAGCTACAAACTGCAAAAAGCACTGGGACCTTCCCCAGCCTTCAGCTACAAGAGAATGCTATCTCTTAAAGCTATGTTCAACAAAGCTCCCCCAACCATCACCCCTGATGATCAGAGGCCTCCAACCATGTACAGCTGTGGCAAATGCATCTACTGGCAGTAGATAGCCAAAGAGGAACACTTCACCCTAAAATCCCCTAGGCACATTTTCACGTTCAAGCAAGCATTCAACTGCAACACTACAGACATAGTGTACATAAGAGTCTGCGAGCAATATGGAGCCTACTATGTAGACAAAACAGTAAGAAAACTAAGTGACTAAATCAAGAACACTACCAAGCCATTAGAAACCAAGATACCAAAAATGCTCTAGCAAAACACAAATATATCAGCCCAGTTTGCACTAAATTCCTCTTCATAATCATGGGCAAAGTCAACATCCCCCACAGTGATACCAACCCGTAGCTGGAAGTCAGAGAACTTAGATGGCAGGTGAAACTCCAGGCTGACATGCCCCCAGCCTTGAATGGGAAGCTAAATGTAAAAAGCTTACAAAAATGGATCAGATAAGGCAGATCTAACCCCTCCTCCTCAATAGCCAGAGAAAAGTCTTAAATGCATGAACCTACAATTTAAGAATTGTATTTCTGAAGAAGTTTATCCATGAAACACTACCTAACAAATGAAAGTGCTCAAATACCTTGAATAAATTTTTGTAAAATTCATGTCATAGTTCCGTATTTCCTCCAGGTCAAAAGGTTTTTATTCTCATGGTTACAGTGTACTCTAACCTTTGGTGGGGCATTTATAAGCCTAGCCAGAATGTGTTTGGCTTTCGCCACCCATTTTAAATTTATTTTGCTATGCCCTTTTTCGAGGTTAGTATACTATGCCTCTGTCTAACAGTGACACAGAAGTGATACCCGGGGTAAACCTACAATCTCCCATCCACTCATCAAGATTCCTCTTGAAGAGAGTCAATCCGGAATTAATGGCCATGCTCCACCTTAGTAAATCCAAATCCACCAGAGCCACGAGAGCAAGAGACTTAAACCTCAACACAGAAATAAATAGGACGTGCTGGAGGGACAGATTCATAACCCAGAGGCTCCCTACACTCTGGAACAGGATCCCAGTACATGTTAGGCAGAGCCCCTCACTGACTCTATTCAAGAGAAATCTTGACGAGTGGATGGGAGATCGTAGGTTTACCCCGGGGGTCATCTCTGTGTCACTACTAGACAGAGGCACAGTAAACTAAACCCTAAAAGGGCGTAGTATCCTCATCCTAAGGGGTGGTGAAAGCCACACATACTCTGGCTAGGCTTATAAATGCCCTAGGACAGATAGCCTAGTACGAACCTATGAACCTATGAACCTATGACTCTGCCTAACCTGGACTGGGATTTTATTCCAGAGTGAAGGGAGCCTCTGGGTTATGAATCTGTCCCTCCAGCATGTCCTATTTATTTCAGTGCTGAGGTTTAAGTATCTCGAGCACGTAGCTCAATGGGATTTTGATTTTCTGAGGTGCAGCATGTCCATTAATTCCGGGTTGGACATGTCTTTATACGTCAGGCACAGATCGCCTCTGAACAGGCGGTATGCCACTGAGTAGAGCTGGAGTTTCTTTAACCGGGCAGCATATGGCATCTGTTTGAGCCCTTTGATCCTCTTGGTGAGGTACTTTTGGGGTCTTTCCAGTTGCTGCAGGTGTCTGGTAAGGTACATCCCAAAAGGGGCATTGTACTCAATTATGGGCCTGATGAGGGATGAGTAAAGAGGCACGATGACCTACCCGGATCTAGATGTGAATCCCTTCATGATTAGGTGGGCTATATAAAATGTTTTTCTAACCACTTTGGCCACGTGGTTGTCAAATGAGAGATTGCTATCAACTTGGGTCCCCAGGTCCCTAATTACTTCTTCTGTACTTAATGGATTACCACCTATGTGGTAATTTGTGGGCACTTTATTTTGCCAAAGAGGATGACTATACACTTTTGGCATTTAGCTTGAGGCCATGGCTCTGGCACCAGTTGTCTGTTTCTATGAGGCCCTTTTGGAGGATGCTTGTGTCGACTGGAGAGTCGATTATGGCCCAGTTTGCAGTCATCTGCAAACTTGGTCAGCCACAGTCCTTCCGTGTTGGCCTGTACCTCCGAGAAATATATACCAAACAAGAGAGGTCCCAGGACTGAGCCTTGTGGGACACCACTTGTAACTGGTTTGGAGTCTGACATGGCTCCAGCAATTCTAACCATGTGGGTTCTGTCCTTGAGCCAGTTTGCAATCCATCTAGTGACATAGGGGTTTATATTTAAGCTGATGAGCTTATCTATAATGCCCGAGTGGGGTATTGTATCGAAGGCTTTTGCGAGGTCCAGGTAGGCTGTGTGGACCACCTTCCCCTCGTCAATGGCCTTGGTGACTGTTTCAAAGAAATCAACCAGGTTTAAGAGGCAGGATCTGCCCTTAACAAAGCCGAACTGGGTAGGATCCAGTGTCTGTAGGTCCCCAATATCTTTATTTATGAGGTCCATGATGATCCTTTCCATAGCTTTGCAGACCAAGCTAGTCAGGCTTATGGGGCGATAGTTTCCAGGATCCGTTGAGGCACCACCTTTATGGAGAGGGACCACTGTTGCTGTACGCCACTCTTTGGGCACATATCCTGTAGTACGGCTGAGATTGAACAGTAGTTTTATGTTTGGGTTTAGCTCTTCTTGGAGTTCATGTGGGACGCAGCCTGGGACACCGTCTGGTCCCATTGATGCTGTGTTTTTTGCTTTGGAGAGGGCGGCTCTTACCTGAGCATCTGAGATGTCAGGGGGGCAGCACTCTGCTGGGATAGATATTTGCCCTTTTAGTGGGGAGGGGGGAGAAGTTTGCGCTGAGCCTGTCAGCTAGGATGTTGGCAATGTTTGTGGGTTTGGTGTATTTTTTGTCATTTTGGACTAATTCTGAGCATATCTGGGAATTACCACCCAGGTTTCTAACATAACTAAAGAAAGCCTTGTGATTATCCTTAGTGTCCTGTGCAATTTTTCTCTTGAAGCTGGCCTTAGACAATTTTATGAGTGCCCATAGTTTTTTGCTAATACTGATCAGTGATGCCTTCCCTTTTTGTGATTTTGCTCTATCATTTAGTAGCTTCCTCATTCTATTGTATAGTTTGTTTATGGCTGGGGTCCACCAGACAGGACGTCTGCCTTTGGAGGATTGGGTCTTGGTTTTATTTGGGATCGCATGATCCATGCATTCCTGAAGGTGTTCATAGAATGCGTTTATAAAGGATTCTGCGGTCTGGGCCGTATTTTCCACAGGCCTGGGGGCTTTGAAGGATTCCACCTCGGTTTTGAGGAGTGTGAAATTTGCTTTAGAGAAGTTTTTCACTGTGGTTTTCTGGGCAGGGGGTGGGGTCGGGATGTGAATATCCAGTGAGATTAGTTTATGGTCTGATCTTACCAGTGAGGGATACACTTCTGGTCTGGAGCATAGAGTCCCCATGTTGGTGATGATCAGGTCCAGTATGTTTTCCCTCTTGTGGGAGTGGTAACAAGTTGTTCCATAGCATTTGAGTTTATAAATTCTAGGAACCTTTGGGCTAGAGTGTTGGAGCTAGAGTAATGCTCCCAGTCTATGTTTGGGTAGTTGAAGTCGCCCAATATAATGGTGTTTGGAGAGACCTTCATATTTTCCAGTGTTCTCAGGAAGGCCGAGTGGGGTTCCTGGGTTTGGGAGGGTGGTCTGTAGCAGGCTATAAACTGGAAGGCAGTTTTACCCACTGTTAGTTGCACATGGATAGTCTCTGATGCTTCGTGCTTTGCCACCAACCTGGAGGTGTGGGTATCTTTGATGAATATCGATAGTCCCCCTCCTTTTGTGGTTCGGTCCAAGTTTTGGGGCCGAAAAGCATGGTATGAGGTATAACCTGGTAGTGCTGGGGTGCTCTCGGGAGCCCTGAACCAGGTTTCTGTTACTGCACAGATATCGATGTTCTCCATGCTAAGGAGAGTTTCGAGTGCGTGCATCTTGAGGTTTAGACTTCTGGCGTTGAGTAGCATTACTCTTATTTTCTTATCCCTTGTGATACCTATGGAGGTGGGTTTGTCTTTTGAGCCTTGCCTAAAAAAGGCACTATGGGGGTAGCAAGAGCCTTTGCCAATATCCGAAAGCCCAGGGGTGACAGGTGCAAGCCATCCCTAGTGAAGCATCGTGGCTTGTCGAGCATATCATCCCAAGCTGACAGGCATTGGATCCCCTTTGAATGACACCAGTACTTAAGCCAATTGTTGAAATTGATCATCTTGTCTTCATATTGTGGCATCATTCTTGGTGAGGGTAAGATGCTACTCAAGGTCAGGGTCATACCGGCCTGGGCTACATGCTCAGAGAGCTCCTCTATGTCTCTTTTCATGTAGTCCAGGGAGGTACGTCTCAGGTCATTCACACCAGCATGGACAATGACTGAGTCATATTTGTACTTGCCTTGGAGTGACCTGAGTGCTTGTGTTATGTGGAGGATCCTAGCGCCCGACAGGGTGCTCACCGTGACCCTCTCCTTGTTCAGCCTGGTGAGCGGGACGTCAGTGTGCCTGACGATAGAGTCACCTATTACAAGTGTATCAGGTGTGTTGTTTAGTCTTAAGGGCTGTGACTGTTTGGCACACTGGCTTTGTGAGATATGTGTTGCACGTGTTTTGTTTTGGGGTAGCGGTTGCTTGGGTGTCTGCTTTGGAGGTCTCTGCTGCTTAGCCAGATCTTTATTTAGAGCCTCCGAGTATGGTTTTGTGTGATTATGTGTTTGGTTTGCTGTCGTGGTAGGTCTATGTGAGACTGGAATTGTAGTGAGTGTGGTTTCCTTCTCCTCCTGACTGGTTATGCCAGTACTGAGTTGAGAGAGCTTAGCCTCCAGTTTGGCTATATGGTTGCATCTCTCACATGTGTTGTAATTTGTTCGGAGGAGGAGAGGGTTGTCTGTGTACATGAGGCAGTTGTAACATTGCCTCAAGATTCCCAGATTCACCAGCTGGACCGGAGAGGAGATTGACAACTGACCTTTGGACATGCTAGAATAATATTGGGAATTCCTTTATAATTGAAAACAAGGGCCAGTGGGGAGTGAGGGTGTAGTGCTTTTAATTTTTAGTGCTGACTTATATAATTGCTTTAGTGAGCAAGTGCCAGGTAACTTAAGTGCAATGTGTTACAGGTAACTTAAATGCAAAAACGACAAACAGTAACTTTCTTTCAAGTGAAACAAGGAAATAAGTACAGTAAGCAATGCAGATATCACTAGTGATCCACAAAAGCGATGAGAAGCCGCGTATTAGGTGGAATTAGCGTTCCAGGGAAATAACAAGCAAACAAACAACAAGCATATAAACAAAGCTAGATTCAGCAGGCCTGGATCTAGTCCATGCTACAGCAAACAAGGTGTACCAATTTCAGTAAGATACAGTTCAAATATTCAGGCACTATAAACCTTTAACCAGAAATTCCCAGCTCAGAAGGGCAGAGTCCAGCCTCTTCTCCCACAAGAGTGCAGACCACGAACCTTCTTAATGTAAAATAACTGGCCTGAAGCCCAAGTGCTTAAACCAGAACTAATACACTTTAAGAATAACATACACTGGGCTCTCAATCAGCAGTTCCCAACTTAGAAGGATGAAAGCTACCTGTCCTGCCACCACAGTGCATGCCACAAACCTTCCTAATGTAAAACAACTGGTCTGAAGCCCAAGTGCTTAATCCAAAAGACTTAGAATGATAGCTACACTTTAATCAAGTTACTACCAAGCAGTAATAAATACAATTGAATACTTTAGAGAATGCCTGGATTAGTGCTCAAGTTACACAAACAAAGCTAGATCCAGCAGGCCCGAATCCAGTCTATGCCACGGCAAACAAGGCGCACCAACTTCAGTAAGAAGCAGTTCAGATATGCATGCACTATAAGCCTTTAACCAGAAATTCCCAGCTCAGAAGGGCAGAGTCCAGCCTCTCCTCCCACAAGAGTGCAGACCACGAACCCTCTTAATGTAAAATAACTGGCCTGAAAGCCCAAGTGCTTAAACCAGAATTAATACACTTTTAGAATAACAGACACTGAGCCCTCAATCAGCAGTTCCCAACTATATATATATATATATATATATATATATATATATATATATATGCGCATTTTGTGTGCAGTAGTTTGCCCTCTCACATACAAACAACAAATACAAGATAGTCTTTGGGGAGAGGTTGTTTTACACTTTCCTAAGATTGTGTTTTTGTTGCGGGAGATGTGTGAAATTGTCCATCTTTTGGTGTTTTATTTCAGACAGTTTAAATGATCTGATAATGATCATATACTAGCTAAACTGCTGTCAAAATCAAGTTAAATAGTCATTAGCCTAGTGTTGCAGAACTATAGCATATTTGTGTGAAGCAAGTTGGAATACTTTACTGTGATCGTTTTATTATCATAATTAGGCATTTAAGGTGTAAACAGTCTGACGGTCAAGTTGCACTAATTGATGGATACAGACATTGAATTATAATAGCAGCAGTTCAAGTGACCTTTTATGGTTGAAATATTCTGAAATGGATGAGTGTATTATTACTGGATAGTAAATTTTGTTTGACATCTCGCTGGAAAATGTTCATAATTATTCATTAAAAAACACACAAAATATTGCTTTATTAAACAGTAAATATAATTTAAAACAATATAATAGGCAAGTATACACTTAAAACAGTCCAGGAAGGTGAATCCAAAAGAATGTGTGTGTTTAGGAGTGGTCCAAAAAAAGTGTGTGGGGGAGTCATGGTTTAAAACCTGCACAGGGTCCAAAGTATATTTAATCTGCCAGTTCACCCAGTTACACACAGTAATGCTGCTACATCACTAAATCTGTTTGTTGGAGAAGTGAGGAAACCTAGTCACCTAGTGGAATTTCATAGAAAAACTGAGTGTGTGCAGCTTCTGCATTGAGAGTTTATGAAGCCAGAAGCAAACATCAGATGAAAGAAATGTAAGGTATCAATTCCAGCTCCTCTGCCATGATTCCATTCATGAAATAGACATTAGAAAATAAGTTTATAAAGGTAAGATACTCCATTGGCCATTCATAATTCCAAATAAGTACATTAAGAGGGAGGGGTTGGCATAATGATTAAGGTCTTTACCTCTCATATACAAGGTACAGGATTTGATTCTGACCTCTGGTTATTGTCTAGGCTTGTAATGGTCTGCAGACTGATAGCCTAGTATTTACCTATGAACCGATTAAGACACAGATAAGGTTCTATTAAAAAAACACTTATTTCCTATGTCAAATTCAAGTGATCGAAAGACAAATATAAATAAACAGATAACATTCACTAAAACTTAAAAAAAATCTGATGCCATTCC
Source organism: Protopterus annectens (assembly GCF_019279795.1). Taxonomy (NCBI): domain Eukaryota; kingdom Metazoa; phylum Chordata; order Ceratodontiformes; family Protopteridae; genus Protopterus; species Protopterus annectens. The sequence goes on along the minus strand of NC_056744.1, from coordinate 363,118,575 downwards.
ATTATTAAATCATTGAATCTCCTAGTGGATTTTCATCATTGCTGGTTTAGTTATATATGCTTGGTATAATACTTAGTTGTATATGCTTGGTATAGTGCTTAGTGTTTGCTTGTTTTTACTTCTTAGTAGGTCTGCAGTCCATATAATAAAAAGAAATAATTCAAAGCTGCATCCCACCATAACAATCCACTCCAGCCACATCTTCTTTTTGTCATTTTCCACATGTGGTTGGAGTGTCACTTCAACAGTGACAAGCATCTACAGTCAGTGTTTGTGCTGCTGGCTGGCTCCACTCTTATGTTTGCTATTAAAATGGAAAAAAGTCATTATAATCCTGCCTTAAAATCATTTGCTTTATTAACATTATGGAAGCAATATCCATTACTACTTTGTTACTTGAAAACCAGAAAGGTAACATTTAAGAGACTCTAATACACACACTTTACTTTTCTACTTAAGTATACACTAGATCGAAGTTATATGAGAGGTCATTAGTATTTCAAACGTGCACAGTGAATGGACAGCACAGCTGGTGTGCCCATTGTAAATCAAGCATATGCCATTAGAAAAAAATTCTAGCCATTGAAGTACAATTGAGTGGCCAGACTTTCTCTTGGCATATGCTGGGGGACGAAGCAAAACATGAGAAAAATCAGGTATGTCCTGCAAAGCTAAAGAAACAGAAACATACTTGATTTTCCTTACTAAGCCTAATTTTTTTAAACAAAAAAAAAACAGTAACAGAGATTCTCTTTTCTCTGTTGTTTGTCCTGCACTGCACTGATGTACTGTGCAAGTGTAGGAACTGAAGTCCCATATGAATATACAGATATCAGCCCACAGATGACAACATGGAAGAAGAGAGAAGTGACTTTATACAAAGAAATTATTTAAGAAAGGTAGGCAAGTTCTTTCTTAAATTATGTCATTGTATAAAAGCAATAATCTACACCAATTTGTGGGTATATGAGTACTTACCCAAGGTTGGCTTTGTTTAATCATCCAGGCTTTGCCCTCGTGATCAAACCTCACCATCCGTGGGTAAATCCTGATATAATCTCACCCACTGATGGATTATTGTTTAAATAACAATGCTCAATAACACTTTTTAAACAGAAACTAAAACTGTATCTTAGAACACATTGGTTATGCCCCTGTACTAACCCTGACTAACTCTTTTTCTTTATACTAATGAATACCCTTCACCCTTTACTGTTCTGTACTAACTACATACTTATCCTAAAGAACCAAAAGACCATGAGATTGCAATTTAAATCTATGTATATATGCATATAGTAACATCTTTTATGTACATGACCTTTTACTGTTTGTGTTTGTTCACTATGAGTATTGTATTTTTATCAACGACAGCTGTGTTATGCTTGGACTGTTGCAACATTCTATATTGTATTGTGTGTGTTGGAGCTTTTCTCCCTGGGCCTCTACTGAAAATGGACATGTATCCAGTTAGACTAGCCCAGTCAACAAATGTAAAATAAAATAAAATAAAATAATAATAAAATAAATTAAATATTCGACAGCTGAAACAGTGTATTCCAGATATTCAAGTTAGTACTAGCATCTTCATGCTGTCTCTATCTCTAAACATCTCTCCAGACTAGAAAACACAGCATTTTATAACCAAAAAACAAAATCAGTGTTTAAAGACCTAAATATCCAGAGTAGAAACCCTCTCTTTATTTTCTGTGGCTTATAGTCTCCCATGAGGCGATCTGTACCTTGCCTTCCAAATGATATTAAACACTAATGTGTGTGACTTCCTTTTTCTAAAAAAAGGAAAAACTCCTCAGTTTTGAAAGACTTAATACTATGCCAGAATATCAAGACCAAATGCATGGATAAATTCATCATTCTGTGCCTCCTTTGCCCATGGAACAAGTGTATCTTACGTATTAGACAGTGTGAAACCCTAACAACCTTCATATTTCAATCACATGCATGGATGGGAGCACATAAGTCCATCCTAGAAGTCATTGTCGGCAGGTTTATAACTACACCTGTCTGAGCATTATTTCTTCTCATTTCCTTCTCTGTATCTATCTTCCTCCTGTTTCTCTATCCTCTCCTTATTTCTTTTCCTTCTAGCATAATACGAAATAAAAATATTCTGAGCATATCTCCCAAAGTCATTCTACCTCCTACCATCATCTTCCAAATATGTTTGCAATGGTTGTCATACCCTGGCTATAGTATAAACCTATACATCTATAAGCACCTGCATTTTCTGATTAGATGCTATTGTGAGTTCTTATCTGAATAATACATTCCAGGATAAACTGAAATCTAAAGCAGAAATACAAATTACTACTGAAAAATATATTTTTGGTGTTTTTCCCTCTCATATCACAAACTAACATTGATGTTATCTCCATAAGATTAATAAAGAAAAACAGTTTTAAGATAAATGACCAAGATTTTCCTTTTCAAAGGTAACGTTATACCTTGTGTTTTCTTATCTGTAATTAGACAGCACAGTGGTGCAGCGGCAGCATTGTTGCCTCCCAGCAAGAGGTTCTCTGGTTCGATTCTCAGCTGGGGTGCTGTCTTTGTGGAGACTGCATATCCACCCTCCATTACTGTGGGTTTTCTCCAGGTGCTCCAGTTTCCTCCCATGTTTCAAAGACATGTATCCGGAGTGTTTCTCCCTGGGCCTCTGCTGAATTGGCTTCATTCCAAGTCAGATTTTCCCGATAAATAAATGTTAAATAAAAATTTGAATTTAGCTTTTCTGTTCTTGTACTGTGAAAAAATATCTATGAGTAGAAACTGTGATGAAATATAAGGAGGTTATTGTATATACTAATTTGTACTTAATATTTTGTTGTTTACAAATCTGTGCCATTTAACTTAGAATGAATACATCTGAACTTGTCTTATCTTTGTGCTAGGAGTCAAATTATGTAATTATTGATGGAACTATTTAATGTCAAAATAGAAAATATGCAAATTTTTTAATACTTGAATTATACAAAGTAATGATTCAGGTAATCATATTATACACAGCAAGACAGTCAAAATTGCATGTATTACTATTATGCAAACAGGTAGGGAGAGTACCAAAATGTGCATTATTTATTTATTTATTTATTTCAGTTTGATGACCGGGGAAGTCCACTGGGCCAAGAAGAGCCTATTTTCAGTGAAGGCCCAGGGAGAAAAGCTTCATTAACAATTACAGACATGCATATCAAGCAGAGTATATAATACATGCTGAGAGTACAATTAACAAATATAAAGAGGTAACATTTGTATACAAGGCAGCTGTAGTAATAGCGGACATTCGTTATGTAATGAGGCAAAACTTAAGTAAGACATTTACAGAAATAAGAATTACTGCATGGGCGTTTCTTCATTGAAGTTTGTGTGTTAGGCCCAGCAAGCCAGCACGTAAAACTTTACTGCCAATCATTAGCGGACCAGAGTTCCACTGTGGCGACCCCTAATCGGGAAAAGCCAAAAGACACAAACAAACAAAATAGTAAGGATGCAGAAAGACATTCATCCAGGCTATCAAATAGAGGATATACTTCATGCTGACGGAATAATTAAGTGCATGTGAAGAGATGTTTTGGTCACAGAGTGGGAGTAGTGACAGTCAGCAAGTACTAAATACATGTAGGATCTTAGTTCTATCTGCAGGATACATTATAATGTCTATAGATTAAGACACAGAACAGAGAACAAGATTTACTAAAATTCTGTAATGTGTTTTTCACATTTTGTGAAATTCAAGTAATGAAAACCAGACCAGATCTCTATCCAGTGCCTACATTTTCTTGTAAGTTCGCCCTTCAGCACTGCTGCTGTTTTACTTACATGTTCATATGAATACACATGCCACCCATCTTTACAATACATCAGATCCTTATTACAACTGGAAGTACACGTTTGCTTAACTTCTTCCTCAGTAACTGCTACTGTCCTGACCTCTGCCCTCTAGCAATGCCCCTGCCTGTCTCATGCTGCACTTTTAGAATACACCTGGCTGGACATCACTCACTGCTCATTGCACTGCATCTGTTTGTATTGCCCCAGGTAGTATTTCTGCAGATGGGGTGTTGCCAAGAACTGATGTGCCATGAAAACCAAGGCCAATGGCAACATTAAATTCCAAGATGGTGCAAGGCATTGTTTATCATTTTTTTTCTTTTTCCTCCCCTGAATAATTGTATTCATTTGTTAACTGGGTAAGGGGTGATCAGGTAACACTACCTGCTAAGGTAGCTTAGTCAGGGTCATACAGTAGCAAATAAAGACTGACAAAATGAAACAGGGGATAACGCCATAAGGCATAACAACATACCCCTCACTCTAGTCATAGGTGACTTTATTGTCAGGCACACTGATGTTCAACTCACCAAGCTAAACAAGGAGAAAGTTACTGTCACCTGCCTGTCAGGTGCCAGGATCCACCACATAACGCACGCACTCAGGTCTCTCCACAACAAGTACAAATATGACTCTGTCATTGTCCATGTTGGTGTGAATGACCTGAGACGTACCTCAATGGACTACATGAAAAGAGACATGGAGGAGATCTCCGATATTGTAGCCCAGGTAGGTATGACCCTAGCCCTGAGTAGCATCCTGCCATCACCCAGAATGATACCACAGTACAAGGACAAAATGATTGACTTCAACAATTGCCTAAGCTTCTGGTGTCATTCTAAGGGGATCCAGTATCTGTCTGCCTGGGAAGACATGATCGACAGACCACGATGCTTTGCCAGAGATGGCCTGCACCTGTTGCCCTTGGGTTTCCGGATACTGGCTAAGGCTCTTGCCACCCCATAGTGCCTTTTTTAGTCAAGGTTTAAATGACAAATTCACCACCGTAACAGGTACAAGCAAGCAAAATCTGAGGGTAATGCTACTCAATGCTAGAAGTCTAAACCTCAAAATGCATTCACTCAAGGCACTCTTTAAAATGGAGAACATCGAAATCTGTGCAGTGACAAAGACCTGGTTCAAGGCTCCAGAGAGCACCCCTGCATTACCAGGCTAAAATTCATACCACACCTTTTGGCCACCTAACCTGGACCAAAACACTAAAGGTGGAGGCGTGTCCATATTCATTAAGAATATCTACACCTCCAGGCTAGTTGCTCAGCATAATGCATCCGAGATTATCCAAGTGCAACTAACTCTGGGCAAGACCACAATCCAAATTGTAACTTGCTACAGATCCCCCTCCATGCCCCAGGATTCCCACTCCTCATTTCTTGATACACTGGAAAATATTACGGTACAATCCAACACCCTAATAATGGGCGATTTCAACTACCCCACCATTAACTGGGAAAACTACTCATCTATCAACTCTTTTGCTCAACGTTTTCTGGAATTCATAAATTCCAATACCTTGGATCAACGTATCCACACCCCCACCAGGGGCAGCAATATCCTAGACCTGGTTATTACCAACATGGGTGACCAGTGTTCCAAACCAGAGGTCAATTCCTCATTGATCAGATCTGACCACAAGCTAATCACCCTAGACATCCACATCCCACCCCCACCCCCATTAGGGAAACCACCGTAAACAATTTCTCCAAAGCCGGCTTCTTAAGACAGAAGTGGCAAACTTCACGACACCCATGCAGACGGACAATAGAGGTACGACTGCTGAATCCTACACAAATGCACTTTATAAGCACTTACACAAGTGCATGGATCATGCTATCCCTAATAGACCCAAGATGCTATCCTGCAAAAAAGGAAGCCAATCTGGTGGTCCCCTGCCATAAACAAACTCTACAACAGAAACCCATGATTGGAGGACCTCCCTGGTCAGCCTCAGTAAGAAGCTGAGATCCCTCATAAAATTCTCCAAAGCTAGTTAAGAAAACAAAATCACCACTGATTCTAAAGACAACCACAGAACATTCTATAGCTATGTTAAGAATCTCAATGGCAACACTCAGACCTACTCTGAGTTACAGCACAATGGCACTAAATATACAGAACCAACTGATATTGTCTACATCCTGGCAGATAGCTTCAGTGCTAACTTTACCCCCCACCCCCACCCCTTAAAGGGCCCATCTCTATACCAGAAGAATGCAAAGTTCGTGTAATCTGGGCTGCACAGGTAAAAACCACACTCTCCAAAGCCAAGAACACAACATCCATGGTACCTGACAACATCCCAGGCTGCGTTCTACATGAACTACAGAAGGAACTGGCACCCCACCTAAGCACCATGTTCAATCATAGCCTCACCTCAGGCTTTGTGCACACTGAATGGTGCACAGTTACGGTTATCCCATTCCACAAAGGGGGAGCCACCATGGACCCCGGGAACTACTGCCCCATTAACCTAATGAGCCTGGTCTGCAAGGCCATGGAACTTATCATCATGGAACTTATAAACAAAAACATTGGTAATCACCAAACTCTGGAACCCACCCAGTTCGGGTTTGTAAAAGGCAGGTCATGTCTCCTAAACCTGATAGACTTCTTTGAAGCAGTCACCAAAGCCATAGACGAGGGTAAGGTGGTTCACACAGCCTGTCTAGATCTTGCCAAGGCTTTTGACACCATCCCTCACTCTGGAATTATAGATAAACTCACTAAACTAGGTATAAATCTGTATGTCACAAGATAGGTTGCCAACTGACTCACTGACAGAACCCACACTGTGAAAGTAGCAGACTACAAATCTGACTTCAGACCAGTGACAAGTGGAGTACCACAGGGTTCAGTCCTGGGTCGTCTCCTGTTTGGTATCTACTTTTCTGAAGTACAGGGTAACACAGAAGGTCTTTGGCTAATGAAGTTCACAGATGACTGCAAACTAGGAGCCATAATCAAAACTCCTAATGATGTGGACATCCTACAAAAGGGCCTCACTGATACAGATGCCAGGAGGGAGGTTGGCATAATGGTTAGGGTGTTTACCTTACAAGCACAAGGTGCAGAGTTTGATTCTCACATAGGGTAACTGGCTAGGTTTAAAATGGCCCACAAGAGCAGTTAGCCTAGTACTAATCTATGAATCGATGAATCTGTAAACCATGGCTCAAGCTCAATGCCAAAAAGTGCATTGTCAACCCCTTTGGTAAAAACTCTGTACCCATGAGCTACCACATAAATGGTAGTCTACTTAACACCAAAAGTGCGATAAGAGACCTTGGGACACAGGTGGACAGTAGTCTCTCCTTTGATAATCACATCGCCGCAGTAGTCAGGAAATCCTTCTATGTGGCACACCTCATCACAAAAGGTTTCTCATCCAGGAAAAAAGAGGTTATTGTTCCCCTCTACTCATCACTCATTAGAACCATTATAGAGTACAATGCCCCTTTTGGTATGTATCTCACAAGACATCTACAACAGCTGGAAAGGCCGCAGAAATACCTCACAAAGAGGATTACCGGTCTCAAACAGATGCCCTATGCAGACCATCTCAAAAAACTCCAGCTTTACTCTGTCACATATCACCTACTCAGAGGCGATCTCTGCCTAACATACAAAGCTATGTCAAACCCAGAGCCGTTGGACATGCTCCACTTAAAGAAATCCCAGTTCCATCAAGCTACACGCTTTAGGGACCTAAACCTTGTCACCACAATAAACAGAACATGCTGGAGGGATAGATTCCTGTCCCAGAGACTTCCCATACTCTGGAACAAACTACCTATCTATATCAAACAAAGCTCCTCATTAGCACTCTTCAAGAAAAATCTTGATGATTGGATGGGAAATAGGAAATTCACCCCGGGGATCACCTCTGTGGCTCTGCTCGACAGTGGCACAGGAGAATAATTTTCTTGGGTGGCGAAAGCCAGAGTACCTTTTTGGCTAGGCTTATATGGCCCCTAGGGCCGATAGCCTAGTACCTACCTATGAACGTATACCCATAATCTCCTGCTAAAACTACTAGAAGGTGAGATATATATGGCACTCTTGTCTCTCTCTGTTACTTTCTTGTAGCATAACCAAATTACTATAGAATGCTTTAATTCCTTATCTGTCCCAGCCATATAAAATATAAATAAATAAATGAAAATCAGGCAGATAGCTGTGAACTTGTGAACCTGTAAAATGAGCCCTCATTTACCCAAGTCCATCTGTAAAGCTTGACTGCTGAACTGCATGTATATGGGGTTTCACAAGTATAGGTGTTTGCAGTGCCGTATCTTGCTATCATACCTCTGGCATATACCTCATTTTGAGGAAGAATTCATCATCTTTGCTTCATAAAAAACGCTGTTGCACATTGAAAGACTTGCCACACATTCATTAGTAAAATATTTAAGCAAAGAAAATGGCCACAATGATAGTAAAAAAAAAGACTGTTGTGTTAACAAAACACTTCATAAATAGCAGCACATTAGCCATTCTGTGTGCTTCCTATTTGTAGTTGTTATAGGAAATGCCTTACATTACGTTTGGTCCCCTTTTAGACAGGGATGATTTAATTGCCGGAAGACTGATAATGATGATGAGGAGGAGGAGGAAGATGGTGATGATGCTTCACAAAGTTTTTCCAAAGAAAGCAAAATGCATTTTGCAGACATTTTCTAAACTAATTTGTCCTACTTATGTGCAAGGAGAATGTTCAAAGCTACAAACTACAAACCACTCACTATATAACTGTATTTCCCATTTGATAAATTTCCAAAGTAAAAAATGGAAAATGACGTCAATGTCCAGTGCTGGATGATGAATCACGGCATAAGCAAAATAATTAATTATTAACAGCTAGTTCAGTGGCATGGAACAGATAAATGACTGATTGTATCCCAAATACGTTTGGACTAGTGCCCTGAGTATTGGAGGAATCACCCAGTGAAGTTAGGACTGAGAAATCAACACCAGCTCACCCACCTTCGGAGGAAGGGAGGTAACCCCGTTATCTGCACTCTTGACAGCTTGTAGAATGAAGATGTCATGGCAAGCAGTATAATGGAGAGATACATGCACCCAACAAGCTGTCATCACTGCAGCCATGTATTAGGGTACACCGCAGCCATGTATTAGGGTACACAAGTTAGAGTGGGCTTGGCACTGTGGAGGCTACCATGGGTAGGGGCTGAAACCAAAGCCTCTGCACTCCTGGCAAGATGACGGCTCTGATCTCCAGCTCCTCTATCTCTCCTCATGGACCTAGAAAACCAGAGACGAAGGCATAAATGAAAGAATGGGCCAGTGGAGAAAGCGGTAGATGTTGGCCAGCTCCTCTATCCCTCCTCATGGACATAGAAAACCAGAGATGAAGGCATAAATGAAAGAATGGGACAGTGGAGAAAGAGCTAGATGTTGGCCAGCTCCTCTATCCCTCCTCATGGACCTAGAAAACCAGAGACAAAGGCATAAATGAAAGAATGGGCCAGTGGAGAAAGAGCTAGATGTTGGCAGGCAACAAAGGAAAAAAGGAAAAACAGTCTGAGATTTTCCAGTATTTAAATATCACAGACACTTTATAAACATGGAAAAATGCTCCTGGGCATGCATGTACTGTTTCTAATGCAAAGACAATATATAAAGCATTCATCCTGAATCCTCAGGCAGTACAACTTTTGTGCATGTTTTAACTAAAAATGCATATACCTCACCATAGTCAATTAAACAAGGCAGAAAACATAACCAAAAGAAAGTAAATCTACCTAAAAGGTAACGGAGGATAAAGAGCTGAAGTATTCTCACTTGTATTTGAGCTCTTTATTGTCTTGGATGTATAACCCTTCCCTAGTGATCCCAAGAGTCACTGAACTTTAGGATAGATGAAAGAGGGTACAAGATCTCTCACTGGGTAATTGCATCAGTTTTACAGAGTGTCAACCTTTTCAGAAGTAGGTAGTAGGAAAATGGTCACCCCCCCCCCAATGATATCACTTCAGGACAATGGTCACCCCCCCCATCCCCCATGATATCACTTCAGGACACTTGGTTGTACTTCAGTCCCTTCAATATACAGTAGTGAAGTAGCTCCTAAGCCCAGTAGTTTGAAAATGAGTGGATGTGTGTGTGTGTGTGTGTGTGTGTGTGTGTGTGTGTGTGTGTGTGTGTGTGTGTGTGTGTGTGTGTGTGTGTGTGTGTGTTCCTATCACAGAAAAAAGTTATCTCTGGCTATCCTGCTTCCAATATAATCAGTGCAAAGTGCATCAATATTATAAATCAGGGAACATTTATATATCATCTCCTGATTCTTTTGTCAACTCTTCATATCACCAGGTAATCCTACCCTCTGGCATAAACCTATTTTTTAACCATCCATGAAGGTACTGTAGATCACAGTGTGTGTGTGTCTGTGTTGTATCTTTAAAGCCACTGTAGTTCATGGGCACATGTATATAAGTACTGAGCATGTGCAAGCAGAGTGCCATTTTGTGTAAGAAGCCAGAGTGAAAGCATATTTGTATGTAGCAGCCAGTCAGTTAACTAGTTCATTGAAGTTTAATGTTCCAGTCATCCATCCTGATGTGTTTGTGTATAATAAACATTTTAAACAAACACCCAAGCCTCACTTTCTTATTTGGATACACAAGACAATCAACATGGTGTCAGAAGTGGTATCCGAAGTCAAAACCATGAGGTGTACAGTCAATAATGGAGGAATAAACAGGAGTGGCTCAAACAATTCACAAATGACTCGCAAACATTATTTTCAGGTACATAAACTTGTTTAAATGATTTTTTACTTGATGAATATGAACTGAAGCATTCAAAATGCTCAAAATGAATTACTGAATAAACAAACTGCGACATATTAATAAAAGTATATGAAATAATTACAAAAATGTTTGAAACATCTGAATCACATAAAATGTTTGAAAAAAGAAAACAACTATATTTTTTTCACAATGTATACTTTTTGCATTGACTAAAGCCATTTGAAGTGTCTGAAGTATGCAAAGTGTTGGCAGTGGATGCAGTATTACAGCACAGTCTTTTCAGAGTACAGTTATTTCAAAGAGTCTGTTGTGCAGCTGAATATTATTACAAGTATCTGGTGTGTGTGTGTCTGAAACTTATTTGCATGGCAGAGGAATTTTGCAGACCTGGTCTGCTTGTGTTTGATAACAATATTGTAGAAAATTGAAGAAAGTTTAAGCAAGAATATGTTATTTTCATACAGACTGCTTTTTCTGACAAAGGCACACATACAAAAGCATTTATTCTGCTTAATTTAGCTGGTTCAGAAGCCATTGAGAGAGAACATTCATTTGTGTATGCACCTGCTGTTTATGGAGAGGAGGGGGAAAACCTCCATACTGTGGTACAGGCAGAAACGTGGGAAGACCCTGAGGGCTTAAAATGTAAATTTAGAGAAATGTGCAACCCTCAAACAAATATTACAATGGAGCGGCACATATTTTATACAAGAGATGAACTGTCTGGTGAAACATTTGCAGCATATATAACTGACTTGAGAAATAAGGCAAAAACATGCAGATTTGGTGATCTAAGAGATGAGGTGATAAAAGACAGGCTTGTGTGTGGTGTTAATAATGATGCAGTGAGAAAGATTTTGCTTCGAGACAGTGATTTAACTGAAAGAAAAGCCATAGAGATTTGCCAGCTATATGAGCTTAGAGAAAAGCACGCAAATATGCTTACGAATGAGAAGAGTATGCTTGCAGCTTCTTCCAGTACGAATGCTGATAGTATGCAGGATAAGGTTAAAAGATATAAGCCAAAGGGTGTGGCTCCTACAGTGAGACCCAGGGCAGCTTCAGTAAAAGTCAGGGCACACGCAGTAATACCAAAGGCAATTTAGCAAATCCATGGTAAACCTCATAGTCAGCTGTCGTAATTGTGGTGGAAACCATGAATCCAAACAAGAGAAGTGCTTAGCTTTTGGTCAGGAATGCCACTGATGTAAAAAGTGGAATCATTTCAGAAAGTTTTATAAATCTAAAGAGGCACATTCTTTTATTAAGAGAAAGCACTCAAAGCAGCAAATTCATCAAATAGAAAGCTGCAACCCTACTTTTTATGTTGATGGTGTGTCTGTGTTTCAGGAAAAGGTTAATGCAGTACATTTGTTGGCAAAGAGCAAAGTATTTTGTACTGTTTGCATTAATGGGAGACCTGTAGAGCTCAAAGTTGATACTGGTTCAAAGTGCAATGTTATGTCAGCAGAAATGTTTGCTAAAGTAAAAGCTGGTGAAAGATTTGATTTGGCAAAATGTGCAAAGCTTGTTGCTTATGGTGGTGAAGAGGTTCAAACCGAAGGCTCAGTAGTGCTTTCATGTTATTCTGCTGGGAACAGCCATGACTAGCAGTTTTACATAGACAAAAGACACGTGCAGTCATTGTTAGGCCTCAAACATAGTTTGAAAATGGGACTGGTTTCAATTAATAAAGAAGTCCACCATTTGAACATGAGTGACAATACAGGTTTCACACAGAATATTTTTTCTGAATATGGTGATATTTTCAAAGATGAGCTTGGCAAACTTCCAGTTGTGCACTCCATGAAGTTAGACCACAAGGTAAGCCCAGTTTACAGCCCAGCAACATACCTTTCAACCTGGAAATATCAAAAATCTGGACAAGGCCCATGAAAAATAGGTATGAATCTGTACTCTAACATAAAAATTTGCATACACAATTAAGTAACCCTGCCCCCTCCAATGGAATTGTAGGATACCAACTTTCAAACGCAAACTGAAGAACAGACAACCAAAATATGGCACCAGAGTCCCCCTGCAGCCATTCCAATGTTCCATTACCTGGCTATTTCGCCTCATTTACCATAAACACTAATATTTGCATACTGATTTACTTCTACAATGATTATTTGGATTTTATTTGTACATTTTATAGCACAATGCACAAACACTGATAGATATCTGCTAAACAAAGCAATACTGTCTCACAATGAAAATAGACTTGGCATTAAAACTTCTCTGCCCTTGAAACTCACATTCATTGAAACAGCATTGAAACCCACACCTCATCCAAAGAAAATGCATTTGACCAGTGGTAGATAAAGATTACCTTTGGGCTGTTTTCAAATCATTGGCCCCTTGCATACAAAACAGGAAACATACATGTGTTCTTTGATACATCTTCCTGACTTTATTAAATTATATTCCTTACATAATACAGCATACTTGTTAGACTTAAGTTAGAGCACATTTTAAATTTATTGTTTGAACATTTTTCCATTAGGCAATGAAACAAAATACATAAACCAATAATGACAAAACTGCCCAATTCAGAACATTTCCATCATAAAAGTCTACTTCCACACACAAACAATATATATATATATATATATATATATACACACACACAACACACACACACACACACACACACACACACACACACATATATATATATATATATATATATTTATATATTTATAAAAATAGAATGACAGTAGTGTAAGCCATAGGCATCTTGCACAGCTTGTCTCACTTATTTTAAATTTCAGTTTTTTTTGGGGGGGGAGGGGCAAAAGGCCAAAAACCAGGGACATATTTTAAACATTGCTTGTATAATTTTGGAAAGTTGCTAGAATAAAATCTGATGTTACCACCATGCATTTCACTGCCACCTCATGAACCCAAGACCCTGTCCCTGTGCACTACAGTCAGAGCAACATACCACTATGCCAAATCAGCAGTTTCCTGAAAGATAGGAAGGAAGACTGAAACTTAAATGGCTATCATTTAGTGTTCAGTTCTCGCTTCTCACCATAGCTCTCAACCTCTTAGCACAAAAGACCTGGACAAAGCCAATAATGGGGAATACAGAATTCAGTTCTCACTTCACTATAGCTCTCAACATCATAGCATAAAAATCCTAGACAAAGCCAATAATGGAGGAATACAGCCCCAAAATAGGGACAAATTTCAAATACTGATCTTTAAACTTAGAATATTGCTAGAATAAAAGGTTTTGTGTTTGGAACATACATATACATGTTAGCTATATAATGATTACAATTAAAAAATGAGAGGAAACTATTGAAGCCTTAGGCATTTAACAAAATATTGACATGTCTAGATAAACATCATTTTATGTATAAATGCTCATATGCTGTCAGGTTAAAGATGACATTATGGCTATAATTTGTAAATGAATGTGAATGTGTCTCTTTAAAACTGTTCATCTCCTGAAGCAATCTATTTACATATAGATATGATGTCCTGTTATACATTCAAATAAACTTAATCTTCTTTTTAAGTATCTCATTATGGTTCCAAGATGTAAGCTAATATGAACTTCTTTGCATTATTATAAATTTTTCAAGTTCTATAAAATGTTTTGTGCTTGTATTCTTGTAACACATTTTGTACTCCTTTACCTAATCATAAACCCAGGTTTTGGATGAAAATGGTCCCACCTACACAGCAATAGGCATACAAATAACATAGAAAATGACTATGTGCATACATATATACGTGCACATATAAAGCATAGAGATTGATACATGGAAAAATGGAAAAATGCTAAACAAAATCTTATTAAACACTTTATATATAGAGTGTACTTCTTAGAGTTGTTTTTTTTCCCCAAATTCACAGTCTAATTGCATATAATTGAGACATAATTCCAGTATAATTACTATGCAAGATAAAACACTAAATGTTTACATTTATATACAGATGACAGTTCAGAAAGTAAATCAGAAGTGCTGTGGTTTGAAGATTGCAAGTCAATAGAAAATAGATTTAGATATGTATTGCACATTCTTAAAGCTTTGATATTCCTAAAGTAACCATGACACTGAATTCTAGATCCTGAATTGAGTATCATTCTAAAGTAAAAGGAAAACATAAGGAATCTGCTAACATCTTTTAAGCTTTGTTTGTTTTGTGAGCAGGATATTCATTATAATTGTGTAGTGATGCATTTTCTGTAGAAAGACGCAATCTAACCGCTCTTGTTTGGCATCTACGTCTCTGAAGTACAGGCCAGCACTAAGGGACTCTGGCTAACAAAGTTCGCAGATGACTGCAAATTGGGAGCCATTATTGAATCCCCAAATGATGTGGATATTCTACAAAAGGGCCTTACAGAAACAGATGCTTGGTGCTCAAGTTCAGTGCCAAGAAATGTATAGTTATCCCCTTTGAGAAAAAACATGTACCCATGAATTACCACATAAGTGGCAGTACACTAAACAATGAAAGTGTGATAAGGGACTTAGGGACACAGGTGGACAGTGGTCTCACTTTTGATAACCACATAGCCACAACAGTCAGAAAATCCTTTTGTGTGGCACATCTCATCACTAAGGGCTTTTCATCCATAAAAAAGGAGGTCATTGTCCCACTGTACTCATCCCTCATTAGACCCATTATAGAGTACAATGCCCCATTTAGTATGTACCTCACAAGACATCTGCAACAACTGGAAAGGCTACAGAAATACCTCACTAAAAGAATCATAGGCCTAAAGCAGATGCACTATGCTGACCGTCTAAAAAAACTACAGCTATACTCTGTCGCTTATTGCCTACTCAGAGGTGATCTCTGCTTAACATACAAGGCCATGTCAAAACGAGTGCTGTTGGACATGCTCCACTTAAAGAAATCCCAATCCCTCTGAGCTACACGCTCTACGGACCTAAACCTTGTCACCACAATAAACAGAACATGCGGGAGGGATAGGTTCCTGACCAAGAGACTCCCAATACTCTGGAATAGACTGCCCATACATGTCAAGCTGAGTACCTCTTTGGCTCTCTTCAAAGGGAACCTTGACGATTGGATGGGAGATAGGAAATTCACCCCGGGAATCACATCAGTCACCCTGCTAGACAGGGGACCAGGGAAGTAAATATTTTGGGAAGAAATAGCCAGGGAATTGTTATGGCTAGACTTGTATAGGCCCTAGGGCCGATAGCCTAGTACCAACCTATGAACCTATGAAATGGTACAGAGCAAAGCCTTCAATCACCATGGCTACTGCTTCAGGGATCCGATTACGTCTTGATAACAGATGTCCATAGCTGATCCACCTAACTAATATGTATTCAGGTATATGAGTATTTTGGCAGCATTTATATCACGTCATCGAAAGCCGAAAACAATGAACACCATTTAATCGAACCTAAATAATCTAAAGCACACAATATCGAACACTCAGAACAGCAAATTTTTTCCCAGGGAAAAAATTTGCAATTCCGAAACACATTCACACAACACAGGCACACCAAAAAAACAGCAATCCACACACTTACACTTAAAATCATACATCTAACCCTACACTAAACTATACAAACACTACTATCTATACACTTACCTTAGCCCATCCCTAACCCTAAGGTCCGTCACTATCGCACATACACCTTACCCGTGCCCTAACCCTAATTCACGTAACCCGTTCCTAGCCCTAAACTCTGTCACTATCGCACACTCACCTCACCAGTGCCCTAACCCTAACTCACGTAACCCATGCCCTAAATCTAATGTCCACACATTCACACACTTACCTGAACCCCTGTAACTTTCCACCACAGTGCTAAAAATAGCGAAGCCACAGAAACGGACAACCAAATTTTTTCCCTAGGAAAGAATTCGATGTTCTGCAGTTTCGCTATTTTTAGCGTTCGCTGAATAGGGTTCGACATTGTGGCATTTGACATTATTGGCTTTGGATAACATGATATGAACCCTTTTGGCACACAGGTTTAAGACTCTGTATCAGTGGACCAAGAAACTGTAATCACACACACACAGCATTCAATTCAAACCAGTCCTCTCACACACATACAGCATTCAATTCAAACCAGCCCGCTCACACACACACACACACACACACACACACACACACACACACACACACACACACACACACACAGCTTTCAATTCAAACCAGTCTGCTCACACACACACAGCATTCAATTCAAACCAGCCCACTCACACACACACAGCATTCAATTGAAACCAGCCCACTCAGACACACACAGCATTCAATTCAAACCAATCCACTCACACACACACACACACACACACACACACACAGCATTCAATTCAAACCAGTCCTCTCACACACACACACCATTCAATTTAAACCAGTCCGCTCACACACACACAGCATTCAATTCAAACCACTCCGCTCACACACACAGCATTCAATTCAAACCAGCCCGCTCACACACACACAGCATTCAATTCAAACCAGCCCGCTCACACACACACAGCATTCAATTCAAACCAGTCCGTTCACACACACACACACACACACACACACACACACACACACACACACACACACACACACACACACACACACACACACCATTCAATTCAAACCAGTCCGCTCACACACACACAGCATTCAATTCAAACCAGTCCGCTCACACACACAGCATTTAATTCAAACCAGCCTGCTCACACACACACAGCATTCAATTCAAACCAGCCTGCTCACACACACACAGCATTCAATTCAAACCAGTCCATTCACACACACACACACGCACACACGCACACACACACACACACACACACACACACACACACACACACACACACACACACACACACACACACACACACACACACACACACACACACACACACACACACACACACAGCATTCAATTCAAACCAGCCTGCTCACACACATGTAGCATTCAATTCAAACCAGTCCACTCACACACACACAGCATTCAGTTCAAACCAGTCCACTCACACACACAGCATTCAATTCAAACCAGCCCGCTCACACACACACACAGCATTCAGTTCAAACCAGCTCACTCACATACACACAGCATTCAGTTCAAACCAGCCTGCTCACACACACAGCATTCAATTCAAACCAGTCCACTCACATACACACACAGCATTCAATTCAAACCAGCCTGCTCACACACACACACACACACACACACACACACACACACACACACACACACACACACACACAGCATTCAATTCAAACCAGTCCGGTCACACACACACACAGCATTCAATTCAAACCAGTCCACTCATACACACTCAGCATTCAATTCAAACCAGTCCTCTCACACACACAGCATTGAGTTCAAACCAGTCCACTCACACACACATAGCATTCAATTCAAACCAGTCCACTCACACACACA
Source organism: Protopterus annectens (assembly GCF_019279795.1). Taxonomy (NCBI): domain Eukaryota; kingdom Metazoa; phylum Chordata; order Ceratodontiformes; family Protopteridae; genus Protopterus; species Protopterus annectens. The sequence goes on along the minus strand of NC_056744.1, from coordinate 363,100,532 downwards.
GCATTCAATTCAAACCAGTCCGCTTAGACACACGCAGCATTCAATTCAAACCAGCGCACTCACACACACACACACACACACACACACACACACACACACGCACACACACATTTTTCTGTCCACAGTAGTCCGCACAAAGTCATTTCTGACAATGTTGCACACTTTACAAGTCAGCAATTCAAAAGATTTGCTGAGACATAGGACTTTGTTCATATTACCAACTGAGTATCCATAATCTAATGGCTTGGCTGAACGTACAGTTCAAAGTGTGAAACACTTGTTGGAGAAATCCAAAAGAGACAAAACCGATATTTTTCTCAGTTTGCTTAATCTCAGAAACATTCCGCGTAACAGTCTTCTTGGTTCACCTGCTCAGAGACTTATGTCAAGACAAACAAGAACTACAATACCAATCAGTAAGAATTTGTTGATTCCAAGGGCTAAAAACAACAAAGCAGTAAAAGCCCAACTCATGAAAAAACATTCGTCACAGAAATTCCACTATGACAAAACCAGCAAACTTCTCAAACATTAAAAGAAGGCCAAATAGTAAGAATGCAGACAACAAAAGATTTTGATCAAATAGGACTTGTGAAATATCTATGTGAGGAACTGAGATCATACATCATTGAATCTCAAGGAATGGAATTTATGCGGCATGAGAAATATTTATTGCCAGTATCTGAGCCAGTGTTGCAGCATCTTGTCTGTAATGGAGACTCTAATTCTCAGAGTATGCTATCAAATGTTACTGTTCCAGAGAACAATTCATCTTCTGTTCCTGCTCCTGAAAGTATCCCTGAAGTTCCCAATGAAGAGCATTCCCCGATAACTGTCTCTGTTGCTAAACTCAATACTGATTATTATGTAACGAGGCAGGTCATATCTCAAGACCTAATCCTAGCTATATGGCAACCTGGACATGATTGTTATTGTGTTTGTATAATTTGCATCCCTATCTGATTGTCATTTTTCATTTGCATGACAAGGGAGGATGTAGCTCATAGTGTGTGTGTTGTACCTTTAAAGCCACTGTAGTTCATGGGCACGTGTATATAAGTACTGAGCATGTGCAAGCAGAGTGCCATTTTGTGTAAGAAGCCGGAGTGAAAGCATGTATGTGTGTAGCAGCCAGTCAGTTAACTAGTTCATTTAAGTTTAATGTTCCAGTCATCCATCCTGATGTGTTTGTGTGTAATAAACATCTTAAACGAACACCCAAGCCTCATCGTCTTATTTGAATAATCAAGACAAGCGACAGGTACTTTCAAAAACATCATGTCTAGATGCATTATCACAGCTTCTATTGACTTTATGGCCATGACCTTATCCGTATAACCCCGCCACATAAGGACATGTTCATATACAATTCTAATTACAAGTAGTAATTTGATGAACAACTGCTTTTTGGCAGATTCTCAGCATTCTAGTTATTGCACCTAGTATACAGTTATATCAGAACTGACTCCACATCTCACATGCTTATTACCCACATTGGTAATCTCAGTCAGCACATCTCATCCATTGAAATCTTCCCCAAAATGTCTTTAACCAACTGATGGCAGTTTGCCACAAAATCAATACATTTCCTTCATACTCACCCCAACCAAGTCTAATCTTTACCAAGTGCAGGGGAGGATTCAGTAAGGGAGGCTTACTTCAAGGAACTCTCCACTCAAGACTCAAGCCCCCCTCCCCCCCACTGACATCATTCTTTCATGATACAGTCTTAATAACCAACTCTTTCCTCAGCCTCTGTGCAAGCAAACTATGATTATCTAACAGTTAGGACAGAGGACCAAATCTCTGGGCTCTTACTGAGGTACTTCCTGTGCCCAGAGTTCAGAACTTGATTTGTTCCATCTTAATTTGGCTACTGTGTGACGCTGAGCAAGTCATCTTACCAGATGGTTACCCTGAAAAGGAACAATTTTTTCAGTAGTCTTTTCCTTTTAACAAATAGGTAAAAAATATAACAAACACTGCTGAACAACAAGGAGAATTATAGGTCTTATGAAAATTAGGATTGCCAGATATTCAGTATAGTAAAGCTAATGATTTCTCCTTTATGATATAAAGAATTGTTAAAAGCAAGATCCTGTAATTGCAATAACTTATATCACAACCAAAATAGAGTATGATTTTAAAATAAGAGCTAAAAAGACAATCCCCCGGATTCTCAAAAGCTTGCACAGAGTGCAAGATCGGTGCAGGAGCTCAAGCAGGCAATATGTCTGCCGTGCGATCCAGGAACAGCCTGCAGGGGCATGCACAAGCGCTCCTGCACTAAGCCCTGGTATGCAAATTACCCTGTTTGCAGAAGGATTCTATGCAAATGAGGTGATTTTGCAATCCAGGAAGCTTGCAACAGTCCATGCAAGACTAGTGCTATCTGCAGAAATGTACTCGGTTAGTAACCAAGTACATTTTGGCAAAATCCAAAACAGAGCTGTGACAGCCCCAAATAAAGGCTGCATATCATGTAGTAAGCATGCCAATGGCCAAGTATAAGGCCACTGGCATTGCAAACAAAACCAAAAATACAAAAATCAACTTTTATTTTTTTTAGCCGATCTCGGCTGTTTAAGCGTAGGACAGCGGCGGGCAAATGGGATCGGGGGGGGGGGGGATAATAAAATAAAGCTAAAATAAGCAGTCTAACTAAAATCACTATTCTGCCATGCAAGTCAATGGCAGGCTGAAGATAACCTGGAGTAGTGGTTGCTAAAGAGGGAGACTCAGTGTGAGACATGTAACTATGCTTTAGCAGACAATCCTATGCAAATGAGGGAAGGATAGTGAATCCCAGTTTTCCTCACCATGTGAGTCAGGTCCCAACAGTGTAAGAGTAGGAATAGCTTGGTGCAAGCCTAGGAGTTAGGTGACATCACAGGGGGGTGTCAGGCATACTGTAAGCAGATCATAGCCCTGTGGCTCGGGTTTGCTCCTAGTTTAGCACAGATAAGATAGGGGGTGTGTCTAAACCTGCCAAGCACTCTTTATAAAACCGAAACAGGTGTGCGTGCCGCACACTGGGTTTTACAGGAAGAAAAAAGAAGTTAAACCAGGAAATAGCAGCAGTGTGCACATTTGACCACTCTATTTGCGCGGCGCGCACACGGGCTGCAAAAGAAAGGCAATCAGAAGGGAAAACAGCAGTAGGAAGGTAATCAAGGAGAACTAGCTTAGCTGGCAGGTGAAATGTATCAGAAACAGCCAATTACACAGACAGCAGACCAGTCCAGCCCAGAACACTACTATAAACTATGCAAACACCTTCCCCTATGTTTTTTCCCACACTCTACACCACCAGTATAAACAAGCAGGGAACTTTTAACACTCACAACAGCAAAATGATTGGGGCTGCAATAGCTATCATACAACAACTTGTGGAAGAGGCTGAGGGTGGTGAGGATGTGAATGCTGCCAACCAACCCACAGTGAGGAGACGGAGAAGAGTGTACAGACCCAGGGTAACCTAGCAGAGGCTACATGAGCTGTTGATAGTGGAGAGTTGAGTGCTATAGGGTGGACAGGGACCTCCTACAGCAAATTGTTGAGCTGTGCCAGTCACACATCACACACAGAACTAACAGAGGGGAACCCATCCCAGTGGATACCAAGGTATGTGTAGGCCTACGAATACTAGCTACAGGTACCTTCTAAAGGCCAACTGGGGATATGATGGGAATCTCACAGGCATCAGCATCCAGGGTACTCTACCAGTTCCTGGATACCATGTCAGCACATGTCGTTGAGCATGTATATTTCCCCAACACCCATGAGGCGTTGGCCAGCAATATGCAACTGTTCCACCAAATAGCAGAATACCCTGAGGTAGTGGGTGCTATAGACTGCACGCACATATGCATCAAAGCACCACCGGGTGAGCAGGGTAGGGTCCACATCAACCACAAGGGCTTCCCTTCCATCAACTGCCAAGTTGTGTGCGATGCCCAGGGCATAATAATGAATGTGCGTGCTGGCTGCCCTGGAAGCTATCATGATTCCCACATCTGGCATTTGACACAGCTGTACCAGAGATTTGCCAATGGGGACATCCCTGATGGTCACCTAATGGGGGATGCTGAACACGCACTGGAGCAGTGGCTGATGACACCCATCAGAAATGCACACACACCCAAACAAGAACTACATAATGAGGCACACGCACAGACCAGAATTATAGTACAGCGTGTGTTTGGGATGCTCAAGTCATAGTTCCAGTGAGTGGACACATCCAGTGGAGCCTTGCAGTACTCACCAGCTATATGTACCCAAATTGTCCTTGTATTTGTCATGCTACACGATATGATCCTGCAGAAACAGCTGCAGAAGGAACAGAATGAGGCAGGGCCACACAGCCCCCCACCATTGCCAAGGCCTGTACAGGCACAGAGTGACTTTGAGGATGAACAACCTGAGCCTGCCCCAGTAGGCAGAAGCGGGCATGCCCAGTATGCCCTGGCCTTGGCAAAGAGGCAACGCATAGCACATACACTGGCACAGGAGGGACCCAGGGAATAACACCTCTCTCTGACTCTCACATACAGTAAAAGGGATGCCAAACATTACACTACCTGTGCTTAACCATGTGTAGGGAGTGTACTATGTGCATCCAACATAGGCAGCCCTGCAGCACCACCCTCAATACTGGGACACCCACAAGGTAAGTGACTCACACATGCCAGGCAGGGGGGTTCACATACCCAACAACAGTCACAGCCAGCAAGACAGGAGTAGACAAACACAAACAAAGGCTGTGCTATGGCCTATGAAAGAGGCCTATGGGTAACCTCCACCCCGGCCTACACAGACAGACTACAGCAGGTCTCGCAGTGGGATGTCAGCTCTGAAGGGTAGGAAGTCAGAAACTAATATGTAGGTAATTAAAAGCTAAGATCTGTAGTACAAAGCTATGCCTGTAGTCAGCACAATAGGTAAGCCTACAGAATAAAATGGAGTACCCGACATACCAGTACAGTCCTAGCAAATGTGTACAAGTGTCAGTTGTGCCCCCCCATCCTACGTAGACATTTAGTAACAGTCAGGTGATCCCCCCAATCCTGTGTAGAAATGTAGAAATAATCAGGTGTGCCCCCCCCCCACCCTACATAGACATGTAGTAACAGTCAGGTGTGCCCCCCCCAATCCTGTGTAGAAATGTAGAAATAGTCAGGTGTGCCCCCCCAACCTATGTAGAAATGTAGTAACAGTCAGGTGTGCCCCCCTGCTATGCAGAAATGTAGTAACAGTCAATGCCAAATGATCGATGGATACCCTGCAGAGACAGCATGCTACCTGTCGGTGTACAACACAAAGGTCAGCACTACAGTACAAACTACCTGGACTCAATCCATGCATTCAATACAGACGGCCATACTGGGCATGCTCAGACACCTAGAGAAATGAAGGCAATGTCAGCCAACAACATACTGAAAGGTCATACTGGGTATGCTCACACACTTAAACACATGAAGGCCATGTCTGCAAACACCAGTGGACCAGACATATCTGGCAGTCGCAGTTGTTAGTGCAGACAGTCATCAGTATGCACCACTCATGCCTTGCACACACAGTGGATAGGAATACAGACATATATGTAAGGACAACACACTGCAATAAGCCAAAGGTAGACGTACATAGATGTGTGGAAAAGGGTGACTGTTACAAGGAGCCATCAAGGTGAGTCCCACCCAGCACACAGCCAAAGGGCCCCAAACACCTGAGGTTCAGAAGTCACTCACTGCAGATACTAGCCACCAGTATCTGTCAGCATTACAGACTATGTGGTGCATGTGCCAGCTGTGCAACATGACTGTACAAGGAAGTAGTCATCTAGCAGCTGTATACACGTACCTGTGAAATATGACCCTGTGTGTGCCCGCATGTGGCATGTCAACCCCTAGATGAATGGGTTATAGCCCATGCACACACACTGCCCTCCCCATAGCCCTGCTATGACAAGCCTGCTGAGGTTATCCACTGTGAAATACACCTTTGGGAGAGCTGTAGCCCAATAATCTCTGTGGCACATCCCATAACTGCGTACTGCTGTAGTGTGATAAACTAGTTCGGTAGGAGTTCTAATCCCAGACTTCACAACTGTTTGTGTCTGTTTGTGTGCATGTCTGTCTGTCTCTGACTGTGTAGAGAGCAATGCTTTTTAGGGTAGTCACACTCCCTACAATTCAAATGCTCAACTTTGGCAAGGCTGCTGATGGCATCCACCTAGAAATACACCTCTGGGAAGGTTGTAGACTAGTAATCTCCATGGTGCATCCTGTAACTGCGTACTGCTGTAGTGTGATAAAGTAGTTAGGTATGTGTTCTAATTCCAGACATGGCAAGTGTGTGTGTCTGTCTGGCTCTGTCCGTGTAGACAGCAATGCTTTTTAGGGTAGCCACACTCCCTACAATTCATATGCTCAACTTTGGCAAGGCTGCTGATGTCATCCACCTAGACATACACCTCTGGGAAGGTTGTAGCCCAGTAATTTCTGTAACATGTCCTGTAACTGCGTACTGCTGTTGTGTGTTAACGTAATTAGGTAGGTGTTCTAATCCCAGACATGGCAAGTGAGTGTGTCTGTATGTGTAGAGAACAATGCTTTTTAGTGTAGTCACACTCCCTACAATTCATATGCTCAACTTTGGCAAGGCTGCTGATGTCATCCACCTAGAAATACACCTCTGGGAAGGTTATAGCCCAGTAATCTCTGTAGCGTGTCCTATAACTACATACTACTGTAGTGTGATAAAGTAAATAGGTAGGTGTTCTAATCCCAGACATGGCAAGTGTGTGTGTGTTAGTGTGTGTGTTTGACTCTATCTGTGTAAAGAGCAATACTTTTTAGGGTAGTCACACTCCCTACAATTCATATGCTCAGCTTTGGCAAGGCTGCTGATGTCATCCACCTAGAAATACACCTCTGGGAAGGTTGCAGCCCAATAATCTCCATAGCGCGTATTGTAATTGTGTACTGCTGTAGTGTAATAAAGTAGTTAGTTAGGTGTTCTAATCCCAGACATGGCAAGTGTTTGTGTGCGTATCTGTCTGTGTAGAGAGCAATGCTATTTAGGGTACCCACACTCCCTACAATTCATATGCTCAACTTTGGAAAGGCTGCTGATGACATCCACCTAGAAATACACCTCTGAGAAGGGTGTATCCCAGTAATCTCCATAGCACGTGCCATAACTGCGTACTGCTGTAGTGTGATTTAGAAACCTGGTAGGGTTCCATCCCCACCCATGGCAGTTTTGGATGTTTTGTGTGTGTTTCAATGTCTGTGTATGGAGCAATGCATTTTAGGCTAGTCACAGTCAGTACATTTCAAATGCCCTACTTTGGCAATCCTGCTGATGTCATTCATTGTGAAATACACCTTTGGGGAAGATCTTCAGTAATGCCCGTGGTGTGTCCTATAACAGCCCCATGCGGTAGTGTGATATAGACCTCTGTTAGGGGTTCAATACCCACACATGTCAGTTGTGGATGTTTTGTGTGTGTGTCACTGCCTGTGTAGGGAGCAATGCATTTTAGGCTAGTCACACTCACTACAATTCAAATGTTCTACTTTGGCAATCTTGCTGATGTCATCCAATGTGATATACACCTCTGGGGAAGGAGTACTCCAGTAATCTCTGTGGCGCGTACAATAACTGAGTAGTGCTGTAGTGTATTAAACTAGTTAGGTAGGGGTTCTACTATGTGTTTGTAACTCATATCCTGTGTGGAGGTGGGTGTGTGACATCTATGCCCAATGTAGAGCAGATTTTGCATATTTCTTATATGGTGGCCCTACTATATCAAAATGTCCACTGTACAGGGATAACAGATGTGAAATAGCTGAGAGGCTGGGGTGCAAAGCCATACCCATACATGTGACATCAAGGCCAGACAATCACAGTTAGCAACCCCACTATTACCCAGAGCACACACTAAACCCACGTCTCATACACACACACATGCCTAGGCAACAGCCAATATGTGGGTAGTACACTGCATATTGGCCACTGACAGTAAGTATGGAGTGATAGCAGTGGGCTACAGAGGGCATGGCACTCTGTCCATCTGTCCAATATGCATGTAAATGCAAACAGTGCACCTTCCCCATGTTCCCCAATAAACACCTGCAACAGCTGTGGTGCCATCACATGTGACTCACAAAGGACATACCATGCCTGACAACATGCCCTGTATGCACAGATGCCACTGATACCAGGGAATGCTGTTAGCATGCTATCAATCTAGGTGCAGGGTAAACCTGCTGCCCATTACCTGTTCCCACCACAAGTGGGCAGGACTGGCACATTTGATGATAATCTGTGTTCACAACATGGGCCAGACACCCCAGATACAGTTCCACATGTCACTGTACATACATGTGGGAGGTGTGCACATCCCAGACACCATCCATGTCATAGATTAAGGAACACATATGTGACAAGCGATGCACAGCATTGGCCACACACAATAGTCACCCAGGTGACTGGATGGGGGATACAATACCCACCTGTGTGGGCAAATGCAGAAACTACAGCCCTGAGCCACAATGCAGACCATTGTCATGTGGCCTGATGCCAAGGTATATCCATCACCTAGCCTTCTATAGCCATCTGGCACAGTCGACCACCACACACCCGTGCAGACATGCACCCATGCATGTTAGTACTGGCACCCCGTGTGTTTGTGTGTGTGTTATATGATGCGTATGATCACATCCACACTCACTACAACCCCCATTTTGCATACTGAAACATGCTGTCTGATGTCAGACACCTCCCCATACCCTTTGCCCATACAACCTCCATATTACCCGTGTGGTGCATGTGATACCTGCACAGTGATGTGTTGTGGCAATCCCACTACTGATGAGTTGTAATCCTGGCCCTGCCAAGTGTGTCAATGTGTGTGCGCCCCTGTGAGAGTGTGGCTTTGTCGATGCTGGCACCTGTTCATGCAGACAGGCACGTGTACGTCACTTACTGTTTAGCTACCATATCCCTGTTGCAGATGTCACTCACCATCACATATATGTTCTGAGGGCTCCACCACAGGTAACCCATGTGGCACATCCAATAACTGCATAGAACTGTGATAGCACTACATAGTCATCAGGGGTTTGATACCCTGTGCTGGTAGGTGTGTGACACAAACATGCTTAAGTTTTACTCTCCCACCCCTCTATGAGTTGTCTTTGCCTCCGTCTGCCTCTCTCACACCCTCCTTAGTGTATGTGGAGACTTACACCTGCTTTGCGTAGGCAGCAGCATGGGTATTTTAAGTGATGCTCATGATCAGCTGATGGCCTCTTCAAGAATTGCAGCCTTCCCCTAACTGATTGCATGTGGAACACACTCCAATATCTAGGAACATCATGTTGGTTTTGGCCCTTTTCATTCACTGTGAGCAGGAACTAGATCTATTGTTTGGCAAACAGCATCTCAGATGGATTGGGGATTTACCTCTAACAACATAGACTGTGGAAACAGGGCAACACACAGGAGGGGGATGTGCCTGACCTGACTACAGACTGTAAGTGCTGCTATACTGCATTTGGAGTAATGCTGGTTTAACAGTGTGTGCGTGTGTGTGTGTGTGTGTGTGTGTGTGTGTGTGTGTGTGTGTGTGTGTGTGTGGATATGGCTGTCCTACATGTCTCAGTACATGCCATGTCAGTTCTATGTTTATGAGGAATCCCCATCTGCAGACTGGGCAGTATGTTGTGCCTTTGGTTTCATGTGTTACCCACGGAGCATCTAACTGTTGATTGCAGAAGGTAGTGTGAGGATTGCAGTCTGTAGATGGTTAAAGCCGTGACAGTTACTGACTTCATATCCCTCATAGGACATATGTTGCAACAAACCCTGTTACAACAGTAAATGTATGAGGTTATCACAGCAACATGTTAATAGTGGCCCTGTGTATGTGCTTCCAGCCACAACTCTGTCAACCTTTGTACATATGTCATGCATTAGGAGGTGCATATGTGCTGTACACCATAATTAGTGTCATCATATCTGATAGCAAGCCAGTGAGATATCAGACTGCTACACATGTTATGTACAGTAGGGATTATATTTGATGACATAACCTGGACATTCTGTGGATGTTTGTACAGTACTGAGGTATGTGTACATATGGTGAATGTCGACAGTGTGTGTATTGTTAATATGTACTTTAGCCTGTGTACAGGCTGTGGTAGATGTCAATGTGCTTGGTCCCGTCCTACTCTGATGTTACATGCTGCTCTACTGTATGGTACCATATTGGCGTACATGTTTGTAGGGCCATGCACACACGTCCCATACCACAAACAGCTATCAGACCAAACTGTGTAGCTGCCCAGTATATGTAGGGTCAGTCTGAGAATGGCACATATGAAGATGGTGTCAAACAGATAGTCCATATACTGTAATATTATGCTAACTTAACATATGTGGCTTTGTTCACACTGGTGGTGGTTATGCACTCTCACACAGGTGTTTCTTACCCTGTGCTGTGACATGCCTGTAGAGCCTGCTATATATGCAAGTACATGTGCATTCCCCCATAGGAGATGTAGGTCAGTGTTGAGCCAATCTGCCTGTAGCTTGCACAGTGCATTGTTACATGTCTAGCAGCTTAGTGTACTTACCCAGTGAGATGTCTTGTGCAAATACTTGCCAGATGTACCGCTGCCAGGCCACCCTTAACAGTCATGTATGTCAGACAGAGCAGTAGGATGCTGTACAGATGTATGTCAATATTTAGTGGGTGGTATGTGGCCATGGCATCCCTGTACCAGCGGTTATTATGTGTCAGGCCAGACAGGGGTGTGTGAATGCATAACCTATGGTGGCAAATGTATACCAGTCATTATGTGTTATACCCATCTACATGACTGTCAACATCCATATTGTCAGGCATGGTACACATGTTTTGCACTAATGGGTCATGTGTACACCTCTGGACTGTACAGAGCATGTCAGAATGTCCGCATTTATTGGCCAATATCTCTGCTGCAGTCCACAGGGGCATTATGTGATAGCAGCGGTACTTTACTATGATGTCCTTAGGATGTTTGTCAGTAGCCAGTGGCACACGTGATAAGCAGATGTGACCTCCCACACACACCATGTCTGTGAAAACAATCCCAATTACAGTAGCAATAGTCTACTAATATACCTGCTATACATACCTGACATCCCCTTGCATTATGACTGTGGGACTATAGAGGCCGGGGTAGGGTTACACTCCATGTCCAGGACATATGGTGAAAATATATGTACATATAATTATTCAGATATCTATAAATATGATTACACATGTGTAGTACTTCCAATTACCACTATCATGGCAACCACCTACTATAAATCCCTACATCATGTGGGAGTGGTCCCTTTACCTTTCCTGTATGATGGACATCCTTCCTGTGTGTGGCCATCAGTGTTACAGACAGCAGGTAGCAATACCTCTTACAGGAGAACCGGGACATTCAGGGCAGCTACATATTTGTAGGAGGTTCAAGAACTACAGACAGAGTGTGAGTAGAATTGTGTTATGCTTTGTATAGTACTGGTGTCACAGGGTGTGTGTGTACATACTAGTTTACCTTGGAATGCAGTCTGTCTGCATAGCTCTCAAATGTGGGCCTATCCTCTAGGTGGCTAGAGGTGTGCTTATCATGTTTTGTCTGTCCACCACACAGGTCCTGTGTCAGATATTTTACTGGCAGTGTGTGTGTTGAATGCTATCAGTACATGGCTACATCCATTCATGTTTCTAGCCTCAATTCCCTGACTAAGGATATGTTGCAGACTATCCTGTAACACCAGCAACTTGCTTAGTGTATGGCAACAATTTTCCACATATGTGACTGTGTTCCAGCCTCTGTCCTCCACCTACATACCAAGCTTTGCACATATGACATGTTGTCAGGGGTTGTTCTGTAGTGGGCTGTGAGTATATCACACTGCCGTTGCTGCCATCAGTCCACTGCTGCTGTATCCCCCACACATATGGTGGGGCTAGTGCCATATATGTGTGGGCTTTACCTGCACAATACACGTGTGCCCTTATGCACTTCAGAGGCCAGTGTATGTAACAGTGGTATATGGCCCTGTATTATTGAGTTGGGGGGAGCACCATAAATGACCTAGGCTGTTACAAAATGTGGGGGTATCAGGGCTGAGCTGGCTTAAGGTATCTGAATGTACAGTACTGTATACTTCACCTATATTTACATTACTTACATAAAATGGGTTAATGCAGGCCTACTGCCTCTTGCCATACAGACTGTTCTGTTTGTCAGTGTGCTTATGATGGTGTCAGTTATGCCTTCTTATGTAACAGTTACATCCCATTTGGTCACTTGATGTCTTTACCACCTAATGATTGTGTACAGAGTGTAGAATGAGGATGCTGAACTATACACCTGCATTACATACTGTTGATTGTGTGGTATCCTGTGGGCCAGTCTGTCTTTACTATTGTACAATTTGAAGGGCTTGGCCTGGACAGCAACAGTTGTAAATCTTTCCAGACTACTGTATTAGTATAACTGTTTCACAGCTGCATTACTCTGTTTATATGGATGTCAGTGTCTGCACAGCTATATGACATGGCATATAGAACTGTAATACTACACAAAGGTTTTCCATTTCTGCAAACATGTGTGTGGTGTTTTTTCCTATGACCTCTCTGTGGGTATATGTTGCAGCCAACAATTGTCATTTGTATGGGTGGCCCGTACAGTGTCCAGTTGTTCAGGTGTTAACTGTAGGCATAGTGGCTGTTCCATATTGTGTGCACCTTCTACATATGTATCTTACTGTACATATCTCTACGTGTGTATGTGTAGTCACATGTATATATATATATATATATATATATATATATATATATATATATATATATATATCTGTATCTGCATATCTGTGTATCTGTATCCTGGGGATGTTGATAGCTTCCACATTTTACATATCCTATGAGAGGCAGACTGTACTGCGTGATATGTTACCAATACCAGCCTGACATCATACAGGTGGGATGTAGTACTGTTGACATCCTGTAGTACTGTTAACATCCTGTGCCCATGTCATGTCAGGTCCTGGTTATGGGATCTGCAACACTTGGTAGTGTATTGCAGGGCGTACGTGTTTGGCTGTGGGGGGGTATGTGGACATATTTGTTTTTGTTAATCTACCATTGCTATCTACAGATGTATGGCTATACATATATATATATATATATATATATATATATATATATATATATATATATATATATATATATATATATATATATATATATATATAAAACTATGTCCGTCTGTGGACATATATGCAACTTGCTGTGTCTATGTAGACATATAGGTGTAGACACATATATGTGTCGATGTAGGCATTTGCATGTATATATGTTCATATATATTTATATATATATATATATATATATATATATATATATATATTTCTAAAAATATATATATATATATATATATATATATATATATATCTACATATATAGATATGTTGTATCTGTTTAGATATTAATATATTTACACACACACATGCATCTAGATGTTGATATACATTCTCTGTACTGTTGCATGACTGGGCTGGATAATATGCTTCTGAAAACATCAGATTTATGTATATCTGGTATGGCTTAGTGGTAAATCACTTTGTCTATGGTGTGCAGGGTCCTGGGTTTGAACCTTGCAGGAACTGTTTATTTTGTTGCTGGGCAGAGCACAGGCCGTTGGATACAGAGTGATTAAGGCACTTTAAAGCAGTTGTAAGCGGGTTTGCGTGGAGGTAAGCACTGCTAACTTCCATTAGTGTCTTATACTCATCTTCTAAATTGCTTAACCTGTGCAGGCATAGCTTAACCCCGCGCAAACAGGCTTAAACCCACTTACTGCTGCTTAAAAGTGCTTACAACCGCTTAACCCCACGCTAATTTCTTTAAAAGAAAAGAAAAGAAAAAGGGGTTGATAGGAAAGAGGTGAAAAAAGGGGCACAAAGAAGGAAAGACAGTAGGGAAACTAGCCAGGGATGTGCAGGAAGGGTGTAGGGAATGTCCATAGCTGCATATTTCTTCTACAGCAACATCTGTGCATATACACTGAAATTGGAGGTAGATTTTGACATGCAAACCCCTGGGTGGGGGTGAGAACAACAATAATTTGTTGTGATGCCAATTAGACCAGATTACATGTGTCCAGTGGATACGTGTGCGAAATGGACAGCTATGTATGGGGTGAGATATTTTTATGGGAACAGATTGCCCTTTTTTTTTCAGGTGAGAGTGGGATGTTGGGGAGGGGTAGTAGGTATATTTGGGGAGGTAGGTTGGGTAGGTTAACAGACAAGACAGCAGAGTCTGTTTATTTTGTTGCTGGGCAGAACATGGGCCATTGGATACAGAGTGATTAAGGCACTTTAAAGCAGTTGTAAGCATGTTTGAGCGTGTTTGCGCAGGGGTAAGCACTGCTAACTTCTGGTTACTGTTTCTTATACTCAGTTAGCTTCTACATTGCTTAATCTGTGTCGGCAGTGCTTACCCTCATGCAAATGCACTTAAATATGCTTACTAGTGCTTACATATGCTTACTACTGCTTATTTGTGCTTAAACCTGCTTACTAGTGCCTTATTCATTATGACACTGACACTTCACATGTGCATTTCCTGCAGTAATCCAGTTCATAAATATATGTTATTCAGGGGGTTTTGCAACAAAAATATCGGTTATATCATGCTTTGGCATGTAAAATAGATTATGTTGCAGTGGGACTCGAACTGGGAATGCCTGCTTGTTAGGCGAATGCTCTGCCCACTACACTATTGCTGTGCTGCTTCATTTGCATATATCTTCCTTGTTATCCTCGCCAGCCTTTTAAGCTGCTATAACCGTAGCTAAGCAATGGGCACACCCGCGCACCTACGGTTAGCTGTACTCAGATTTTTAAAAAAAAAATAAAAGGGTTTCTTCATTTAATTTATTTTTCCTTTGCTGTTGTACACATGGTGGACTGTTGGTGGGGATATGCGGATACCTATGAGCGGTTTCGCTCATTTCTTACCACTTTCTGCTGTTCTACATTACAGGGGTGTGTTTATTCTGAGAGTTCTGCTCTCAGACATGCCCCTGCATTCGTACATGCTCGGGCAGTGTGCCTTATTAATATGCATGGTGCGCTGCAGTCCTGCTCCTCAACTGGCACTTCCATGCAGGACTAAGCTAGTCCTGCATGGAAGTTTAGTAAATTGGAGGAATATTAAGGTATAATGTGGGATGTTTACACCACAGTGGTGCAGCAATAGCATTGTCACCTCACAGCAAGATGTTCCCCGGTTCGATTCTCAGCTGGAGTGCCTTCTATGCGGAGTCTGCATGTCCTTCCTGCATTCATGTGGGTTTCCTTCAGGTGCTCCGGTTTCCTCCCACATTACAAAGACATGCATCTGGAGCATTTCTCTCCAGGTCTCCACTGAAAATTAGCTTTGTTCCAAGTCGGACTTTCCTGGTAAACAAATGTATTTGAAAATATGACTAATGGGTAACTTGAACAAGGAGGATTTATTTTGATAAGATCTGTGTGATTATTTTGCAGTTTTGGAAGTTATTATCATTGTTAGTATTAGAACAGTGTTTAGGAATAATGTTGAGCAAGCTTGTATATTTAATGGCCATATTAATAAAGTTTGACCAAGATAAAGATTTGAAATCTGTCCAGTTCTGAGAAATATATAGTTTAAGAAAGGACAAAGTAATTAAAATGAATAGGTGTTTATTCTGGGTGAGGAAAAGGGAATGTGTAAAACTGAAAATTGCCATGATGCAGACTTTATTTCTTTTTTTTGTATTTTTGTTATTAAAACAGACCAAAGTATTTGGGGATATGTACAGAACCAGAAAACATGAAAAATATCAGTGTTGTCAAAACTGCTATATAAACAGTGTTTTAAGAGTGAGGAAAGGTAATGACCTTTTTTTTCTAGTGCAAAGTAAGCAATATTCAAATTAACGAACTCAGAAAAATACAATTTCTTAAAGGGAACATATTTTAGGCAGTATTTTATAGACTGTGTAGTATAGCTATCCAGTAAAAAATGGGATCACATGTGGACAATATCGAAGATATACAATAAGAGTGCTTCAATTTGTAGTCAACTGCTAATTTATAATGTTTCAGTATACATTTGTTTTGCAAAAAGTAGAAAAGTTTGTAAGCATTCATTTTTTAATAGAGATGCCACTTTCTGTTAATTTAGACTAAGTAATATGTAGTAACTGTTTAATTATGAGTAAGCAACCATTGGATGATTTTATACTTTTTCTTATCTGGTCAGGTAACATAGTCGTTAATGAAAACATATCCCAGTTTTAAGAGATGTTTAAGAGAGGCAACTGTGAAAGGTCAATCATTTTGTTATTCAATAAATTATTAGGGTTTTAATCAACTAGTTGTAATACTTCAAAACACTTGTATAGATTTAGCCATTTGGATAACTTTTGAAAACAAGAAATCATATTTAGAAAAAAATATGAATTTTAAAGTTTTTAAATGTTTTAGGATTAAAGAAAAGTAGGGATAAAGGATTATATTTGTACAATTATTTTATTTTTATGATTATTTTCTTTTTGCATGTGTTCATTTGTATGATGCTCATCCACATAAAACAAAGTTCATCCCCATCCATATTATAGGTTCATAGGTATGTAGGTATGTACTAGGCTATCGGCCCAAAGGCATTTATAAGCCTAGCCGGAATGTGTTGGCTTTCGCCGCCACCTTAGATTAGTTCCCTGTGCCTCTGTCCAGCAGACCCACTGAAGTGATCCTGGGGTAAACTTTCTGTTTCCCATCCACTCGTCAAGGTTTCTCTTGAAGAGTGTTAGTGAGGAGCTCTGCCTAATGTAGACTGGAATCTTGTTCCAGAGCATGGAAAGTCTCTGGGACAGGAATCTATCCCTCCAGCACATCCTATTTATTGTTGTGGTGAAGTTTAGATCCATAGAGTGTGTGGCTCGAGGGGATATGGTTTTCTTTAGGTGGAGCATGTCCATCAAATCTGGGTTGGACATGGCCTTGTATGTCAGGCAGAGATCACCTCTGAGTAGGCGGAATGCAACTGAGTACAGCTGGAGTTTTTCCAGTCGAGCTGCATAGGGCATCTGTTTGAGGCCAGTGATCCTCTTGGTGAGGTACTTCTGTGGTCTTTCCAGCTGTTGCAGGTGTCTTGTAAGGTACATCCCAAATGGGGTGTTGTACTCTATGATTGGTCTGATGAGTGATGCGTATAGGGGCACAATGACCTCTTTTGATCTGGATGCAAACCCTTTTGTGATTAGATGGGCCACATAGAAGGATTTTCTAACCACTTTGGCAATATGATTATCAAAGAGAGATTACTATCTACTTGGGTCCCCAGATCCCTTATTACGTCTTCCGTATTTAGGGGGCTACTACCTATGTGGTAGTTCGTGAGTACTTTGTTTTTTCCAAAGGGGATAACTATGCACTTTTTGGCATTTAGTTTGAGGCAATGGTTTTGACACCAGGTATCTGTCTCAATGAGACCCTTTTGGAGGATGTCTGTGTCAGCCGGAGAGTCACTTATAGCCCCTAGTTTGCAGTCATCTGCAAACTTGGTCAGCCATAGTCCTCCTGTGCTTGCCTGTACCTCTCAAAAGTATATGCCCAACAGGAGGGGTCCTAGGACTGAGCCCTGGGGAATGCCACTTGTAACCGGTTTAGAGTCAGACCTAGCTCTGGCAACTCTTACCATGTGGGTTCTGTCTGTGAGCCAGTTGGCAACCCATCTCATGATGTAGGGGTTTATGTTCAGGCTGGTGAACTTGTCTATAATACCAGAATGGGGAATGGTGTTGAAGGCCTTTGTGAGGTCTAGGTAGGCTGTGTGGACCACCTTTCCCTCATCTATAGCCTTAGTAACTGTCTCAAAGAAGTTCACCAGGTTCAGGAGGCATGATCTGCCCTTAACAAAGCCGAACTGGGTAGGGTCCAGTGTTTGGAGGTTCCCAATGTCTCTGTTAATAAGATCCATGATGATGTGTTCCATAGCCTTGCAGACCAAGCTAGTCAGGCTTATAGGGCGATAGTTCCCAGGGACTGTTGTGGCTCCACCTTTGTGGAGCAAAATAACAGTTGCTGTGTGCCACTCTATGGGCATGTAGCCTGTGGAGAGGCTGAGTTTGAACAGTGTGTTTAGGTGAGAGGTTAGTTCGTCTTTGAGCTTGTGTAGGATGCAGCCTGGGACACCGTCCGGTCCCATTGATGCTGTGTTTTATGGCTTTGGAGAGGGCTGTTTTAACCTGAGTGCCTGTGATTTCAGGGGCACTACATTCTTCTGGCATGGTTATGGGCCCTTTTGGGAGTGAGAGGGGGGTGAAGTTTGCACTGAACCTGTCTGCCAGGATGTTGGCGATATCGGTCTGTTCAGTGTATTTTGTGCCATTCTGCACTAACTCCGAGCAGATCTGAGCATTGCCACTTAGATTCTTGACATAGCTAAAGAATGCCTTGTGGTTATCTTTGGAGTCCTTGGCAATTTTTCTTTCAAAGCTCGCCTTGGATGATTTTATGAGAGATTGTAGTTTCTTGCTGATACTGATCAGGGATGTCTTCTCTTTTTGGCATTTTACTCTTTTCTGTACTAGTTTCCTCCTTCTATTGTATAGCTTGTTTATGGCAGGAGTCCACCAGACTGGTTTCCTTTTCTTGGAGGAGTGAGTCTTGGTTTTGCTTGGGATGGCACGATCCATGCATTCTTGTAGGTGTCCATAGAATGCATTAGTAAAGGATTTTGCAGCTTGGTCAGCATTATCCTTTAGCATGGGGGATTTAAAACTTTCCACCTTGGTCTTAAGTAATGTGAAGTTTGCTTTTGAAAAGTTTTTCACGGTGGTTTCTTTGACCTGGGGTGGGGGCGGAATGTGGATATCCAGAGTGATTAGTTTATGGTCAGATCTAACCAGCGAGGGGTTGACCTCCGGTGTGGAACACCGGTCGCCCATTTTGGTGATGACCAGGTCCAATATGTTGTCACCTCTGGTGGGGATGTTGACCAGTTGATCCAGGGCATTTGAGTTTATAAATTCTAGGAAATGTTGGGCAAGGGAGTTAGTACTTGAGTAGTTCTCCCAATTAATGTTTGGGTAATTGAAATCACCCAATATCAAGGTGTTTGGTAGGACCATTATGTTTCCCTGTGTTTCCAGAAATATGGAATGGGGATCCTGGGACATGGTGGGTGATTTGTAGCAAGCTACAATTTGAATTGCAGTTCTGCCCATTGTTAGTTGCACATGGATGATCTCTGAAGCATCGTGCTGTGCAACTAACCTGTAGGTGTGGGTATCCTTGATGAATATGGATACGCCCCCACATTTTGTATTTCGGTCTGGGTTTTGTGCCGAAATGTATGGTATGAGTTGTAGCCTGGTAATGCTGGGGTGCTCTCTGAAGCCTTAAACCAGGTTTCTGTTACTGCACATATATCGATTTTCTCCATACTGAGGAGTGCCTCAAGTGCGTGCATTTTGAGGTTTAAACTTCTGGCATTGAATAGAATTACCCTCAGTTTTTTGTTACCTGTGCTATTTAAGGCAGTGGGTTTGTCTTTTGAGCCTTGCTTAAAAATGGCACTATGGGGGTGGCAAGAGCCTTGGCCATTATTCGAAAGCCTAATGGTGACAGGTGCAAGTCATCTCTAGCGAAGCAGCATGGCTTGTCGTGGATGTCATCCCAGGCTGACAGATACTGGATCCCCTTTGAATGACACCGAAAGCTTAGCCAATTGTTGAAATTTATATTTTTTTTCTTCATACCGTGGTATCATTCTTGGTGAGGGCAGGATGCTACTCAGGGTCAAGGTCATACGTGCCTGGGCTATGTGATCAGAGAGCATTTCCATGTCTCTTTTCATGTAGCCCAGGGAGGTACAGCTCAGGTCATTCACACCAACATGGACAATGACAGAGTCGTATCTGTACTTGTTCTGGAGTGACCTGAGTGCTTGTGTTATGTGGCAGATCCTGGCACCTGACAGGCAGCTAACAGTAACCTTCTCCTTGTTCAGCCTAGTGAGTGGGACGTCAGTGTGCCTGACTATAGAGTCGCCTATTACTAGTGTGTTGGGTATGTTATTTTGCCTTAAGGGCTGTGATTGCGTGGTACACTGGTTTTGTGAACTATGTGCTTTGTGGTTTGTGTTGGGGGCTGGAGGTTGCTTGGATGTTTGCGTTGGAGGTCTCTGTTGCTTTTGCAGATTTTTATTTAGGGCATCCAAGTATGTTTTCATTTATTTATGTGTGTTTTTTGTCAGTGCTGGTTTCATAGGTCTATGTGAGACTGGTGGTGTGATGCAAGTAATTCCCTTCTCCTCTTGACTGTCTGGTCCAGTCTTGGGTTGAGAGAGCTTAGCCTCCAGTTTGGTTGTATAATTGCATCTCTTGCATGTATTAATGTTTGGTGGTAGGAGGAGAGGGTTGTCTGTGTACATAAGGCAGTTGTAACATTGCCTCAAAATGCCCAGATTCACCAGTTGGACTAGAGAGTACACCTGAAACTGCCCTTTGGACATGCCTGGATAGGTACAGTGAGCTGTTTTACTGAATGACTAGTAAGGTCGAATAGAGAGCCTTGTCCTTCTCTACAGTATAGTGGGATCCAGTGCTAAGGTTTATTAGTGCTTGCTATGCGTTTTGAGCAAGTGCCGGGCTGAAAAGTGAATGGTTTGAGTGGTTAAGTTGAAAGTGTGTCTAGTTCCAAGGGAAAAATTGAAGAGTAGACTTTGTGGAGCCAGGAATAGTTATATGCTGTCTAACAGGCGCTGCCCTATGCGCAAAACTGCGCTAATGCGGGTTTTATAGCAGGGAAATGAAAGAGATAGAAATTAGCCCAAAATGGCCAATAAACTAGTAATTTCTGTGCTGACACCACTCCTCCAGGAACAGATAGGCTGCTCAAAGCTCCCCTCTCTCACAGGTGAACAGAGAAACCTCCTTATATCCAAGTAAGGTATGAGCAAACAGAAACTTGTAACACAGCCCTGAATCTAACCAGAAAACTGGACTACACTAGCTTAGAAAGGCAGGAAAACAAGTATATTTTTTGTTCTTTTTCTTTTTTCAGTAAATAAAGCAGATACAATCAAAAAACACTTTAAATGCACAGAAATGGCTATCACACTTGAGTGTTTAGCCTACAACAGTTAAACAGGTAATTTAAACACAAAAACGACTTTGTTAAAGTGCAGGCAGTAAAATAAGTACAATATGTAGCTGAAACAAGCTTTTTAAATCACAGAAACTCAAAAAAATTGGCGTTGTAGGCCAAGCACAACTTGGATCTAAGGATGGAAAACAGAAAAATTACCCTAGTGCTACTCTCTGTACTACGGACAGAGGCAGCTCTTAAATTTTTTTTATCACATGCATAAATCTCCTCAAATTATCTGTGGTATGATCCTAGATATTCTCATTAGGGGTAATATATAATTATCAACCATGGAATGGGTAAGGTCAATCTATAACAAAATTAGATAATTTATTTTGAACACAAAAAGGGAAAATGACTAGGCTTAAAATATCCTGCAAGGGCAGCTAGCCCAGTACTTACCTATAGGTTCCTAGGAGGTTACTAGGCTAATGGCCCAAGGGCTTTCACAAGCCTAGCCATGTAAAAACCCAAGTATCCTTATTGACCATAATTAAATGGTCGTTGTTAGCAGAGGGATTCTGTAATCAGCACCAGCTGACCCTGTCCATGAGGGACATAGGTGCCACCCCCGGGATGAATTTACAGTCATCCATCCAATCTTTGTGTCTTGGCCTTATCTTGTGTGATAGAGGAGTTGTGTGTGTCGACAATGTGTTGTATGTCTTGTATATTGTTATGGGAGAGGACTGATTCTAATTTCATGGTATAGTTACATCTCTCACATGCTGTGTTTGCTTGCTTTAGAAGCAAGTGGTTGTCAGTATATATGAGGCAATGGTTACATTGCCTCAGGATGCCCATGTCAATCAGGTTGGCTGGAGAAATGGTGGGAAACTGTCTGTCCATTATGGCAGGTATATATTGTAGAGGGATCCGTACAGATGCTCGACTGCATCTTTCACCGAATCCTAATTTGGTGAGCATACTTGCGCGAAAGTGCTGTTCACCGAAGCAACACTTTTGCATAAGTATGCTTGTTGTTCCGGTCGTACTACAGTGCGGTAAGGGAAAATTCCCTTTTCCTCACTGTAGTGCAACTTTGGAGTGAGAATATTAAAGTAGGGGGGATGTAGGGGGGGATGTGGGGATTGCCCCCCTGCATTCAAGTAGATTTAGTGGGTTTTTTTTGTTTTTTTTTAACATACTTTAACGAAAGCGCTTTTTCAATGAAAGCGCATTCATTTAAGTGTGTTCAGTGGTTATGGATTCGGGATTTTGAACTTTCATTCAAAAGTCCTAGATCCATTGTAATAACTAGTGGGGTTGGGCTAGATACTACAAAGGCGGCTATTCTGTGGAGGTCTAAGGAAGGAAAACCGCGTCAATGCCTCAGAATGAGCAACTTAGTTGCGCATTACATAGCAACGTACACCTGCATTGTGTACAGACAAGCAGTGGAACTAAGCAGGAGTTTCTAGCAGATATCAGGAGAAAATTCTGTTTCTAAGCATTTGCATCTATACACGGCAGCACTAAACCCACTGCTCGGTGTGCAGTTAAGCACATGTGGGATTTAAATACAAATGAAGTTAAACGGTTTTAATACAAATTATCCAGTAGGAAAGCTCAAATCTGAGCCTTTTTCCAGCAGTCCCCAGCTCAGATGGGTGCTGGGCTACACACTTCTGCCACAAGGGTGTAGGAGGGCCTTCTTAATATAGGATGTCTGGTTTTAGTGCTCAAGTAATACCAAACAGCCTAGATTCAGCAAATCTGAATCTAGCCTATGATTTGAAATACAGTACTAGAACTTCAAAGTGCAGAAAAAAAGTCGCAGCAGTAAAAACAGCAAAAATGAAGCAGAAATTAAGTAAAATACAGTTCCAAAAGTGCAATGCAAGCTTAAAATATATTTATTTTTGTTGAACACAGTGAATGCCTTGGATTTAGTTCAGATTCACTCCAGAACTCTGGCTAAGGTCATCAAACTCGAAGCTGTTCAGCCAAACTGAGCTATAAGCCTAAGAACCTATAATATGAAGCATTTGTATGAAATACAGACCCAGGAAGCAGTCAAGCATTGTTTTAGGAATTATCCCTCTCATAATTTTATCATACTTAATGCAGGCTCATTTTACAAATTCCAGCACCTTTTATTCAATCTTCTGTTTTTGTACCTTCTCCCCAAAACATCCCACAAAAATCTCAAATACCTCCCTAAGACCTTTCACATGAAAATCATCTTCCATGCCAAGGTTAGTAAGCTTTTCAGTTCTCTGAAGCTCGGTGTCTCTCTTGGATCAGAACGTTTCTGCCAAAATTGGTCAAGTCAGTATTGTTCTTCTCACCTGTCCCTCTACAATTGTACCTTCACATCCCTACAAATCAGTCAGCCACAATTGCTATTAGTTGCCAAAGTGGTCCAAATAAAAGGTCCACAGAGTACTCCCCTCATGTCTTCCTTGCTCATTTCTCCCCAGTATCTTTAAAATTATGACCTTTAACTTCATCCTCTGATGTTCTTATTCCTTATCAGCAAAGTTTCCAGCCATGGTAACCATGCAGCATTTGTATGCATCTCATGATTGTATCGCTGTGTTTATTGCAAGGCGTAGTGCAGGTATATTCTCTGCAGATCACAGTAAAGCAACCAGCTGTGTTGTTGATAAAGCCATCAAAAACTCAAGTCGGATTCAGTTCAGTTTTACTTCCGTATTTCTTTATCTACTTACTTTAGAAACTAGATGACAGTCAGAGTATTGGAGTACTTACATCTCACCCTCCCACCCCCAAATATCAGTTTCATCATGCTATACGTCTTACAACAGCTTTTTGTCTCTGCTCTTGTATATGAAAGAATGGAATCACTTGCCTTCTCCTTCATGTTGGCCTTGAGATTCATTTCTCGCTCGCTGTGTCCCTCTCTCTCGCTCGCTCGCTTGCTATCTCTCTCTCTGCCTCTCTCTCTCTCCCTCTCTGTCTCTCAAACATATATTGATGGCATCAGTAAACCAGTCCAGTGCAAATCTGCTCCCTTGTAATTGTTTTTGCCAGTTATTTCACTTCTTTTTCCACTAGAGATTTGTTGATTTTCCCATTTTACCCCTCTTTTCCTAATGGTGCCTCATAATGGTTACCACCTGTCCCTGTTTACAATGGACAGTCCCTATCTGAGGAGATGCATCCTGTGAAAAAAACATAAAATATGAAAAATGTGATGACATTTTAGGACAAAAAATATCTACTAACTCTCCACTAATAGATGCATAACATTTTGATTTTGCATCTGAAACACGTAATATGTTATTTAAAAAAACACTCACACTCTATAACACTGAACTTTTATTGTTGCAAAGAATGAGGTCTATTCCTTTGCTGTGATTGTGGGCATGGCTTTTCCTGTTAAATTTCACATTTTCATACAAAATATCCCAGGCATTTGAAAAGGTGGTAGCCCTATGCTCCATTCCCACTTCAGTGTCTGCCTGTGCCTTGTTCCCTCTATACCATAAAAGTTCTTCCTTTGTTAAAAGTCATCAGTACTGCTGTCTAGTTCTCAGCATGCTAAACTTCTTTTGAATTCAGACAGCACTACTCCATGCACTTTGTACATCAGACCCTCTACCATTTCTACGCCTAAATCTAATTGGGACACTGAATGTTTGGTCTACTCCCTAAATTGTTTATTCAGCCTGGTCCATGCCTCTTCTTAACTCTTCCTGCTCTCTGATACCAGGTAGAAAAAGGTTTGCCTTTCCTTGTTGCTAATATGTTAATTTTTTCTCTAATGTGTCTGAATGAACTTTCATGTCGACTCAGTTTCCCTGCTTCATGGCATCTGTAGCTACAGTTCAACATCTCTACCATCAAGTCCACACGCAACCTTCAGTTGTGCAGGTGCCACCACTGATTCTAATGATGCTCTCCTTCTAGTAAAATTTTACCTCTAGGAATCTTTAAACTCTGGTTATGCATCATCTGTATTAGGATGGTAACTATGGCCCATTCTAATTTTGCATTTTAATTAGTCATTGAGTATTCCAAGAGCTAGCCTATCAAGAATCAGCCCACAGTTTTACTTTATTATTATTATTATACATGGTTTTGGTCTTGTTTTATGACCTTGTTGTTTTTATATTTATAACTTTTATATGGCTAAAGTTGTTTTTCAAAAAATGTTTTAATGAAGTCCAGTTTGTGGATGAAAGTACTTATTATGATTGAATAACACTGATTTTTTTTTTATTTTTTTTTTGGTGACCACATCTGCTTGATTTTTATCGGTTTGTAAAACTAAATATTTACTTTTGAAGTTTGGGACTAACTGTTAACTCTTGCTGAATGCTTGAAGTTTAAGTGACAGACTGCTGGCTAGTGGCTACTCTCACACTGCAGTCAGTTATTCTTGCATCCCTGATTTTGTTTTTTTTTTTGTAATTATTCCTCAATAAATACCAGCAAATACTATAATAGTCTAGTACAACCCAAGAAATCTAAAGGTACTGAAAAAAATTATGGAGGGAGGGATAATAAGACTGAAAGCAGCTGGGATAGAGAGACAACGAGCAAATGAGGTAGTGTGTCATCATATTAGCTGTATAATATCAGCAGTGCATTGCAATGTGCAAACATACTATCAAGGCTGGCAATGCGACAGAGGGGTACAAAAGGTGCATATGTCAGCATGTCATTTTGTAAGACTTTAGCCAATGAAATTCAGAAAGTACTGGCACTCAACTTTGTTCTTTCATAACTTGTCTGACCTAATTATGCCCATACTATGAACTCAATCCATTTTATTACGATAATGTTCAACATAACAGCAGCCTCTAGGAACATGAAATGAACTCTGCAAAGACATCTCCTAGAACAAATTCAAAGAACAAATAGTAGCTTACTCGTGTTTTCAAGGCCAAGCAGTTAAAAAGATCTCATCAATCATTTTTTTGCACATTAACATCAGACTGCTGAATATGAATATAGCACTTTCTTTTGTTTTAATGCATTAGCTTGTGCAATATACTACCAAGCAGGTTCTGAGTGCTTTATATTCAGGAAAAGTATTATTTTTTCCTAAATTATTATAAATACTGACAACCAGAACATAGGAATTTGATAAAAAAGTTGTAGTCTTATAAAACAGAAAATCAGAAGTCTAAAGATTACAGAAAATAGCAATCGGCTAAAGAATGAATACAAAGGGACAAAATCAGAATCCATGCAAACCAATGAATATGTGAATTATATATCTGTGTAGATGAACGTACTATATCGAATTGTGTGGTAGGGGAGTAATTAATGCCCATGGGGTGAGGAGTACAGAGATTTATAATCAGGTGAGGCAGAAATTATAGGTAGAAAAGATTATCAGAGCAGCAATGTTTCAGGGCGTTGGATGAAAGAAATGCTGAAGGCACAGGATGAGAAAAAACAGAAGGAAAACATGAAATCCAGCTATGAAGGAATGAAAAACAGTATGAGAAAGCAGAATAGTCAGGAAGAAAAGCAAAAAGAACAACCAGAGCAGGCTGAGTCTGCGGTGTACAGAGCAGGGTGAAGGACAGATAGGCTAGAACAGAGGGGAGCCTGGAAACGAAGGATCCTCTTCTGGTAACTGTCCAAATAGAAACATAAACCTTACTAAAAGACGTAATCCATTCAAATTAAACTGAGCAGGAGCAAAAATTCTATTAATTTGAAATTGGTTAGTTTAATAAAATGAATTTCAATAATTATTAATTTCAATGGTGCCTGATGTAATAGCCATTTAATGTAAAAAATGATTCTACAGTATAGAAAAACTTCCTACATAATAAGATATGGCTTATGAAGCTGTATGTCTGAATAAGAAAGAACATTTATAAGACCTAATATCGGCAGAGGGCAGACAGTGAATGGAGCTTCAACGTATTAAAGTATTTTTTTGCTATGGGTAAACATGCAACAACTTTTTTACAAAACTAAAAGGGTCTATATTATATTATTGCATGCTAACAAAAGCGAACGATAAATAATCGACCCCATGTAAGCGAAAGCTTACAATGTCGAAACCTCAGAACAGCAATTTTTTTCCAAGGGAAAAAAAAAACTTTAAAAACTTTAAAACATTACATAATGTGGGGGGCTTCGCACCTCCACCCCCACCCCACGATGTGCCGAAAATGGCAAAGTAACAAAAGCAGCCAAGCAAATTCTTTCCCAGGGAAATAATTTGCTGAAAAGCCGCTTTGCTATTTTGCCTTTTCGCTCTTTCCGGTTCGATGAAGACGCAGTCGACAAACTGCGGCTGTGATCTGGCAATAGGAACCCAACTAAAACACCTTTAGTAGTCAGACTACTCATATAACTGCAATTAAGTAAATCATATTTACACATAAATGCTTGTTGCTTTTGCAGTTTTGCAGGAAACATTTTCTGAATAACTCATTTAAGATGAGGAATTCAGAACTTACTACCATTAAAATATAGGAGTTAGGTATAGTAATATGTACATGTTTAAATTAAAATCAAGGATATCTAGAGAATATTGGTGTAGCATGTAAGTACCTTACTATTATGCTATTGTAATTTTGCTATATGAACACACCATTTTCTTTGTCTGGGGACCACATCCGTATATTACAGTGTTAAAAGTATCACCAGCATCTAGAAACCCATGCGGTGTACAACCTGTTTCAGTCAGTGCCTGTGAGATGTTGGTCTGACTGCTTGCCCACAATTCTTGTCCTACTCCATAATGATAGTTATGTTAATACTGTTTCCTGATCCTTGTGGAAAGTGACTTCTTTTCATTGTACGTCCAGTGATTCAATTTTCACAGTGTAAGAAGCTGCTTTAAAATGTGCAGCAAACATCTGTAGCAAAAACGAACCTGGATGTGGGTATTAAATTCCAGTGATGTGATGTACTGTACAACCTTCTTGATGAAAACTGCAGATCTGTGGTCTTAGAAGAAATTGGTCTTGTCATGGAGAAAGTAATGAGGACTGACACAGAACAGTCAGGGGCCAGTGAGCCTTGCTAGAGTGACTGAGACAAGAAAGTTATCGGGCAGAAACAGATCAGAGATTCTGCAATGTGCTATGCTCTTTACTACAACAAAGTTAAGTTACAATCTTTTGAGTTCAATAAAAGAATAGTGTGAGAACATTTATTGGAAACTTTTATGCAGTCAACAAACTCTTCTACTTCTGTCATGTTATTTTACAGTATTTTTGCATTTGCAGATACTTTATCAGTCACAATCAGTTGACTGACTCTAGTAATTAATATGCCAGTCAGTAAATGAATATAACTGCTGTAGATTTTTCACTTAATAACCATTATAAAATATCCAGCACATGTACATATGCACACAATGAACTCCTGATCAAAACCACTTGAGTTTTACTACTTAAATAACCGCATTGCAGTCACAAATCTGTTTTATCTTGACTATCATATCACACTAGTTTCCCTTTCTGTAGGTCTGTCTGAGCATTGAGGTCTTAGCACTCTTAGTCGTTTGCTAGTCATTTCAGATATGTAGGAATTAAGGATTTTTTTCATTTTTATTTATATAGTTATGAATTTTTTATGTCATAAGGATTCTTTAATGGGCCTTCACCACTCATTTCTTTCTTTCTGTGATTCCATGCAATGCTTTTCATTGTTATTGGTATCTTGTGGTCCAGACAAGCCACAGAGTTGTTTTACGCCACATGCTGGGCTTACTTCACCTATTGCCACCATGACATAAAACTGATAATGTAGAAGGGACCACCTTGTATGTGATCATTATCCAGGGAGCTTGGTCAGGATGAAAGACATGCAATGCAGCGTGCTGACTGATAACACAAAAGTGATCTGCCAGAAGTGAGGCATACTTTCTGACTTCCTACCTTGAAGTTAACCTCAAGATTATAATACAGAACTGACGTTGATAATTTGGCATCTATTTAATACTGAGTATTCCAGATGGGGTCTGTTATT
This sequence comes from Protopterus annectens, assembly GCF_019279795.1. Taxonomy (NCBI): domain Eukaryota; kingdom Metazoa; phylum Chordata; order Ceratodontiformes; family Protopteridae; genus Protopterus; species Protopterus annectens. The sequence continues at coordinate 363,071,381 of NC_056744.1, read as the reverse complement.
CAGTGCCTGAGTCAGGACAATGTTGAGTAGCTCTATGTTTCTGAGCCATGTTTGCTATGGATCAAATTTACAGTGGACTCGTGACCACTTTTGAGAAGGCCCTAGAGCCCTAGATGCAGGAACAAACCGCATGAAACTACTTATCTCATTACCTAAGTGCTGACTTACCTAAAATGATCAGTTGGGGATGTTTTCATTAACTAGGTTGATGGCAAACTGTCAATCCCTACAGAATTCTTCCAGATTATATGCTCATTTGACTGTGTTAGGTAATTCACACTGTAAGTCATCAAAAAGTTCTTGCTATTTAATCTGGATGTCGTCACTTTCTTAAATATGGGCATTCTTAGAGAGACAGAAAATAATCATATGCTGTCTTTGGTATACGATGTGGTCGCAAAAGACTGGCCAAGAAGTGATAATCAGAAACACTCAGCTTTTGTAGTACCCAAAACCAGTTGTCTGAGTGATAAGATATGTTATCATGTGGATACAGGATAATAATGCCTGAAAAGTCCAGAATGTTGGAGCCAACCCATGAAGTGTACTGAGGAATGGTCAAGATTAAATATCTATCAAAAAGTTATAGTTTCATAGGTTCATAGGTGTGTACTAGGCTAATCGCCCTGGAGCCTTTACAAGCCTAGCCCATAGAAGTGCACTGGCATCATGCCGCCCGATGTTGTGGTGGCTTCATAAACGGTAAAATTATAAAAAAAACTCAATGTCAATATGTCAAATATCAGGTGATAAGGAATGTACTATGTTCATTTTAGCTACATCCCCATGACTGGCTGAAAGTACCAAGGCAGCTAATGTATACAGACCTTGTATGAATGGCATATTACATATAGCAGTAGATGTTCATTTAACATGACTGGAAATGACCTGCATGCAATTAGGTACATCAGAGAAAACCAGCACACTGTGGTTTGCATACACAGGTCATCTGCCAGGCTTCTCTCCTTTTTCGATGATGCAAGGCCCATAGTTTCCACTAATGCTTCACAAGTAGCAAAGTGTTCCTCTGCCTCCTCCCAGAATAGTAAAGTGCTCCCTCTCTCCTGCCAAAATAGCAGGCAACGGGTTTGTCTTGTCCAATCTGACAACTAGAACTCACTCCTGAACTCATGCTGCAAGAAATACAGACAAAAGCCTTATTTCCCTCAGCAGACTAATAGCTACAGCAGAAGATATGAGACAATTGTTGACTGGGTCAGAAGAATCAAGGATCCGTGGGGGAGTAGCAATCATGTCCAAGAATGAGAGGATAAACTGTGATTTATGTCTCTAGGGATGCAAGGAAGCATCCATTTCCATACAGGGTGATGGATGCACTGAATAACCTTTCTTTGGAGGTTCTTGGTTGGAAATTGGTGAAAAACTTTAATAATGTAATCAACAGGAGAAAGGTGCTTTTGCTGAGTAAGAGAAAAATTGTAAGTTTATTTATTTATTTATTTTATTTATTTATTTTGTTTGTTTACCAGATAATGTCCAACTGGGCATGAGGCCCATTTTCAGCGGAGGCCCGGGGAGAAAAGCTCCACACATACAAATAGACAGTATTAAAGAACCAAATTGAACACGTATTAATCAACAATGTACAAAGCAAGTCAGTAAAGAAATTAGTTATATAAAAATAATTAGCAAATAATTAACAAATAAATTAACAAATTTAACAAAAAAGGCACAGTTAGAGATAAAAACTGGCCGCATGAGTTAATAGTGAGAACAGTGTGATACAGTAATTGCAAGATAGAGAAATGCAGTCTATATAACAGTTAAAGACAAAGTAGTATGTATGTATACATTCTGACTGAAACTGAGTGTAGAATCAAGATGGCCTTCAGCACTTAACAGTTGTAGCTGTGAGCATGAGCTAGTTTAGGGTAACGTAAGTGAGTAGTAGGCAGCTTAACCAGGAGTATGGCAGGAGCAGAGACAGTGTTTTGCTAGATATCCTTAAGGAGGTTTTTAAACTCATGAATGCTGGGGTTTTTGGCCATAGGTTGAGGAAGAGTGTTCCACAGTTTGGCGATTTTATGGGGAAAAAAGGCCCTGTGTGTTCTGGGCTTAGGTAATCTTTAACAATAGTTTATTTGAGGATCTTAGAGGTCTAGGATTGCTGTTGGGTTGGACTAGATTGGTGAGTGCTGGGCAGTTGTTAGGTTTGTGAATTATATTGTGGACTATGGACAGCTGGTTAAATGTTAGAAGGTTTGGTAGTTCTAACCATTTAAGTTGGGAAAGTACAGAGCAGTGGTGGGTTCTGTAAGGGTGGCCTGTGGTAAACTTGGAGATTTTGTTGTATCGTGATTCCAGATTATTTAGGTCAGATTTATGAATGTTTGTAAATACTAGGGAGCCGTAGAGGAGGGGGGAGAGTAGATGTGTGCGGGCAGTGGCTAGTCTGGCATTGTCTGTAAGGTAAGGTTGAATTTTGTAAAAGGTGCCAAGTTTGGAGTGGACTTTTTTGATGGTGAGGGAGATGTGGGTGTCAAACCTTAGGTTATCATCGATTGTGACACCTAGAAGTTTGGCTTGGCTGGTGGGATCTATTTTGGTTCCATTTGTGGAAAGTATAGAAAGTGGAGCCAGACATGTTTTGGGTTATTGTAATTGAAGACAATTAACTTGGTTTTATTGGGGTTAAGTATGAGTTGATGGCTAGTGAGGTAGTTTTCTATGTCCTGGAAATATTTTTGCATTTTTGTTTGTAGGTCCTGGGAGGTGAGGACTGTGCAGATTAATGTAGAGTCATTGGCGTATTGGACTATGGAGGCTAGTTGGGTTAAAGAGCTGAGGTTGTTAGTAAAAAATATAAAGAGAAGGGGGCCAAGTATGGATCCTTGGGGTACACCAACAGTGATGGGTAGAAGGGGGGACAGGGTATTCTCCCATTTGGTGGCTTGCTGATGGTTAGAGAGATAACAATGGAACCAGGACAGGGTTGTTGTGTTGAGGCCATGGGATGATAGTTTATTTAGTAGGATTTGGTGGGAGATGGTGTCAAAGGCTTTTGACATGTCAAGGAATATGGAGACCATTTGGCCTCTGTTTATAAGACCTTGAATGTTGTTTGTGAAAGATAGCAGGGCAGTACTGCTACTATGTTTTGGCCTAAAGCCGTGTTGTGTGGGGGAGAGGAGTTTGTGATTAAGGAGGTGGGAAAGGAGTTGGGAGTGAATGCATTTTTCTAAGTTTTTGGCTAGGGGGGAGAGTATATTAAACAGGATTTGCATCTGAAGGATCGGAAAATATGCATTTGGAGTTGGGTAAATGGTCCGTACAGGGCATCAGGCTCTATATGATTGTATCAGGATCTAGGCACAGCACCTCAGGGATGAAAAAGCAATGTTGATTAAAAAGTAGTCTCAGTAGCTCAACAGGCAGCACACCTGCCTCTGGTAAAGAAGCTGTGAGTTCTAGTCCTACACCAGGTAGTTGAATTAATTTCTCTGGCAGCTGGGGCAGAGGGCTAAGACTGTGAGCTGTAGTTCCTGAGTACAGGGTTTGATGCCCTCATTTGCCTGACATGTGACCTTAAGCAAGTCACTTAACCAGACATTACTCCAAGGTCACCCCTGAAAAAGGACTACATGTCCATAGGTTTACCTTCAAATTCTTTATGGTCGCAATGTCAAAACCACTTCCACAAACTCTAAACTGCGCCTTCTCAAAACCTTGAACGCCGATATTCCGAACTACAAAATCTCATCCCCTTTTTGACCCATGTTAGCACTTGTTTGTAGGTGTGGCGTCAAATGTTGATGTTCGATGTTTTGTCGACTTTCTGAAGTTTTGGTGGTAAATGTTTCATGGAAATGTTTCAGTAATGTGCACATTCGACTATGGGCAGTCGACATTTTAAAGGTAAACCATATCCAGTGTGCCTTCCTGGTTAACTAATAGCTGTTTTTATTATATAACAGTCTAGCCATATAACATCCAGGTTGTTTAATCTCTGCCTGTTAAAGTAACAATATGCATTATAAAAGCTATGCTGGTTACTACATCAATGACTAGCTGTAGTGCATGTGGCCTGGACAAGCCATGCCATTTGCCGCAGCAATGACTAGCTGCTGTGTACCTGGGTTGGACAAGCCATGCCAGTTACTACAGCAATTTCTAGCTGTATTGCATGTGGATTGTATAAGCCATGCTAGTTACTGCATTAATATCTAGCTGTAGTGCACCTGGGTTGTATAAGA
>NC_056744.1:363014667-363057167 GCF_019279795.1 Protopterus annectens | reverse complement strand
GGTATTCAACTGCTGAAAGCAACGTTTCGATGTACAGTCTTTATATGCACTATTTACATGCATTTCAAAGAAACAGTTCTAATTACACTATAAATCAGGATAATGTACACTTTTTATACAATGATGCAAATAATCCAAATGAAGACACTCCACGGCAAATAAAAGCAAACGGTTGCTTTTATTTGCCGTGGAGTGCCTTCATTTGGATTATTTGGATCTCTGTTTGCTGTTTTTCCGTTTTGAGACACCTCACCCCTGCGTGTGGTCTTTGCTTACTTTTTTTACACTTTTTATACACACTATTTACACAAATTTCAATGCAGAAATACTTATCTCTGAAATGAAAGCATATAACTGGAACACATCAAAAAACATAAACATACCATTAGACAAGGCATTTAACAGTGTCTCTGTCAGAATATTAAATGAGCTGGCTCCAACAAGAAGGAAAAGAATCTGGCAAAAAATGCAAAACCCTGCTCCCTGGCTATCTCAAAAACAAAAAAGCAACTTATGAAAAGTAGAGATGAATCCTGGGAACCATGGTGCACATTGAAAATTCAAGACAGCTTTCAACATTTTAGGTACCATAAAAATACTAATATACTCAGTATGAAACTTGAAGCTCAACAAAATAACTCAAAACAATTTTTGACATCTGTTTCTAACCTACTAAACCCAGGTCAAAGCCCACAACCTAGTCTATCACCCAACTACTCGCCAAACAATGCCTCAAATAAATTTAACACTCACATGATACAAGCTGTAACCCACTTACTCTCCAGCTGTCAGACACCCACTCAGGCATGTTTCCCTTAAACCAATCCCCACTTTAACTATAAAGCAGTATCTTCTCAAACTAAAAACCACAATGCTAACCACTGACAGAATCCCATCAAAATACTAGAAACAGGTGCTTATTTAGCCTTCCCAATATAAATACTAATCAATAAATCTATCCAATAATGTCATGTTTCATCCATATGGAAAAAAAACTTATATACTGCCCTTAGATAAGGGTGGACCATGAACAGGCTACACAAATTACAGACCCATAGCTGTAGTACCCCCCATATCCAAAATTCTGGGAATTACTGGTATCAGAAAGTCTGCTCTTCAGTTTTTCCCTTGAATCTTGCTAGTTCTTTCTCTCTTGCACTTGAAATAGCTTAATTGCTTTGCACTTCAACAGGTTTTTGTAGCAATTATTGTAGCACACCTAAGTGCCATCAGCACTAGTTTTCTTCACGGAAATTGCTCCAGTACTTAGTAGTTATGACCACCCCTCCTGGCATGATTAAAGGGCAGTTCCCTGTGCTTTCTCCTATTAACCTGGTGCACTTGGGCATTCTGAGGCAGTGTAGCAACTGCCTCATGTACACAGACAGCCCTCTCCTCTTACCTCTCAACACTTAGATCTGTGAGAGATGCACTTATATCACCAAATTGGAAGCTATGCACTCTCCAGCCAAGAGGGGTCAAGAGGAGAAGGTCAACACCTGCACCACACCACATGGAACACATAGCCCTCCAGAGCACCCACCATCTCATCTCTCACATTAAAACACAAACCACACACCCACCTTCACGGAGGCTCTCAATAGAAATATACCCAAACAGCAAAGACCTCCATGACTGAAATGCACTCGACCACCACAACACAGCACAAACCACAGGACACATAGCTCACCTCCACAGTGTGCCCCTCATCCTAATCCCCTAAGGCTAAACACCTTGCCCAATACACTAATCATAGATGACTCAATAGTGAGGTACACAGATGTCCCACTCACTAGGTTGAATAAGGAGAAGGTAACAGTTAGCTGTCTATCAGGTGCCAGAATCCGACACATAACACATGCACTCAGGTCACTCCATAACAAGTACAAGTATGATTCTGTCATTATCTGTGTGGGTGTAAATGTCCAGAGATGTACCTCCCTAGACTGCATGAAAAGAGACTTGGTGGAGCTCTCGGATTATGTGGCCCAGGCAGGTATGACCCTAGCCCTGAGCAGTATCCAATCATTACCCAGAATGATACCGCAGTACAAACAAAAAATGACTGACTTCAACAATTGGTTAAGTTTCTGGTGTCATTCTAAGGGGATCCAGTATCTGTCTGCTTGGGATGGCATGATTGACAGACCTCGACGCTTTGCCATAGATGGCCTGCATCTGTCACCCCTGGGCTTCTGGGTACTGGATAGGGCTCTTGACACCTCTATAGTGCCTTTTTAGGTAGTGTTCCAAAGACCAAATTACCACCATAACAGCTATAAATAAATGCAATCCGAGGGTCATGCTGCTCAATGCTAGAAGTCTAAATCTCAAGATGCACTCACTCGAAGCACTCCTCAAAATGGAGAACATCGACATTTGTGCTGTAATGGAGACCTGGTTTAAAGTGGCAGAAAGCACCCCTGTACTAGTAGGCTATAACTCATTCCACACCTTTCGGCCCCGAAACATGGACCGTAGCTCCAAAGCCGGTGGTGTCTCCATATTCATAAAGGATATGCACACCTCCAGACTAGTAGCCCAGCATAACGCATATGAGATACTTCAGGTATAACTAACATTGGATAAGATGGTGATCCAGGTCATAACCTGCTATAGGTCCCCAACCATGTCCCTAGACTCTCACTCCATGTTCCTAAGCACCCTGGAATCTATCAAGGTCCAACCCAACACTCTTACACTAGGAGACTTCAACTACCCCTCCATCAACTGGGAAAACTACCCAAGCACCAATACACTGGCCCAATGTTTCCTGGAATTCATCAATTCCAATGCCCTGGAACATTTCATTCTGACCCCCACTAGAGGAAGCAACATCCTTGACCTGGTTATTACTAACATGGGCAACCGTTGCTCTACACCAGTAGTCAAACCCTCCCTGGTCAGATCTGACCATAAACTAATCACCATAGAAATCCACATCTCACCCCCCCCCCCCCCCTGCAAAGGTAACCACCTTGAAAAACATCTCCAAAGCTGACTTTGGGCTCCTAAAAACAGAGGTGGCTAACTTCACGGCATCCATCTCAATGGAAAATAGCTGCATTACTGCCAAATTATACACCAGTGCACTGTACGAACATACATAAATGCATGGAACTAGCCATATCCAACAAAACCAGGACGCTCTCCTCCAAAAAAAGGAAGCCAATCTGGTGGCCCCCTGCCATTAATAAACTCTACAACAGAAGGAAGAAACTTTTGCAGAAAAAGGTGAAGTCACATGACTGGAAAAACTCCCTTATTAGCCTCAACAAAAAGCTGAGATCCCTCATCAAACCCTGTAAAGCCAGCTATGAAGACAGAATTGCAGCAGACACTAAAAACAATCACAAAGCTTTCTATAGTTATAGCAAGAACCTCCATGGCAATACCCAGGTTTGCTCTGAGTTACTGCACAATGGTACCTCCTATACTGAGCCAACAGATATTGCCAACATACAGGCCAACATATTCAGTGCCAACTTTACCCCCCCCCCCAAAGGACCAATCACAATACCGGAAGAATACCAGGCACCCAGCATTACTGTAGCACAGGTTAAAGCTGCATTGTCCAAGGCAAAGAATACAGCTTCCATGGGACCCAATAATATCCCTGGCTGTATTCTACATGAACTACAAAGTGAACTGGTACCACATCTGTGTGCCCTGTTCAATCACAGCCTCACCTCAGGCTTTGTCCCTACTGAATGGTGCACTGCTACAGTCATCCCTCTCCATAAAAGGAGAACAACTACAGACCCTGAGAATTATCACCCCATTAGCCTAACAAGTCTGATATGTAAAGTTATGGAGGGCATCATCATGGACCTGATTAACCAAGATGTAGAAAATCTCCAAACTCTAGACCCCAGGCAATTTGGCTTTGTGAAAGGGAGATAATGTCTCCTCAACCTGGTTGACTTCTTTGAGTCAGTCACCAGGGCTGTGGATGAAGGTAAGGCAGTACAGCCTACCTTGATCTTGCCAAGGCCTCTGATACCATTCTTCACTCAGGAATTGTTGATAAACTCACCAAACTAGGCATCAACCCCTATATCACTAGATGGGTTGCAGATTTACTCACAGAGAGAACATACAGTGTGAAAGTAGAAGACTCCAAGTCAGACTGCCAACCAGTCACAAGTGGAGTCCCACAGGGATCAGTCCTGGGTCCTCTCCTGTTCGGCATCTACTTCTCAGAAGTCCAGGCCAACACAAAGGGACTCTGGCTGACCAAGTTCCCAGACGACTGCAAGCTGGGAGCTATTATTAACTCCCCAAGTGATACAGACATCCCACAGAAAGGCCTCACTGAGACCTATGACTAGTGTCGAAACTGTGGCCTTAAGCTTAATGCCAAACAATGTGTCGTCATCCCCTTTGGCAAAAACTCAGTTCCCACTAATTACCACATTGATGGGAGCTCACTGAACACTATACATGACATTGATGGGAGCTCACTGAGCACTATACATGATATCGATGGGAGCTCACTGAACACTATACATGACATTGATGGGAGCTCACTGAACACTATACATCACATTGATGGGAGCTCACTGAACACTATACATGACATCGATGGGAGCTCACTGAACACTATACATGACATTGATAGGAGCTCACTGAACACTATACATGACATCAGTGGGAGCTCACTGAACACTATACATGACATTGATGGGAGCTCACTGAACACTATACATGACATCAGTGGGAGCTCACTGAACACTATACATCACATCGATGGGAGCTCACTGAACACTATACATGACATTGATGGGAGCTCACTGAACACTATACATGACATTGATGGGAGCTCACTGAACACTATACATGACATTGATGGGAGCTCACTGAACACTATGCATGACATTGATGGGAGCTCACTGAACACTATACATCACATTGATGGGAGCTCAATGAACACTATACATGACATCGATGGGAGCTCACTGAACACTATACATGACATTGATGGGAGCTCACTGAACACTATACATGACATCAGTGGGAGCTCACTGAACACTATACATGACATCGATGGGAGCTCACTGAACACTATACATGACATCGATGGGAGCTCACTGAACACTATACATGACATCAGTGGGAGCTCACTGAACACTATACATGACATTGATGGGAGCTCACTGAACACTATACATGACATTGATGTGAGCTCACTGAACACTATCCATGACATTGATGGGAGCTCACTGAACACTATACATGACATCAGTGGGAGCTCACTGAACACTATACATGACATCGATGGGAGCTCACTGAACACTATACATGACATCGATGGGAGCTCACTGAACACTATACATGACATCGATGGGAGCTCACTGAACACTATACATGACATCGATGGGAGCTCACTGAACACTATACATGACATCGATGGGAGCTCACTGAACACTATACATGACATCGATGGGAGCTCACTGAACACTATACATCACATCGATGGGAGCTCACTGAACACTATACATCACATCGATGGGAGCTCACTGAACACTATACATGACATTGATGGGAGCTCACTGAACACTATACATGACATTGATGGGAGCTCACTGAACACTATACATGACATTGATGGGAGCTCACTGAGCACTATACATGACATTGATGGGAGCTCACTGAACACTATACATGACATTGATGGGAGCTCACTGAACACTATACATGACATTGATGGGAGCTCACTGAACACTATACATGACATTGATGGGAGCTCACTGAACACTATACATGACATTGATGGGAGCTCACTGAACACAGAAGGCGTTATAAGAGATCTGGGGATGAAGGCTGACAGCAACCTCTCCTTCAACCACCACACTGCCACTGTGGTCAGAAAGTCCTTCTATGTGGCACATCTCATTACCAAGGGTTTTGCATCCAGGAAGAAAGAGGTCATTGTCTCTTTCTACTCTTCCCTTATTAGACCAATCATTGAGTATAATGCCCCACTTGGCATGTACCTCACTAGACACCTGCAACAGCTGGAGAGGCCACAGAAGTACCTCACGAAGAGGATCCTAAGCATTAAACACATGTCTTACATGGACAGATTCAAAAGACTCCAACTATTCTCTGTGTCACATCACCTACTTAGAGGCAATCCCTGCATGACTTACAAAGCCATGTCTGACCCAGCTCTGTTAGAAATGCTACATCTAAAGAATCCCAATCCCTCTGCACCACACACTCCAGAGACATCAACCTCATTACCACAATCAACAGAACATGCTGGAGGAACAGGTTCCTCATCCAGAGACTGCCCATGCTCAGTAATAGACTTCCCATATATGTCAAGCAGAGCACTTTGCTGTCACTCTTTAAGAGAAATCTTGATGAGTGGTGGGTAATAGAAATTTCACCCTGGGGAGCACTCCAGTGGATCTACTTGATAGAGGTACCAGGAACTAATGTCGGGTGGGACGATGCCAGAGCACTTCTATGGGCTATACTTGTAAAGGCTCCAGGGCCATTAGCGTAGTACATACCTATGAAGTGTATACATAAATAACTATTTCACCACCTAATGGCAGACAGTCTCTTCTCCCCTTCCCAATATGGCTTCCATCTCAGTCATTATACCAGTAAAGCTCTACTGCATTTTGAAGATACTATCAATAAGAGCAGGAATGCAGTCAGCATGGTCTCTTCCCCGTCTCTTGAGTTATCAAAGGCATTCAACAGTGTTAGCCATCAAAAACTGCTACAAAAACTTTCTTCCAATGCAGAAGAAACAAAACTATTGAACTACATGCCTGGATTGTTCAATACAAGCCTGATATTTCTGCTGTAACAAACTTGGCTCAATTGATTGGATATAACCTCTAATTCCCATACAGCATGAACTTATATGGTTTCACAAAATGAATTAATTAGTCCTGCACATTATAGCAAGATATCATGTTTTTTATCAGACTAGATCCTAATATCAGACCCTAGCACATTCACCATCTCAGGTACATAGGATCATAGGATCATAGGAGGTTACTAGGCTAATAGCCCTGGGGCCCTTACAAGCCTCGCCAAGAGTTTATCCCCAAAAAAGAAGCCTCAGTCAGCACCTGACACCCCTGTCAATGAGGGACAAAGGTGGTTTCCCATCCACTCATCAAAATTGCGCTTGAAGAGGGCCAGCGAGGCACTCCGTTTGACATGTATGGGACGTCTATTCCAGAGATGGGGCAGCCTCTGGGAGACAAACCTGTCTCTCTAGCAGGTTTTGTTGATGTTGCATATTAGATTTAGGCCTAACAAGCAGGTAATGCGCAAGGAGTTAGACTTACGGATATGGAGTATCTCTAGTAGGGCAGGGTCTGATATTGCCTTGTAGGCGAGACACAGATCACCTCTGAGCAATCTGTATGATACCGAGTAAAGTGATAGTGATTTGAGCCTGTCCACATAGGACAGGTGCTGGAGGCCATGGATTCTCTTTGTGAGGTATTTCTGTGGCCTTTCCATTTGGGGCAGGTGTTTGGAGAGGTACATACCAAACGAGGCATTATACTCAATTGTAGGTCTAATGAGGGAGGAGTACAGAGAGGTAATAACTTCTTTTTTTCTGGATGCAATCCCCTTACTTATGAGATGAACCAAGAAAAAAGCTTTTCTGACCACTGCTGCCACATGATGGTTGAATGTGAGATTGTTGTCAACCTGATTACCCAGGTCTCTCACCTCAGATTGTGTACTTAGGGGATTGCCATTGATGTGATAATCAGTAGGAGCCACGTTTTTGCCGAATGGTATGATAACACATTTCTTTGCGTTTAACTTAAGGCCATGACTGTGGCACCAGTTATTTGTAGCTGTGAGACCCTCCTACAGTATGTTAACATCATTTGGGGAGTCAATGACAGCACCCAGTCATCTGCAAACTTGGTCAACCACAGGCCCTTTGTCTTTGCCTGGACCTCTGAGAAGTAGATACCAAACAGTAGGGGTCCCAGGACAGACCCTGGGGAACACCACTAGTGACAGGTCTGCTATCAGAGGTGGTGGCACCTATTTTCACCTTGTGGGCCCTTTCTGTGGAGCTAGTTGGTCACCCATGTGACGAGATAGGGATTAACATAAAGTTGTGGTAGCCTTTTGATGATGCCCGAGTGGGGGATAGTGTCAAAGGCTTTGGCCATGTCAAGGTAAGCTGTATGTACTGACGTTCCCTCATCCAAGGCCTTGGTGACAGTCTCAATGAAGTCAGCTAGGTTCAATAGGCAAGATCTGCCCCTGACAAATCCAAATTGGGTGGAGTCAAGTGCTTGTACATTGCCTATGTCCTTGTTTATGAGATCCATAATAATACTCTCCATGGCTTTACAGCTCAGACTTGTCAAGCTAATGGGGTGATAGTTTCCTGGGTCAGTAGTGGCACCACCTTTATGCAAGGGGATGACAACGGTGGTTCTCCACTCTGCTGGAATGAAGCCAGTACTTAGGCTGTGATTGAATAGGGTGCTCAATGGCGAAGCTAGTTCTTGCTTGAGATGGTGCAGAATACAGCCTGGGATACGATCAGATCCCATGGAAGCTGTGTTCTTTGCCTTGGATAGGGCCTTTAACACTTGAAATACAGAGATATGAGGTGTGGAACAAGCATCAAGGATGTTGACTGGGCCTTTGGGGGGATAAGGGGGTGAAGTTTGCACTGAACCTATCAGTTAGAAGGCTGGCTAAGTCAGCAGGATCAGTGTAACTGTTACCATTAAGTACTAATTCGGAACAAGCTTGGGCTTTGCCATGGAGGTTCCTAACATAATTGAAGAAGGACTTCTGGTTTCCCTTTGTTTCGCAGGCTAGTTTCAACTCATAAATGGCTTTGGAGGCTTTCTCTAGTGATCTAATTTGCTTCTTGAGCTGGAGGAGGGAGTTTTTCCAATTTAGACTTTGTTCCTTTTTACCCTTGGACAACATGTTCTTCCTTATGCTGTAAAGTTGGTTGATAGAGGATGTCCACCAGACAGGTTTGTGTTTCCTTGAGAAACAGGTTTTAATTCTGTTGGGTATGGCTTCATCCATGCAGTTGTACAGGTGCTTGTAACTGCACTGGCATACTGTTCAGCATAGTTGTCTGCATCCTCTGAAGGGGCCGGTGGTGTAAAGCTGCTGATACCCTCCCTTAGGAGGTTTTAGTTAGCTTTTGAAAGTTTTTTTAGCTTGGTTACCACTAGGGAGGGGTTGTGTGGGATAGGAATTTCGAATGAGACAGACTGATGATCTGATCTCACCAGGGAAGAACATAATATGGGAGTGGTGCAGGGGTCACCCATGTTGGTGAGAACCAAGTCAAGTATGTTATCTTCCCTTGTGGGGGATGAGACCACCTGGTCTAGTGCATTAGAACTGGTGAAGTCAAGGAATTGTTGGATGAGTGCATTAGTGCAAGAATAGTTCACCTAGTCTATGGTGGGGTAGTTGAAGTCACCAAGGATCAGGGTGTTAGGGGGTACCTTGATGGAGTCATGTAGGTCCAGGTAGGAGGAATGGGTGTCCTGAGACATGGAGGGCAGTCTATAGCTGGCTATAACTTGGATGGGTGTCTTTCCACCTGTCAGTTGCACCTGAAGTAATTCCAGTGCATCATGCTGGTAAACCAGTCTAGTGGTGTGCCTGTCCTTAATGAAGATAGAGACTCCTCCACCCTTAGTCTTTCCAACTTCATTTTGGGGTCGGAAAGCGTGGAATAAGGTATAGCTTGATAAGGCAGGGGTACTCTCCACAGCCTTGAACCAAGTTTCTGTGACTGCACAGACATCGGCATCTTCCAGTGCGTGGAGAGTTTTAGATTAAGGCTCCTAGCACTGAGCAGCATGACCTTCAATCTGCTTTTTTACAAATCTTTTATGTTGTAAGATTTGTCTTTGGGACATAGCCAAAAAAAGGTACAATGGGGAGGCAAGAGCTTTGGCTAAGATCCGAAACCCCAGGGGTGACAGGTGGAGGCCATCTCTGGCAAAGCATCAAGGCCTGCCAAACATGTCATCCCAGGCAGGCAGATACTGGATGCCTTGGAAAGGCACCGGAAACTAAGCCAATTGTTGAAGTCAATCATTTTTTGTTAGTATTGTGGTATCATCCTTGGTGAAGGTAGGATGCTGCTTAGGGCTAGGGTCATACCTGTTTGGAACACATACTCTGCGAGCTCAATTATGTCTCTCTTCATGTAGTCCAGGGAGGTACATCTCAAGTCATTCACACCAATATGATTAATGATAGAGTCATACTTGTACCTGTTGTGGAGAGACGTAAGCACATGCATGATGTGGTGGATTCTAGCGCCTGACAAACAGCTGACCATGACCTTCTCCTTGTCGAGCCTGGTGAGGGGGGCATCAGTGTGTCTCACTATTAAATCGCCAATGACTAGTATGTTTGGTTTATTGTTATGCCTTATGGGCTGTGTTTGTGAGACACTGGTGTGCTGACTACAGTGTGTGATGTGATTGGTATTATGTGTGGAATATTTGTGAGTGTTTTGGGGGTCTCTGTTGTTTAGGTAAGTTTTTGTTGATAACCCCTGCATAGATCTGTGTGTGACTCTGTGATGGGGGTGGTGTGGTGTTTGTGCTGGCAATCTCCTCTTTGTCAGGAGTACTGACTGTGGTGTGAGAGAGCATGGATTCCAGCTTACTGATGTAGATGCATCTCTCACAAGTAGAAGAATTGTGTGCTAGGAGAAGGGGACTGTCCATGAACATGAGGCAGTTGCTACCCTATCTCCGTATGCCCATGTCAAGCAGGCTGGCAGGGTAAACTGATGGGAATTGTCCAGACATAGTACTCTGAATACTTGGCAGTCTTATGGAGAACAGAGTTTGATAAGGGTTTCTCCACAAAAAATCCTAAATGTAAAATAACTGACCTGAAGCACAAGTGCTACAACCAAAACTAAGATGCTTAGAATATTAATCAGGCTACTAACAAGCAGTAATAAGTGCAGAATAAGAGGACTTGAACACTTATGAGCACACAGAACAGCAAACTAAGGATAAAAAAGAAGGTAGAAGACACAGTAAGAGCAGCTGAATAAAGTATATATATATATATATATATATATATATATATATATATATATATATATAGACATATATATATATATATATATATATATATATTTTTTTTTTTTTTTATAGCGAAGAGGGAGGAAACAGAGCAAGATTAAGAGACTACAGGGGTTGTCCTTCCCAAATGCTCTCTCTGTACACAGTAGATAGAGCTGAAGCAATAGGACTGGTAGGAGTGTCTGAAATCAAGATGTGATCTCACTGTACTCAGTTGAGAGAGCAAATGAGATGGGCCCAGTACGAGTGTCTTAACACAAATTCACAGCTAGGGTGGGCAATTCCAAAGCCACCAAGACTAATACCACAACAAGAACAGGCAGGGATGGTAGGGAACTAACTGCAGAGAGATAGAGAGACCACAGTATTCAATTAATATTTAATGAAACAAATAAATAAAATACAGTACTATCTGAAAACAATGCAAGTGCAGACAAAAGTCTACTTAAATCAGTTTGTAAGTCCAGTTGATTGCAGGTAGATCACAGCCAGCAAACAAGCTCAGATATAGAGCACAAATAAATACACATAGATGTGACTAACACTATTTATAAGGCAAGAGAAATAACCTAGCCTAAGAGTTAAACACAGAAATTCAAAGAAGTGAGCAAACCCCATGAAACCAGATGGATTACACTTCTAGCAAACTAACTGCAATGAGACAGAGAGACCACAGTATTCAATTAATATTCAATGAAACAAATAAATAAAATACTCTCTCAATGACCATCTCCTAATCTACACAACCAGACGTCTCACACATTCACTTAAACAGCATGCTTATAAAACAAACCCAAAGAAAGAAAAAAATAGTCCTACATGAACGCAAACAGATAAAATAGACTGTTGTCATAGATTCTAATGTAAGATCCGTGTTATAGATAAATTTGTAGAACAATAGAATAAGATTCAAGATGGCATTGCTCATTTAAACCATGGTTTATTACGTAAAAATAAAAGATGAGCGCTTTTGCTCTGACATATACTTTTCTATTTCCATATATAAAACCATGTAACTTACAAAGATGGCATTAATCCAAGAGCACCGATTGGAACAATGGTACACACTTAGTTTGCATTTTTATTCGGATTCTTGCTATTTACTCTTTCCATAAGTGAATACAACGTCATTGTGTTTGTTAATCAATGTGCTAGGTATAGTGACAAATTAACAATCTAAACATCTAGTGCAGCATTTTTGTTATATTATTACAGTAAATAATAAATATATGGTAGTGGGATTCACAAATACTGTAATGCTAGAGGGGAGGAGCACGATGGTTATCGGAACTCAAAAAAGAATTATGCGGCTGAGGGCAGAGGTGTCATTAGCACTTAGCAAACTGTGTGCGAGTTAGGAGATATTTGAGAAAAGATAATAAAGCCAATTGCCCGTCAGGTTGATAACAACACAAGCTAAAAGTCAAAGCAAGTGTGTGTGTGTGTGTGTGTGTGTGTGTGTGTGTGTGTGTGTGTGTGTGTGTATAAAAATTCCCAGGCTCAGATCATATAGGGGAGGGGAAAGGGATGGGCCACACAAAAGGACAGAGTCAAAACAAACTACAAAATATATAAACTGCATGTGGAAATACTTATGGACATACATACACAAACATATGCAACACCCACATCTATCTATATATGTGTGTGTGTGTGTGTGTGTGTGTGTGTGTGTGTGTGTGTGTGTGTGTGTGTGTGTGTGTGTGTGTGTGTGTGTGTGTGTGTATCTATATATATATATATATATCTATATATATATATATATATATATATATATATATATATGTATATATATATATATTTATACACACACACATATACATATAGATAGAGACCACAAGATCGAAGTTTTGAAACTTCAAAATGTATATAAAAAAAATAAATAAAAACAAAAAAATCTTTTTTTGCATTTTTGCAGGAGGCAAGTTCCCCTGCACCCCTCACACCCCCTGCTTATTAAATATACCAACTCCGAGATCGCACAACAGCAAGGAAAAATGTAAATATACCATTCCGCACTGTATGACGCCCTCCATTTAAATGGTTCAAAGTTTCAAAACTTTGATGTTATGGCCTCAACCATAAGAAATTCGAAGTTTTGAAACTTAGAAATTTAGAAGTAACTCCTTACACATAAACTACTGTCCAACACCCAACACGGATTCCTTCCTAATCATAGCACTACCACAGCACTGTTTAGCTTTACCAATACTGTAAATCAATACCGTAACAACAGCAACTTTGTCTCCACTATCTTCCTAGATCTCTCCAAGGCCTTTGACACAGTCTCCCATCCTAAACTCCTTACCATCCTCTCCAAACTTAATCTAATTCACTCCACTCTAGCCTGATTTCAGGACTATCTATCCAACCGCCAACAGGCAGTAAAATGGGAAACCTACCTGTCTCCTTGGGGGTAACCCAATGATCCATCCTCAGGCCACTCCTCTTTAACATATTTACCAACCAACTTCACAAATCTGCCCAGCATGCCACACACTGGTCCACTACGCTGATGACACCACCTTAATCTGTTCAGCTCCATCACTCCCTCAACTCCAGAAACTGACACAAGAATCCCTTACTGCCATTGAAACCTGATTAGTCAACTCACAGCTAATACTTAACCCAAAAAAAATGCAGCTAATAATATTCCATCCCATAAAAGCCCCAGATCCCATACCGCCATTCACAATATATTCGGCAAATAGCATCGCTATCACACCAGTCCATAACACTAAACTACTAGGAGATTTCATAGACCACAATATGAAATTCAATAGCCATATTGCACAGACAATAAAAAAGTCCACAAAAAACTCAGAACACTATACAGATGCAGAAAATACCTCACCAACAACAACAAAGTTACCATCGCAAGAACCCACCTAATTTCCACACTTCTCTATGGCTCCCCTGTATTCATCAACATAAATAAAGCAGAGTTAAAGAAACTTGACACTTGCTACAATAGAATAGCTAAGTTTGCAACTGACTCCCCCTGCAGTACACATCACTGCCAAGCAATTATTCTGGCTAGAAATAACCAACCTGCTCACCTACAACCAACTTTTAATTATTCCATAAAATCATTTATGATGCTCTTTCCACTCTACTTGCCAAATAACATCCCAGCAGGCATCTAAGACCTTTCTTTCCACTCCACTGATTACCTTGATTATAGCAAGCTCAGATGCTCATAAGCCTAGTACTTATACAGCAGGAACATCTTACTTTAACATTTGTTAATGTCTGTTATGTACTTCACAGATAAAGATTCTAGTTGTCTACTGATGTACTATGTTCTTCATCTGTAAATATGTTGTAAGTAATCGCTATGTAAATTGTTAATCACTATGTAATCCAATGTAACTACTGTCTGTTTATTTTAACTGTGGAGCTTCTCTCCCCGGGCCTCTGCTGAAAATGGACCTACGTCCAGTCGGACACTCCCGGTCAACAAATATAAATAAATAAATAAATACTTCTAAAAGTAGATAAGCCCACCTTACCTGCTGTTAACTCCTCTAGTCCTGCACCATCGCCTAACTATGGAACTCACTTCCACCTTCTATAAGAAACACAGGCAGGCAGCACCACCACCTTCAAACAAATACTGGAAAATCATCTCAACTCTTCCTGGCTATGTTCCTGCAATATAACCTAACCTCTTCACTCTCCTTATATGATTACTAAACTCCTATGTCTTTTGCTACTAGTGGCTGATGATACTTTCTCCATATTTATTTTTATCTTCACTTGTTGATACTGGTACAATAATACTGATTAATATATCTTTGTTTATACCACTGTGTGCAACACATAGCTCACAAAGCCAGTGTGCCGAACAGTCACAGCCCTTAAGGCTAAACAACACACCTGATACACTTGTAATAGGTGACTCTATCATTAGGCACACTGACGTCCTGCTCACCAGGCTGAACAAGGAGAAGGTCATGGTGAGCTACCTGTCAGGCGCTAGGATACGCCACATAACACAAGCACTCAGGTCACTCCAAGGCAAGTACAAATATGACTCAGTCATTGTCCATGCTGGTGTGAATGACCTGAGATGTACCTCCCTGGACTACATGAAAAGAGACATAGAGGAGCTCAAGATGCACGCACTCAAAACTCTCCTTAGCATGGAGAACATCGATATCTGTGCAGCAACAGAAACCTGGTTCAAGGCTCCCGAGAGTACCCCAGCACTACCAGGTTATACCTCATACCATGCTTTTCGGCCCCAAAACTTGGACCGAACCACAAAAGGAGGGGGAGTATCAATATTTGTCAAAGATACCCACACCTCCAGGTTGGTGGCACAGCACGAAGCATCAGACACTATCCATGTGCAACTAACATTGGGTAAAACTGCCTTCCAGTTTATAACCTGCTACAGACCACCCTCTCAAACCCAGGAACCCCACTCGGCCTTCCTGAGAACTCTGGAAAATATGAAGGTCTCTCCAAACACCATTATATTGGGCGACTTCAACTACCCAAACATAGACTGGGAGCATTACTCTAGCTCCAACACCCTAGCCCAAAGGTTCCTAGAATTTATAAACTCAAATGCTATGGAACAACTTGTTACCACTCCCACAAGAGGGGAAAACATACTGGACCTGATCATCACCAACATGGAAAGTCTATGCTCCAGACCAGAATTGTATCCCTCACTGGTAAGATCAGACCATAAACTAATCTCACTGGATATTCACATCCCGACCCCACCCCCTGCCCAGAAAACCACAGTGAAAAACTTCTCTAAAGCAAATTTCCCACTCCTCAAAACCGAGGTGGAATCCTTCAAAGCCCCCGGGCCTGTGGAAAATACGGCCCAGACCACAGAATCCTTTATAAACGCATTCTATGAACACCTTCAGGAATGCATGGATCATGCAATCCCAAATAAAACCAAGACCCAATCCTCCAAAGGCAGGCATCCTGTCTAGTCGACCCCAGCCATAAACAAACTATACAATAGAAGGAGGAAGCTACTACATGATAGAGCAAAATCCCAAAAAGGGAAGGCATCTCTGATCAGTATTAGCAAAAAACTACGGGCACTCATAAAATCGTCTAAGGCCAGCTTCGAGAGACAAATTGCACAGGACACTAAGGATAATCACAAGGCTTTCTTTAATTATGTTAGGAACCTGGGTGGGAATTCCCAGATATGCTCAGAATTAGTACAAAATGACAAAAAATACACCAAACCCACAGACATTGCCAACATCCTAGTTGACAGGTTCAGCGCAAACTTCTCCCACCAAAAGGGCAAATATTTATCCCAGCAGAGTGCTGCCCCCCTGACATCTCAGATGCTCAGGTAAGAGCCGCCCTCTCCAAAGCAAAAAACACAGCATCAATGGGACCAGATGGTGTCCCGGGCTGCGTGCTCCATGAACTCCAAGAAGAGCTAAACCCAAACATAAAACTACCGTTCAATCTCAGCCTTACTACAGGATATGTACCTAAAGAGTGGCATACAGCAACAGTGGTCCCTCTCCACAAAGGTGGTGCCTCAACGGATCCTGGAAACTATTGCCCCATAAGCCTGACTAGCTTGGTCTGCAAAGCTATGGAAAGGATCATCATGGACCTCATAAATAAAGATATTGGGGACCTACAGACACTGGATCCTACCCAGTTCGGCTTTGTTAAGGGCAGATCCTGCCTCTTAAACCTGGTCGATTTCTTTGAAACAGTCACCAAGGCCATTGACGAGGGGAAGGTGGTCCACACAGCCTACCTGGACCTCGCAAAAGCCTTCGATACAATACCCCATTCAGGCATTATAGATAAGCTCACCAGCTTAAATATAAACCCCTATGTCACTAGATGGGTTGCAAACTGGCTCAAGGACAGAACCCACATGGTTAGAATTGCTGGAGCCATGTCAGACTCCAAACCAGTTACAAGTGGCATCCCACAAGACTCAGTCCTGGGACCTCTCTTGTTCGGTATATATTTCAAGGAAGAACAGGCCAACACGGAAGGACTGTGGCTGACCAAGTTCGCAGATGACTGCAAACTGGGTGCCATAATCGACTCTCCAGCCGACACAAGCATCCTCCAAAAGGGCCTCATAGAAACAGACAACTGGTGCCAGAGCCATGGCCTCAAGCTAAATGCCAAAAAGTGTATAGTCATCCCCTTTGGCAAAAACAAAGTGCCCACAAATTACCACATAGGTGGTAATCCATTAAGTACAGAAGAAGTAATTAGGGACCTGGGGACCCAAGTTGATAGCAATCTTTCATTTGACAACCACGTGGCCAAAGTGGTTAGAAAAACATTTTATATAGCCCACCTAATCATGAAGGGATTCACATCTAGATCAGGGGAGGTCATCGTGCCTCTTTACTCATCCCTCATCAGGCCCATAATTGAGTACAATGCCCCTTTTGTGATGTACCTTACCAGACACCTGCAGCAACTGGAAAGACCCCAAAATTACCTCA
This sequence comes from Protopterus annectens, assembly GCF_019279795.1. Classification (NCBI taxonomy): domain Eukaryota; kingdom Metazoa; phylum Chordata; order Ceratodontiformes; family Protopteridae; genus Protopterus; species Protopterus annectens. The sequence goes on along the minus strand of NC_056744.1, from coordinate 363,039,604 downwards.
CCAAGAGGATCAAAGGGCTCAAACAGATGCCATATGCTGCCCGGTTAAAGAAACTCCAGCTCTACTCAGTGGCATACCGCCTGCTCAGAGGCGATCTGTGCCTGACGTATAAAGCCATGTTCAACTCGGAATTAATGGACATGCTGCACCTCACAAAATTCAAATCCCATCGAGCTACGCGCTCGAGAGACTTGAACCTCAGCACTGAAGTAAATAGGACATGCTGGAGGGACAGATTCATAACCCAGAGGCTCCCTTCACTCTGGAATAAAATCCCAGTCCAGGTTAGGCAGAGTCCCTCATTGACTCTCTTCAAGAGGAATCTTGATGAGTGGATGGGAGATTGTAGGTTTACCCCGGGTATCACTTCTGTGTCACTGTTAGATAGAGGCACAGTATACTAACCTCGAAAAAGGGCATAGCAAAATTAATTTAAAATGGGTGGCGAAAGCCAAACACATTCTGGCTAGGCTTATAAATGCCCTAGGGCAGATAGCCTAGTATGAACCTATGAACCTATGAACCTATGAATTCATTGAATTCTGCTTTAATGTATATTTTCTGTATATATTACTGTAATCAAACAAACTAGATTCCTGCTTTTATGTATATATTCTGTATATGTTACTATATTTACTATCTGTAACACTGTTTCTACTTCTGTACTAATTAATGTTTATATTTTTTCTGTATCTTGTTGGAGCTTTTCTCCCTGGGCCTCCACTGAAAATGGGCTCTTTTAGGCCCAGTGGACTTTCCCGATAAACAAATGCAATAAAATAAAATAAATAATAAATACAAATACTAAATAGCCTACTAAAAAGCTATTCCAAGAACAGCCTACAAAGATCCACCAACAAAGCACTAGCTGACATAACCAAAAGTAGGAATAGCTCAGGTAAGCCCCTCTACTCTTCTACTATTGCAAAAGTACGGACCTCCATCTCCCCTCCCTAGGTATTAGTTCCAACGGAAACAAAAATAACTTCAAAAGACTGCTCCGGACCATTTTAAACAGGACCTGGACATGCAGGTGCTCTGACCCTGGATAGTTTCCCATGTTAATCTTCTGAACAAGACTGTAATCAGGACCCTCTAGGTACTATTCTCATAGTGTATTATTTTAATTATTGTAGCAATGTATCCAAATAGCTGATTGTAATGCCATCTAACTGTATTGTATATTTCCTCACATAATGTTATTTTACATTGTATAATTATTATATGCTTATGTTAGAGTAGTACATCGGTACATTGTAACAGCTCCTAACTGTCTTCTGTACTGTATTTTAACAGCTTATGTATTGTGTATTATGTAAGGTATTCTCTTTCTGCACTAATCTTTGTGGAGCTCTTCTCCCCAGGCCTCCAATGAAAATGGAGGCAGACACACACACACACACACACACAAATATATATGCATGCATGTACAGATATATATATATATATATATATATATATATATATATATATATATATATATATATTATATATATAAAATATATATATTATATATATATATTATATATATATGCATACACTCACACACACACACACACACACACACACACACACACACACACACACATATATATATCTTGCTTCTTTTTCATAATAAGAGGAAAAATTATAAGGACGTTACTCTGTTGTGCTCATACCCACTTTGTGTTTAGTACATCTGTCATGCTTTACTTAAATCAACTTTTAGCATAATGTCTATATTCTTTATTTACAATTCTATATTTTTACTTTTAACCAATGCTACCACTTTATTGTTTTCTTACATGTCCTTGTTATATATTGTTATATATTGTTAACTGTGTTTTACTACTCATGTTTGGAGCTTTTCTCCCCGGGCCTCTACTGAAAATGGACATAAATCCAGTTAGACTAGCCCGGTCAACAAATGTAAAATAAATAATAAATAAAAATAAATATATATATATATATATATATATATATATATATATATATATATATATATATACATATATACAAATATAATCTCAGAAAAAACAGCAAAGTTCACACTATAAAAATCCACTAAAAACAACGTCCGCTGTTCTGTGTGCTTGAATCCACTCAGGCAACTAAATAATCCAAAATCTATTTTATTGGCCACAACACTATAAAATAACGAACACGTTAAGCGCTTTCATCTAATTCAATAGACTTCATCAGAACATCAAACATTTTTTTTACATTTTACACCCAACTGCCAATGTTTCTTCCTTTTCACACAATCTGTTCAAGTTTAACCCAGAAATATTCATCACTACTCTATCATCTATTAATTGGAAAATCTTCCCCTTAGATGATGCTGTAAATGAATTCATTACAACTTTCTTAAATATCCTAAATAGCCTTGCAACTCCTACAAGGAATGGACTATAAACAAATAATGCAATTTGGCTATCCAAAAAAGAGGAGAATGCTAATGTAGCATTGAGTAAAAGCCTGGAAAGAATGGCAAAAATATAAAAATGTATTTATTTATTTTATTTATTTAACATTTGTTGACCAGGATAGTCCATCTGGGTGTCAGCCCATTTTCAGCAGAGGCCCGGGGAGAAAAGCTCCAGTAAAACAAGAACAACTTTGACAGGTACAGTGTCGGTTTTACATAGAATTTAACAGAAATATCTAGAGACAATAAAGAAAGTACAATATACAAAGGAGAAAATTATTTTATGTATATATGTGTATATATATATATATATATATATATATATATATATATATATATATAATTTTTTTGGGGGGGGGCAGGAGTCCATCTTTAGTTGATCATTTGAGTATACTTTAATACGTGTACATATGTATACCCTTACAAAAAAAAAGAAATTATCAAATTATACTCATTGTAGGTAGCTGATAGGTGGTGTTAACAAGTGGGAGTGGGTTATACATGGAGACTATAAAATTTAGGGGATGAAATTTTATGTGGGCTTATGTGGTATTAGCCTGGCTTGGTGCAGGAGCAGAGCCAGTTGTTAGTGAGGTGGTCTTTGAGCAGAGTTTTGAATTGGTGTAGGCTGGTAGCGTTTAGGATGTGTTGAGAGATTGAGTTCCAAAGTTTAGAAATGTGGTGGCAGTAGAGGGTGTCCCCGGCTTTGTTGTTGCTTTTAGATTCTGTGTGAGGATCGGAGTTGCCGAGTGTTGGTATATGGTTGGAGTAATTGTTGTAGGGCTGGGGTTCTATTTGGCTGATATATTAGTTGGTAAGTAAAGACATGTTGGGTATAGGTTAGTTGTTGTGGGAATTCTAGCCAATTTATTTGTTGTAGGGCAGAGCAGTGGGGGGACCTATATGGGGAGCTAGTGGCGAACTTGGCTATTTTATTGTAGGCTGATTCAAGTTTGGTAAGGTCAGTTTTGTTAAGGTTTGTAAAGATGGGAGAATACCACAATATCTCAAAAACCTCAAAATGCTCTGCAACCATACTAAAAAGCTAATAAAGACAAAACTATAAATATTTTCAGAACAATAGTAAACACAACCCTAAAAAATTCTGGATAGCTATCAAAGAAATATTGCATACTGGGCAAAAATTCAACCCTAATCCCTCTCCCAATAACTCCATTCGAAACCACAATATAATTTATCTCTTATTTCATAGATAGTATAGCACCCCTAACCAAGGATTCCCCAACAACTAATCTTAACCCTGCCCAGCAGCCACATATTACTACATTCACTTTCACTTTCAAACTTATAAAACTACTCTTAAACAAACTAAAACCATGCCCTGCTTCAGCTGATGACCTTCCAAGTGAGTACCTTAAAATTGCAGTCAATAGCATTGCCTTTTCTATCTCAATCCCTATAAATAGGTCAATCCAGGAGTCTCGCATTCTCTCTGTGGAAAGAATTCCACGTTATCCCAATGCACAAAGAAGGAAATTCAGTGGACATTGCTATCTTTACACATATAGCAATCTTATCACCTCTCTATAAAATACTTGAGAAACGTATTCAAAAACAAACTTTGTCCTGCAGGAAGAACTCCTATCCCTCACACAACATGACTTCTGTCCCTCCCTTATTACAAACACTGCACTTCTAACCCTTACAGATAACGTCAATAAAACCAGAGATAACGGCAAACTAGTCCCCTCCTTATTTCTAGACTTGTCTAAAGCTTTTGACACAGTTTGTCACAGCAAACTTCTATTTCAAATGTCCTCTCTAGGTCTATCTCAACTCATCATTCTATGGTTTCAAACCTACTTGTCCAATAGGTATCAGTCAATAAAATGGCACTCTAGCCCCTCTCCATAACTCTCAGTCACCTCTGGTGTACCCCAAGGCTCTGTCCTTGGTACCTTCTTCTTTAACATTCTCACTAACACCCTCTACACATACACACAACAGGCATCCCTAATACAATATGCAGACGACTTCACACTCATATGCACATCTGACATCCTGGGACATCTCCAAATATTTACTCAGATACCTTTAACAGCCATTAAAACAAGGCTTGCAACTTACAATTCATTCTCAACCCAAAAAAAAATATTTCTTTTTACCCCATATCCCACTCTCCTGATCTCATGAAAAAACATTTAAAATCCTCTCTCTTAATAATACAACCATAGAAGTCACTTCTCATAGCAAACTATTAGAAATGACAGTGAATGATAATCTTAAATTCACATCCAAAAGTGTATAAAAAAAATCACCAAAAACTAGAGATACGTTACAGAGCCAAAAGCTTTCTCCCCAACACAACTAAAATTACACTTACCAGTGCTAACCTCCTCCCCTCGCTACTTCATGGTGGTCCCATCCTTACTAACCTCCAGACATCATAAGAATCAAAACTTGAACAATGCTATAACAAAGTTGCTAAATTTGCAGCACATACCCCTTTCAGAACCCACCATTGTACAGCACTAAAAATTTTAAATTGATTAGAACTACCCCATCAACTAATATATACACAGGTTCCCACCACCTATAAAAATATTCAGAATCCATCTGCTTGTCCAACGCTAAATACTTTTATACACAACTATGTTTCCAGTCAGTCATTACCATCCAGTGACCCAAAACTCCTGTCTGTCCACAAACCTATCAAATCTGCTGGGCATGGTCTGTACTCATACCATGTTGCTAACGCCTGGAACTCCTTACCTGTATCCATCAGGTCAGTACCCTCCCTTTAAACCCATTCTGAAAGACTTCCTAGCCCAAATCTGGCTCTATTCTTGCTCAATCCCAGGATAAACTATATCCATAAATATGAACAAGTACATGTTCATACAGTATGTCTCCTTACTCTGCCTTCTTCACTCACTTCCTTACTTCAGTCAATTTCTAACCCTATTTATTCCCTTAATTTATATTGCACTTGATACCTCTCAACCTCTTAAAGCAAGAAACCTGGACAAAGCAGTAAATAAAAGTGGGACAAAGGCCCGAAAATATGGATAGTTTTTAAATATTGCTCTTACAAACTTTGAATTTTGATAGAATAAAAGGTTTTGCATTAGCTTGAATTTTCTGAAGGGTAGGAAGTTTGAAACTCAAATGTCTTTCATTATTTTCTAACCTCAATCTTTAATGATTTGCCAATAATTTTACAGAAAACTACAATTTTATGAAAAACAGACCAAAAATATGAGGCAAAAATCTGGACATTCTGCAAAAGTTTGTACAGCTGAGAGGTATGTTGCAGTTCCTGTTTGTATTATCATAACTTACCTTTAATTTATCTACAAACTGGCTAAAATTTCTCTAAATATTAAATCATTATCACATAAGCTACCTCTGTTCTTAAGCTATGTTTTCACATTATATGTACGTTGGTATAATTATTTAAAATGTAAATGTTTTTGTATTATTTTTTTTTTTTGATGATTGTAATTATTTCTTCTTAAAATGTTTTGCAATACTTTGGAGCTTTTCTAACTGTGCCTCCACTGAAAATGGGCACCTACTGAATTACACTTTCCTGGCATTCCAATGCCAATAAATAAATAAAATAATGAAATATTTACTTTTTACCAACACCTACAAGTATCTTTGTTAGTACTCAATTTAATATCTTATCTTATCTGTCGGTCATCTCTACATACCAACTAAATTAGTTTGTTTTATATACACCTGTTTAAAATTGTTTGCAGTTTTTTATAGTGCCTAACAATTCGGTCCTTTAATGACCAATTAGTTGATAAATACCTTTCGTATCAGGTAAGCAAGCTGCACACACTGGCACTTTGCATATTTGTATGCAGAGCAGCATGGCAGTTCTCATGGCTGTCTCTACTAGCACTGCATCGAAATACTACAAGAACAGCACCATGTCGCAAAAAGAAAACAAGCATGGAGTGAGACTAAACACTTTTAACAAGCGGAGAAATATACACAGCTCAGACTCCAAAATACCCAACACGGCATTACACATAGACCAAAACATGGAATGAAAGGTTAATATTGGCAGCCCAAGATAGTGGGCTATGTCCACACTGGTTTACAAAGTCCATTGAACATGTGGGAGAAACAGACATATGTAGGTTTTGTAAAACCAAATTGGAAAGAGTCACACACCTTGTTCCTGGTTGCAACACACTAATGGCAGAGGGACTGTATACTGAAAGGCATAATAATGTGGTGAGACTGTTACACTGGAGATTGTGTAAACATTATGGTATCAAAGTGGATGAAAAACACTGGTAACATGAGCCACAGAGAACCATAGAAAATGATGGTTTATATCACATGGGATCACCTAATACCAACAGTCCAAAAGACAGATGCTATAAAACTGGATATCGTGGTGCAAGAAAAGAAGACCAAAGTAGCATTGATCATTGAAATCGCCACACCTAGTGACTACAGTGTCTTGCAAACAGAGAGCCACAAAGTCATAAAATACCTGGATCTGCATGCAGAAACAAGAGCCATGTGGAAGAAAGCTACCCAGACAGTTCCAATAGTAGTAGGAGCAACTGGTCTTATAAAAAAGAATTTACAATTGTATTTAGATATGTTACCAATTCATGTAACACCATACGAATTGCAGAAGGAATCATCACTGGGCACATTGCGGGTGCTGCGAAGAGAACTTTTGGCTAACATCAAAGAGTGAAACAATACTAATTTCATGAACTTTAGTTGTACTTTGACTTAGGAATGGGGTCCATTCCCGTCATGGTATTAGAAACCCAAAAGACTTGGAGAAATTAAAAATGGCAAAACATTCATTGCTACATAAGCCAAAGATCCCCCTTATTGTAAAAATAAAAAAATTACTTTAAAGTCCATATAAGTTATTTTCTCTTTACTGAATGTATAAATGAACTTCATGTAAAGTATGCTGGGTCTACTGGCCCAATCAGGTGAATGTGGCTCTCTGCTATGCAGGACTTCAATAGATTTTCCAGCATTCTTAATATCACCCACTGTGCTGGTAACCTATGTCACCAGTTTTTCCACTCACCTATTTTAGCTGTTTCCTATACGTCTGCATGTCTTGCTTTTTTTCATTCTGTGGCCGATGTCTTTGCACATACTTTCAAAACCTCCATTCTTTAGTCTTTCTGTATTACCAGCTCAGATTTTTCCAACTAGCAAAATTTTATGTGCAATAAAACTAGCAAAAATAAATGTATGAGCTCAAAGGCAATTTATTTCCTCCTTGTAACTGCCAACGATCATTCATCTTCAATCATTCCTTGCAAGAAGTGAGAGACAGAGAGTGTGGCACTCATCCGGGCAGCCATGAAGGAAGTTTGGTTTCTTCTTCTCATCATCTTTATATCTCTTGCTCTTCTTGTGCCAAGATAACTCTTGTCCCAGTGGCTTGAGGGTTTATCCTCACTGTCCCCAGACCAGGGCCATCAAATCGTTCCCAGGCCTGCGAACTACTTGCAAACAGTCAGATGTCAGTTAAGTCCTACTCTTATCATATATATCTTTTTATTAACCCTCCCCCATGCCTTAAGGATTTTGCTTGCACATACCCAAGAGTTTGCAAAACACCAGTCCTTGTTGCACATGCACTTTTGTGCATGAGCTACTCCCTGTTGCACATGCACTTTTGTGCATGAGCTACTCCCTGTTGCACATGCACTTTTGTGCATGAGCTACTCCCTGTTGCACATGCACTTTTGTGCATGAGCTACATCCAGGCTACAGTGCTGCATACCAGTTACTTACCCCATGAGCACACAATGATTCACCCTACCGCTGAAAATGACCCCTTGCACTCTTGGAGGCAAGTGTAGTTGTCACTTAGTCCAACCCCCTCTCCACAAGATGGGTACACTAACAGAAGCCACAATCCACCATCTTGTCCCAGGAATCTCCCTGTATCCATTCACTACATAATCCCTGCAAACTGGAACATATTTAGGGGGTTATCCTCATCTCTAAGGAGCCGACTTAACCCCCCAAAGCATTTTAGCTAAGGCTGCCTTATGCCAATGTTTGTGCAATACTTAGGAGTGTTTCATGGTCCCCTTAGCTATGTCTTGCAGGGGGTCTACTTCTCTTGTTTGAAATTACACTTGTTCGAACAACAGAAGATTGAGACCCAGTTTTGTGAAAGTGCACTTAAGCCCCCTGCACCCCCCACACCCCCACTACTTATATATACTAACTCCGAGATCGCACTACAGTGGGGAAAATGTATATTTCCTTGTTCCCACTGTACTGTGGCTCGGTAAAGTGAGTTTTGCGAAAGTGCACTTTCGCTAAACTGGGTCTCGATGTTCTCTTTTTTGAACAAATGTAATTTCGAACAAGAGAAGTAGACCTCTTGCAGGACACCACCTAATTAGATGCATGCATGCTACATGCTATATGCTACATGCTACATGCTATATGCACCCATTCAGAACATTGACAGCATGTTCTGAGACTCCCAAATATATGAAAAATAAAGTCTGATTTCAACAACAAAACAAGTGAATTAAAAAAAATCATTGTTAACATTATTCAGCTATTAACAAATAATACATAAAATAATGCACTGAATTCCTAATTAGTAAGCTTTAGTATGAATTAGTAACTGTTCCTCTTTTCTTGCACAGACTTTCACCAAGCAGTCAGTTTTCATATATAGGCTATATAGATATCAACTTATACTACAAAAATTGAAGAGAATGGAACTTTTTTTGCTGTACTGAGATAAAAAAAGACTACATCAAGGAGTTTCTTCTAATGGGAGCAGAAGCTTTTGTCGATAAATGAACTCATCAGCATATGACAGAGCCGGTACGGCCAGTCAAAATGTACCTGCTTTGCCAGTACAAGATTGCATTACATAGGGATCATAGCGGGGGGTGCAGAGGGGAATGCGCATCATGCTCTTTTTATTCTTCGATCCCTTGTGGATTGATGTTTAAAGTTTTCAATGTGTAAGTGTCGATCATTGCTGGATTCAAGGATTGCTTTTCCAGTGGAAGGTTATGCTTCCCTTCCAACAGTAGTCTGGCATATAGGTTCTTTATCATTTCTAGTGATGTTATTTCCCACCTGGCAATACACCTGTACCTAAACAGACATGTTGTGTCTCTGTTTTCATTGTATCTGTACTGTCATGGCTCTAAACATTAAGAGCTTCCACCCAAAATATATCTACAGTAAAACACAGGCAATCATTTACATGTTATGTTGTGTTACCAAATTATGGGTGGCACAACAGAATCTTCTGAGTTTTGGGTTAAGGTCTGTCTGTAGGATCACCCAAATATTGCTTGTGTACTGTATCGAAATACATTTTACTTTGCTGCCACTGAGAGCACATTTCACTTTGGATGTGGCACTGCTGTGCTTAAGAGATATGGACAAACTGAAAGGTCAAGCATCCATTTAATGACTAAAAGTGTGCAAATACAAAGGTAGTAAAACACAAAGTGGTTGAGATTAGAGAAATGATCCTGTTTCTTGAGTGCTGCAACCTCATATTTGATTATATAAGTAAAGTGAGGTATAGGAGAAAAAGCCCTTTGAAGTGAGGATGAAGAAACTTTACCACCCTGAAAGAAAAAAAGACAAAATTCTGTTTCATTTAAAAAGAAGTGAAATCACTGCAGGGAGGTGTTAGACCCGGGCAAAATACGAAACCTGCAAGAAAAGTATGAAACAAACAGCAACGTCTTGCAAATAATATTCCTTTGAAATCTACTAGCAACACGTTAGTGCTTTGGAGTAAAGGAAAAGTTGTCAGAGTGTTCTTTTTTCTCAAAATCCTAGTATGCTAATTGCAAATAAATCAAAACTTTGCGTGATATAAAATGGAATAATAAATACGGCCGCTCAGAAGTAGAACTGTAAACAGTCTGAAGTAGGAGCTATTCAGAGACAGAAGTCATATGTTGTCACTAGCTGCTGCCAAATTCACACCTTTTGGGTATGTATCATCACCCGCAGGGTTTTGACATATTGGTGACTTTTTCATGACACCAGCCAATATGCCAAAAATGTCTAGTTTATGTGCTTTATGCTAGGCATTATATTTGTCAAGCCTGTTCTCAACTTGCATGAAAGGGCTAATAATACAGAAACTATTCATAAGTTAGGCATGCAGTCACAGATTAGATATACTATAAGTGAGAATTGTCCACATACTGGCATGTATAATTAAACAGATGCCTACTACATTACAGGCAAGCCACAGCAAGTTACCACTTATGGGATGCAGTCTTGGAGGTGATCAGTTTTCCAGGAAATGTTACAGACTTGACCTTGGTATAACCCATAGATACAAATTACATAAATGTTGTATGAATTCTTGTGCAATTATTATTTCATGGGATTTTTCAGTGTTCTCTTTTATGCTAATACAAAACAAATCACATATATCATAAAAAGTAAATAGACATTTTCTTTAAATAATGGTAGCCTTTGTTTACAAAACTATATATTCATTCTCATGTGTACACTTTTTGCAAACTTTATTGAACAATCCAAAAAAACAACCCATTAGAGCCAAGCAACAATAACCAACTATATAAAATACCAATACTCACTAAATCGTGGCATGCCTGTGTAAACAGGTACTAATAATTTTAGAGCCCTGATCTTTTCAGTTGACAAATTAGGCACTGTACAATATCTAAAAAAACAGTAAGTTTAATACTGTTCAATACAACCAAAGCAGTTCTTCCGGAACTGTTTCAAATAAATAACAAGAATATTATCTGTTAACAAGCTCTTCGGAAAATGGTGAATCTGCAGGTTGCTTACCTCATATTCCCTAAGCATCAGGTACTTGAGTCAGAAGATACCGCAGAGAGAAATACAGATGACTGTTCATCCATCCTTAACCCCTTTTTCCCATTTTGCACATGGGGTCAGGGTGTCATTTTAACAGTCACAATCATCTCAAGCCAAGGTTTACATTGCCAGGTGGCTAGCCCTGCTGCAGTAATTCATCCATACCACTCACTCGCACCTATGGCCAATTTAAAATGTCCACTCCACCTATTGCATGTCTGGAATGTGGGAGGAAAACAAAGCAGCCTGAGGAAACCCACATGACTGCAGGGAGGACATACAGACTCTGCACAGAATTCACCCTAGCTGAGAAGTGAACCAAAGAACTTTTTGCTGTGAGATGAAAATGCTAACTGCTGCACCACCGCGGCCACCAAGGTGATGACTGTCGTAAACCGGAAATCCTGCCAGTGTGGTTCCTGTGTGCCAGAGCTGATCTCTTTGTTTTTAGATTTCACCCTTCATGAGTATGTGACCACAAAGATGGTATCTAGCTATATATATATATATATATATATATATATATATATATATATATATATATGGTTCCACTTCATATCATCGAATTTGAAAACATCCAGACCAAATCGTCAAAAACCCAAATCGTCGAAAACCCATATCATCGAATCTCAAATCATTGAAAACTAGAAAGCAACTAGAAATAACATTCCACAGAGTTAGTACTGCGTTTATGCAGGGGGCAAGCCCCCTGCACCCTCCATGTGGGGGGCTCAACCCCCACCCCCCCATAAATAAATATACCAACTCCAAGGTTGCACTACAGTGGGGTTTCCCCCACTGTAGTGCAACCTTGGAGTTGGTATATTTAATTACGAGGGGTGTGGGGTGCAGGGGGGCTTGCCCCCCTGCATAAATGCAGTACTAACTCTGTGGAATGTTATTTCTAGTTGCTTTCTAGTTTTCAATGATTTGAGATTCGACGATTTGGGTTTTTGACGATTTGGTCTCGATGTTTTGGGCTTCGATTAAATGAAATTCGATGATATGAAGTGGAACCATATATATATATATATATATATATATATATATATATATAAAACTTTAGGAGGTGTTGGGGGTCTTAACTCCTATGTGGGGGATGCAGGGGACTTCCTCCAGCAAAAAAAATCTTACAGTCAGAGTTCTTGCTTTTGTCATGTTCACACATTTGTGTTCAATCATTTGGTTCATCAGCATGTTGTGTTTCAACCTTTCATGGGTTACCTTGGAAAAGTGTCTCTTGCATCTTAGCAAGCACAAAATATCCAGCAATTAGTCTGTCTAGTTGGAATCAAATCGTATGCATTCACATATCTATTGATTTTCTTATTCAGTTTCACATGGGTTTACATGTCATAGCTTAAATGATGTTCTGTTCCTCATTTTTAGCAGGAGCTTGATTTTCTTTTGTGGAATGGCTTATATCACTGGCATTTTTGTAGAAGCTGTGAAAGAGATTTCAGGTGCATCTGTGTCCATGTATGCACTGTTTATATCCTTAACGGAGTGCCTTAGTTTAAAACACTAGAATGTAGTGCAACAAAATTATAGCAACTCCAAAGACCCCAAACACGTCTTTTAATGTTTTTGTCATCCATGTTACACCCTGAAACTATTTTCTACTCAGTATATCTTTCATTAGTCAAGTAATCCCCTACTATTTGCCTGTTTATTATGTCTCAAGTTACAAGACATACAAGGGTAAGTGATATGCTCCATGCACAGTTTTGCATGCACAATATAAATGTAAGATACAATAATCTCAGGAGGCATAAAGTATTTTGATTTTGAAAATAATGCTAAGTAACCCTCCTTTGACCTTTGCTGTTCACATGCAATGTTCTGTATACAACCTGCATGACCTGCTTAAAACCAGGTAAAAAATACTTGTCCTGTTGATGGAATAAGCTAAATCTACCTTAAGGAAATGACACTTACCCCACCACTGGAATATTTGTCACATTTGTCAGGGAACATATTAATTCACAAGCAGATCCCTATGGACTCACAAACCAAACTTGCTGAACTGCATATCCCTCTAGGTAGGATTAATTATCAACTAATTGATTGTTGCAAAACATGTTGTTTGTTACCTGATGATGATGTAAGGTTCCCCAGTCTTCTATATGATCTCCTTATTAGCAAATACTCCCTTATTTGTGGGTGACTTTAACAACCCTTCAATAAACTGAGACACATATGCCTTCAATATAGGATATGCCTCCAAACTCCGGGACTTAATAAACAAAAGTTCCCTTGAACAGTTGGTAAGTAAACCTACTAGAGAGTTCAACATTCTTGAGATGATTCTAGTAAATATGGCAGCCTCTTGCCATACTCTTCTGGAATTTCCTTTGCCGGTGAAGTCTGCCCATAAACTTGTCACCTTCTCCGTTAAACTCCCAAAGCTCTTCCAGCACACCCACTGAATTTAAAGACTATAGACCTACAACCTCAATCTACTATGCCATGAAATATAAAAAGTCACTTATGACTGTTCCACCCACCACCTTAATAAAGCAGAAAGCTTCACTAAGGAATTCTACACAAATTTGGAAAAATGCATTGAGCTAGCAGTCCTTACCAGAAACAAGTATCACAAGAAATTCAAACACACACCACCATGGTGAATCAATGCCTTAAGTAATCTGTACAACAAAAGACATTAACTTCTTAAATTATTAAGTAGATCCAAAACAAATCTTCTTGAGGACAATATCAAAATCATTACAAATGAAGAGCACCATCGGGGCCTGGACCTTGTGTGTCTCCCCAAAAACAAGATGTCCATCAGTAATAGACCTAAAGACCTAAATATTCACCAACAGATAAATAAAACATGGTGGAGGAACAAACCTCTGGAATAAACTTCTCCTACATGCTAGGTAGAGCAGCTCACTATGTTCATTTAAAGATAAATTAGATGACTCCATGGGTATCCTTACATTTGCTCCAGGATGGACCAGTATGGCCCTCCTAGACAAAGGAGGTGTGTCCTGTGGGAAGATACTGGCAAGGCATGAATAGATGACTATTCCAAGACTCACTGGCCATGGAATATCTATGAATCTATGAATCAATATGAATCTTCAGTTGTTGCGGCAAACTATGTGACAAACTAGCATAACATACAAGCATCAATGAATAAAATATGTAGTTGTAGCATTGTCATGTAATCTTTGCAAATGTAAAAGGGGCGTTTTATTATATGTAGAGCAGCTTCACTAATATACAGGGTATTAAATCTACATCATAGGTTCATAGGTAGGTACTCGGCTATCTGCCCAAAGGCATTTATAAGCCTAGCCAGAATGTGTTGGCTTTCACCGCCCCCTTAGATTAGTTCCCTGTGCCTCTGTCCAGCAGAGCCACTGAAGTGATCCCCGGGGCAAACTTTCTGTTTCCCATCCACTCGTCAAGGTTTATTTTGAAGAGTGTTAGTGAGGAGCTCTGCCTAATGTAGATTGGGATCTTGTTCCAGAGCATGGGAAGTCTCTGTAACAGGAATCTATCCCTCCAGCATGTCTTATTTATTGTTGTGGTGAGGTTTAGATCCCTAGACTGTGTGGCTCGAGAGGATAAGGTTTTCTTTAGGTGGAGCATGTCCATCAATTCCGGGTTGGACATGACCTTGTATGTCAGGCAGAGATCACCTCTGAGTAGGCGGTATGTAACCGAATACAGCTGTAATTTCTTCAGTCGAGCTGCATAGGGCATCTGTTTGAGGCCAGTGATCCTCTTGGTGAGGTACTTCTGTGGTCTTTCCAGCTGTTGCATGTGTCTTGTAAGGTACATCCCAAATGGGGCGTTGTACTCTATGATTGGATCTGATGAGTGATGAGTAGTGGGGCACAATGACCTCTTTTGATCTGGATGAAAACCCTTTTGTGATTAGGTGGAACATGTAGAAGGATTTTCTAACCACTTTGGCAATGTGATTATCAAAGGTGAGATTACTATCTACTTGGGTCCCCAGATCCCTTATTACGTCTTCTGTATTTAGGGGTATACCACCTATGTGGTAGTTTGTGGGTACTTTGTTTTTTCCAAAGGGGATGACTATGCACTTTTGGCATTTAGCTTGAGGCCATGGTTTAGACACCAGGTATCCGTCTCAGTGAGACCCTTTTGGAGGAAGTCTGTGTCAGCCGGAGAGTCAATTATAGCCCCTAGTTTGTAGTCGTCTGTGAACTTGGTCAACCATAGTCCTCCTGTGCTTGCCTGTACCTCTGAGAAGTATATGCCGAACAGGAGGGGTCCTAGGACTGAGTCCTAGGGAACACCACTTGTAACCGGTTTAGAGTTGGACCTAGCTCCCACAACTCTCACCATGTGGGTTCTGTCCTTGAGCCAGTTGGCAACCCATCTTGTGATGTAGGGGTTTATGTTCAGGCTGGTGAGCTTGTCTATAATACCAGAATGGGGAATGGTGTCGAAGGCCTTAGCGAGGTCTAGGTAGGCTGTGTGTACCACCTTTCCCTCATCTATAGCCTTAGTAACTGTCTCAAAGAAGTCCACCAGGTTTAGGAGGCATGATCTGCCCTTAACAAAGCCGAACTGGGTAGGGTCCAGTGTTTGGAGGTTTCCAATGTCTCTGTTAATGAGTTCCATGATGATGTGCTCCATAGCCTTGCAGACCAAGCTAGTCAGGCTTATAGGGTGATAGTTCACAGGGTCTGTTGTGGCTCCACCTTTGTGAAGTGGAATAACCATTGCTGAGTGCCACTCTATGGGTACGTAGCCTGTGGAGAGGCTGAGTTTGAACAGTGTGTTTAGGTGAGGGATTAGTTCATCTTTGAGCTCATATAGGACTCAGCCTGGGACATCATTCGGTCCCACTGATGCTGTGTTTTTGGCTTTGGAGAGGGCTGTTTTAACCTGAGTGTCTGTGATTTCAGGGACTCTACATTCTTCTGGTATGGTTATGGGCCCTTTTGGGGGTGAGAGGGGGGGTGAGGTTTGCGCTGAACTTGTCTGCCAGGATGTTGGCGATATAGGTCGGTTCAGTGTATTTTGTGCCATTCTGCACTAACTCCGAGCACAACTGAGCACTGCCACTTAGATTCTTGACATAGCTAAAGAATGCCTTGTGGTTATCTTTGGAGACTTGGCAACTTTTCTTTCAAAGCTCGCCTTGGATGATTTTATGAGGGATCGTAGTTTCTTGATGATACTGATCAGGGATGTCTTCTCTTTTTGGGATTTTACTCTTTTCTGTACTAGTTTCCTCCTTCTATTGTATAGCTTGTTTATGGCAGGAGTCCACCAGACTGGTTTCCTTTTCTTGGAGGAGTGAGTCTTGGTTTTGCTTGGGATGGCACGATCCATGCATTCTTGTAGGTGTCCATAGAATGCATTAGTAAAGGATTTTGCAGCTTGGATAGTGTTATCCTTCAGCATGGTGGCTTTGAAACTTTCCATCTCGGTCCTAAGTAATGTGAAGTTTGCTTTTGAAAAGTTTTTCATGGTGGTTTTCATGTCCGGGGGTGGGGACGGAATGTGGATATCCAAAGTGATTTGTTTGTGGTCAGCTCTAACCAGAGAGGGGTTGACCTCCGGTGTGGAACACCGGTCACCCATGTTGGTGATGACAAGGTCCAATATGTTGTCACCTCTGGTGGGAGTGTTGACCAGATTAACCAGGGTGTTTGTGTTTATAAATTCTAGGAAATGTTGGGCAAGGGAGTTAGGACTTGAGTAGTTCTACCAGTTAATGTTTGGGTAATTGAAATTACCAATATTAGGGTGTTTGGTAGGACCTTTATATTTCCCAGTGTTTCCAGAAAGGCAGAATGGGGGTCCTGGGACCTGGTGGGTGATCTGTAGCAAGCTACAATTTGAATTGCAGTTTTGCCCATTGTTACTTGCACATGGATGATCTCTGAAGCATCGTGCTGTGCCACTAACCTGAAGGTGTGGGTATCCTTGATGAATATGGATACGCCCCCGTCTTTTGTATTTTGGTTTGGGTTCTCTGGCTGAAATGTATGGTATGAGTTGAAGCCTGGTAGTGCTGGGGTGCTCTCTGGAGCCTTAAACCAGGTTTCTGTTACCGCACATATATCGACTTTCTCCATTCTGAGGAGTGCCTCGAGTGCATGCATTTTGAGGTTTAGACTTCTGGCATTGAGTAGCATTACGCTCAGTTTTTAGTTACTTGTGCTATTTACGGCAGTGGGTTTGTCTTTTGAGCTGTGCCTAAAAAAGGCACTATGGGGGTGGCAAGAGCCTTGCCCAGTATTCGAAAGCCTAAGGGTGACAGGTGCAAGCCATCTCTAGCGAAGCAGCGTGGCTTGTCGAACATGTCATCCCAGGTGGACAGACACTGGATCCCCTTTGGATGTCACCAGAAACTTAGCCAATTGTTGAAATCGAGAATTTTTTCTTTATACATTGATATCCTTCTTGGTGAAGGAAGGATGCTACTCAGGGTCAGGGTCATACTGGCCTGCACTACATGATCAGAGAGCTCTTCCATATCTCTTTTCCATGTAGTCCAGGTAAGTACAGCTCAGGTCATTCACACCAACATGGACAATAACAGAGTCACATTTGTACTTGTTCTGGAGTGACCTGAGTGCCTGCATTATGTGGCGGATCCTGGCACCCGACAGGCAGCTAACAGTAACCTTCTCCTTATTCAGCCTAGTGAGTGGGACGTCAGTGTGCCTGACTATAGAGTCACCTAGTACTAGTATGTTGGGTATGTTATTTTGCCTTAAGGGCTGTGATTGCATGGCACACTGGTTTTGTGAAGTATGTTGTTTTATGGTTTGTGTTGGGGGGTGGAGGTTGCTTGGTTGTTTGCTTTGGAGGTCTCTGTTGGTTTTGCAGATTTTTATTTGGAGCTTCTGAGTATATTTTCATGTATTTATGTGTGTTTTTTGTCAGTGCTGGTTTAATGGGCCTATGTGAGACTGGTGGTGTGATGCAAGTAGTTCCCTTCTCCTCTTGACTGTCTGATCCAGTCTTGGGTTGAGAGAGCTTAGCCTCCAGTTTGGCTGTATAATTGCATCTCTCGCATGTATTAGTGTTTGGTGGTAGGAGGGAAGGGTTGTCTGTGTACATGAGGCAGTTGTAACATTGCCTCAAAATGCCCAGATTCACCAGTTAGACTGTAGAGTACACCTGAAACTGCCCTTTGGATATGCCTGGACAGGTACAGTGAACTGTTTTACTGGATGGCTGGTAAGGTCGAATAGAGAGCCTTCTCCTTCTGTACAGTACAGGAGGGTCTAATGCTAGGGTTTATAAGTGCTTGCTATAAGTTTTGAGCAAGTACCGGGCTGAGAAATGAATGGCTTGAGTGCTTAAGTTGAAAGTTTGTCTAGTTCCAAGGGAAAAATTGAAGAGGAGACTTTGTGTAGCCAGGAATAGTTTTACCCTAGCCAACCGGCGCTGCCAGGCTTGCAAAATCGGGCAAATGCAGTATCTATAGCAGGGAAATGAAAGAGATAGAAATTAGCCCAAAATGGCCAATAAACTACTAATTTCTGGGCTGAAACCACTCCTCCAGGGACAGATAGGCTGTTCAAAGCTCTCCTCTCTCACAGGTGAACAGACAAACTTCCTTCTATCCAAGTAAGGCTTGGGCAAACACAGAGATTTGTAATACAGCCCTGAATTCAGCACTAACCTGAAAACTGGACTATACTAGCTTAGAAAGGTGGGAAACAAGTATATATATATTGTTTGTTTTTGTTTTTTTTTTTCAGAAAATAAAGCAGATACTGTCAACAAAACACTTTAAATGCACAGAAAAGGATGCCTATTGTTATATATCGCAGATCAGAGATGTAGTCAATGCCCCTAGTAATAAAGTAGGAAGAAACACAAATACAGTAAAAGCAGATGAATAAAGTGAAATGTATATATGTATATATATATATATATATATATATATATATATATATATATATGTGTGTGTGTATATAAAACAATAGAAAACAAACAAACAGATTTAAACAAGTTACCCAATTAACCAGAAAAAAAGCTCAGAACTGAGCCCTGTTCCAGCAGTCTTCAATCAGACAAGCTCCAACTGCACACTCCTGCTACTAGGGTGCAGGGGAACCTTCTCCAAAAAAAGATGGCCTGGATCAGTGCTCAAGTTATAGAAACAAAGCTAGATTCAGCAGGCCTGAATCTGGTCTATGCTACAGCAACATGGCACACCAATTTCAGAAAGAAACAGTTCAAATAAGCAGGCACAATAAGCCTGTGACCAGAAATTCCCAGCTCAGAAGGGCAGAATCCAGCCTCTCCTCCCACAAGAGTGCAGGCCACAACCCTCTTAATGTAGAATAACTGGCCTGAAGCCCAAGTGCTTAAGCCAGAACTAATACACTTTTAGAATAGCAGACATTGGGCCTTCAATCAGCAATTCCCAGCTTAGAAAGATGTAAGCTACATATCCTGCCACAACAGTGCAGACCACAAACCTTCTTAATGCAAAACAACTGGTATGAAGCCCAAGTGCTTAGACCAAAAGACTTAGAATAACAGTTACAATGTAATTAGGCTACTACCAAGCAGTAATAAATGCAGCAGAATAAATAAAATTGAGTACTTTTAAGAAAAGCAAAATAAAGTAGGAGGAAACACAAATACAGTAAAAGCAGATGAATAAGGTGCAATTTTTTTTAAGTGCAAGGAGAGAGGAAGGAATAACCTAAGTGGGTTGGCCTTCTCAAATCTTCTCTCTCTATTAAGTCGAGTGAACACTAGACTCAGAATATGATCTCACTGTACTCGGTTAAATGAGCAAATGAGATGGACCCAGGAGGAGTGTTTTAATACAGACTGGAGGGGTAGGCAATTCCAGAGCCACCAACACTAACACCAACACAGGAACAGGGAGGGTGGGTGGGGAACTAACAGAAGAACAGGAAGAGTGGGTGGGGAACTAACTGCAGAGAGACACACAGCACACTGTTCCATGAAACACACAATTAGGAAACAGAAAAAATGAAAATACAGTACTTTTAAAACTGCAAGTTTGTACTTAACAGAAGACTAAAATACACTACTGCAAGTTTTACTTAACTTCAGCTTCTAATGCAGATGTTTTTAGCCAAGCAAGTTTCTAAGACATTGAGCATAAAAATCTCATAGCCAGAACATTGCAACTCATATGTACTAGAAGTCATTACTTTACAACCGTCCACTTACCACATTCCATTCCTTGCTATGCACTTGTCTGAAGCACAAAATCCTTCTTGCAATGTAAATATAAAGACACTAAAACAAAGACATGATTTAATACCTTTTACTGGACAACACAGGTTTTGTAAGTACTCAAGCTTTCAGGCTAGCAGGCGCACTTCATCAATAGTTACTAAGTTACTGATGCTAGATACATTTTCCAAAATATCCACTTTGGTTTAGAAGGGGAAGTATTGTCATTTTTTTCTTATTATCTAAAACAAGACACTTGAAAAATGACAGCATGGAGAGGGCAGCGTGCAGCTCAGAAGCAAGATCTGAGCTTCCATGTTTATTGGTGAACCCTGAGACTGCCAAGAAGGTAGGTAAGGGACCCACATTTATTTATAAGAAAGGCAAAAATATTAAGCAAGCCTTGAAGATCTGAAGACCACATATCCATGTGGATAACCACTTGGTAATGTAAAGATGTGCAAGATGTAAGAAATGTAAATTCATTTACAAGAGAGCCTATATCTTAGCGCCACAGAGATGCAAAGTAAATAAGATTGTACAACATCTGAGGTGACATGTGGCAATGTGACAAACTTGTGAGGGACTCTATAATGGTAAAATGTAACATCTTCTTCAAAAAAGGGCATATTAGTACTTATGCACTATCAAAAAAGGTAACAACAGGAATACATTGTTTAGTCGTTTCTAACATTTGTCCTAATTTTAAGAGATTCTTGTTTTTATATTTATATTTTGGAAAAGATCTCTCTTAATTTCTGGTTAAAGGCTTATAGTGTCTGCATATTTGAACTGTTTCGTACTGAAATTTTACACCATGTTTGCTGTAGCATAGACTAGATCCAGGCCTGCTGAATCTAGTTTTGTTTGTATGCTTGTTGTTTGTTTGCTTGTTATTTCCCTGAAATGCTAATTCCACCTAAAACATGGCTTTTCAGCGCTTCTGTGGATCCCTAGTGATATCTGCATTGCTTACTGTACTTATTTCCTTGTTTCACTTGAAAGAAAGTTACTGTTTGTCGTTTTTGCATTTAAGTTACCTGTAACACATTGCATTTAAGTTACCTGGCACTTGCTCACTAAAGCAATTATATAAGTCAGCAATAAAAAATTAAAAGCACTACACCCTCACAAACTCCCTTGAGTACCTTGTTCCCCATTGGCCCTTTTTTTCAATTATAAAGGAATTCCCAATACTATTCTAGCATGTCCAATGGTCAGTTGTCAATCTCCTCTCTGGTCCAGTTGGTGAATCTGGGAATCTTGAGGCAATGTTACAACTGCCTCATGTACACAGACAACCCTCTCCTCCTCCCAACAAATTCCAACACATGTGAGAGATGCAACCATATAGCCAAACTGGAGGCTAAGCTCTCTCAACTCAGTACTGGCGTAACCAGTCAGGAGGAAAGGGAAACCACACTCACTACAATTCCAGTCTCACATAGACCTACCACGACAGCAAACCAAACACATAAACACACAAAAACATACTCGGAGGCTCTAAATAAAAATCTGCCTAAGCAGCAGAGACCTCCAAAGCAGACACCCAAGCAACCGCTACCCCAAAACAAAACACGTGCAACACATAGCTCACAAAGCCAGTGTGCTGAACAGTCACAGCCCTTAAGGCTAAACAACACACCTGATACACTTGTAATAGGTGACTCTATCGTTAGGCACACTGACGTCCCGCTCACCAGGCTGAACAAGTAGAAGGTCACGGTGAGCTGCCTGTCGGGTGCTAGGATCTGCCACATAACACAAGCACTCAGGTCACTCTAAGGCAAGTACAAATATGACTCAGTCATTGTCCATGCTGGTGTGAATGACCTGAGACGTACCTCCCTGGACTACATGAAAAGAGACATAGAGGAGCTCTCTGAGCATGTAGCCCAGGCCGGTATGACCCTGACCTTGGGTAGCATCTTACCCTCACCAAGAATTATGCCACAATATGAAGACAAGAAGATCAATTTCAACAATTGGCTTAAGTATTGGTGGCATTCAAAGGGGATTCAATGCCTGTCAGCCTGGGATGACATGCTCGACAAGCCATGATGCTTCGGTAGGGACGGCTTGCACCTGTCACCCCTGGGCATTCGGATATTGGCAAAGGCTCTTGCTACCCCCATAGTGCCTTTTTTAGGCAAGGCTCAAAAGACAAACCCACCTCCATAGGTATCACAAGGGATAAGAAAAGTAATGCTACTCAATGCCAGAAGTCTAAACCTCAAGATGCATGCACTCGAAACTCTCCTTAGCATGGAGAACATCGATATCTGTGCAGTAACAGAAACCTGGTTCAAGGCTCCAGAGAGCACCCCAGCACTACCAGGTTATACCTCATACCATGCTTTTCGTCCCCAAAACTTGGAATGAACCACAAAAGGAGGGGGAGTATCAATATTCGTCAAAGATACCCACACCTCCAGGTTGGTGGCACAGCACGAAGCATCAGACACTATCCATGTGCAACTAACAGTGGGTAAAACTGCCTTCCAGTTTATAGCCTGCTACAGACCACCCTCCCAAACCCAGGAACCCCACTCGGCCTTCCTGAGAACACTGGAAAATATGAAGGTCTCTCCAAACACCATTATATTGGGCGACTTCAACTACCCAAACATAGACTGGGAGCATTACTCTAGCTCCAACACCCTAGCCCAAAGGTTCCTAGAATTTATAAACTCAAATGCTATGGAACAACTTGTTACCACTCCCACAAGAGGGGAAAACATACTGGACCTGATCATCACCAACATGGGGACTCTATGCTCCAGATCAGAAGTGTATCCCTCACTGGTAAGATCAGACCATAAACTAATCTCACTGGATATTCACATCCCGACCCCACCCCCTGCCCAGAAAACCACAGTGAAAAACTTCTCTAAAGCAAATTTCACACTCCTCAAAACCGAGGTGGAATCCTTCAAAGCCCCCGGGCCTGTGGAAAATAAGGCCCAGACCACAGAATCCTTTATAAACACATTCTATGAACACCTTCAGGAATGCATGGATCATGCAATCCCAAATAAAACCAAGACCCAATCCTCCAAAGGCAGATGTCCTGTCTGGTGGACCCCAGCCATAAACAAACTATACAATAGAAGGAGGAAGCTACTACATGATAGAGCAAAATCCCAAAAAGGGAAGGCATCTCTGATCAGTATTAACAAAAAACTGCGGGCACTCATAAAATCGTCTAAGGCCAGCTTCGAGAGAAAAATTGCACAGGACACTAAGGATAATCACAAGGCTTTCTTTAGTTATGTTAGGAACCTGGGTGGGAATTCCCAGATATGCTCAGAATTAGTCCAAAATGACAAAAAATACACCAAACCCACAGACATTGCCAACATCCTAGCTGACAGGTTCAGCGCAAACGTCCCCCCCCCCACCAAAAGGGCAAATATCTATCCCAGCAGAGTGCTGCCCCCCTGACATCTCAGATGCTCAGGTAAGAGGCACCCTCTCCAAAGCAAAAAACACAGCATCAATGGGACCAGACGGTGTCCCGGGCTGTGTCCTACATGAACTCCAAGAAGAGCTAAACCCGAACATAAAACTACTGTTCAATCTCAGCCTTACTACAGGATATGTACCCAAAGAGTGGCGTACAGCAACAGTGGTCCCTCTCCACAAAGGTGGTGCCTCAACGGATCCTGGAAACTATCGCCCCATAAGCCTGACTAGCTTGGTCTGCAAAGCTATGGAAAGGATCATCATGGACCTCATAAATAAAGATATTGGGACATACAGACACTGGACCCTACCCAGTTCGGCTTTGTTAAGGGCAGATCCTGCCTCTTAAACTTGGTCGATTTCTTTGAAACAGTCACCAAGGCCATTGACGAGGGGAAGGTGGTCCACACAGCCTACCTGGACCTCGCAAAAGCCTTCGATACAATACTCCACTCGGGCATTATAGATAAGCTCACCAGCTTAAATATAACCCCCTATGTCACTAGATGGGTTGCAAACTGGCTCAAGGACAGAACCCACATTTTTAGAATTGCTGGAGCCATGTCAGAATCCAAACCAGTTACAAGTGGCATCCCATAAGGCTCAGTCCTGGGACCTCTCTTGTTCGGTATATATTTCTCGGAGGTACAGGCCAACACGGAAGGACTATGGCTGAACAAGTTTGCAGATGACTGCAAACTGGGCGCCATAATCGACTCTCCAGCTGACACAAGCATCCTCCAAAAGGGCCTCATAGAAACAGACAACTGGTGCCAAAGCCATGGCCTCAAGCTAAATGCCAAAAAGTGTATAGTCATCCCCTCTGGCAAAAACAAAATGCCCACAAATTACCACATAGGTGGTAATCCATTAAGTACAGAAGAAGTAATTAGGGACCTGGGGACCCAAGTTGATAGCAATCTCTCATTTGACAACCACGTGGCCAAAGTGGTTAGAAAAACATTTTATATAACCCACCTAATCATGAAGGGATTCACATCTAGATCAGGGGAGGTCATCGTGCCTCTTTACTCATCCCTCATCAGGCCCATAATTGAGTACAAT
>NC_056744.1:362892167-363009667 GCF_019279795.1 Protopterus annectens | reverse complement strand
CAAGTTCAAGAAAAAACTCACACACTAGAAAACACCATGTAGAAGAATACATCAAATTATGATGAACCTACCAGAACATGGGCTTGGATTTTTATTTTATGTCCAATCACTGGGCTTGTCAAATGTGTTAAAAATACTTGTCAAATTGTTTAACTTACTGTTTTAATTCTAGCTTAACTAGCCCACGTTTTTTGTGTATATTTTGGCTATCTGGTGGATCATTTACTTGCTTTTGGCTTTTTTTTCATTTTGTTACACAATGAAAAATGCAGAAATACAAATTTGACAAAAAAAAACATTTTGAGCATTTTGCCTGGCTCTGTGACCTTGAGCAAGAGATTTACCTATTGTGGAGTTTTTCTCCTTGGTCCGCCACTGAAAGTGGCATATTATCCCAGTCACACCTTCACAGTAAACAAATGCCAAATAAATAAATAAATAAATTACATACACAGTGCTTTATGGCAGTTGGTAACTTGGGCTAGGCCCCTTAATAGTTTCCTGGAATGAATACCTTGTAACTGCCTATGATCCTATGAACATAAAATAGTTTATTTTATAGCACTTTAAGTACAAATTCATATCTAAATAAATGTTGATGACTTCATAATATTGATCTGAAATATGAGGTTTGCCTACAACATAAAAGTTCTCTGAAAACTAAATAATCCAGTTGGCTAGCAGAGACATGTAATGAATGCTCAAGACACATTGAAAATAAGTGACTACATAGAAACAAAAGTCATGCCATTTGTTAATCTTGTACTGTATATACTACACCGTTTGCTGAACAGATGCTGCTACAGATCTGTGCTTGGAAGATATGTGTCTAAGGGGTCATAGTTCACAACACCACAGATAAGCAGCATGCAATCTCACCAATCTCACATTAAACTTTTAGGCATTTGTTTAGTTTTTAACATACATTTGCATTTCCTACATTAGTTACTTTAGTAAGGAAAGTTTATGTGATGTTTAGCTTTATTGTGCCATATAATAGCAGTGCTTTAAATTAATATGTTGCTGTTTTGTATTCAGCTTTGGACGTGATTATTTATTTATTTATTTGCTATAGCACTGGATTATGAGTTAACTTGATAGGGTAGTTTTTGATTACTTTTTGTATGTTGTGAATGATCGAGCATACTTGCGTCATAAGATGCAGCTCCTTTAACTCCATTTCATGTGATCATTCGTGATCCAGTATCTGTCAGCCTGGGACAACATGCTCGACAAGCCGCGTTGCTTCGCAAGAGACGGCTTGCATCTGTCACCCCTAGGCTTTCGAATACTGGCCAAAGCTCTTGCTGCCCCCATAGTGCCTGTTTTAGGCAAGGCTCAAAAGTCAAACCCACCTCCATAAACAGCACAATTAACAAAAAACTGAGGGTTATGCTACTCAACGTCAGGAGTTTAAATCTCAAAATGCGCACGCTCGAAGCACTCCTCAGTATGGAGAACATCGACATCTGTGCAGTAAATGAAACCTGGTTCAAGGCTCCAGAGAGCACCCCAGCACTACCGGGCTACAACTCATACCACACATTTTGGCCACAGAACACGGACCAAAACACAAAAGGAGGGGGTGTATCCATATTCATCAAGGATACCTACACCTCCAGGTTAGTGGCACAGCATGATACCTCTGAGATCGTCCATCTGCAACTAACATCGGGCAAATCTGCAATGCAAATTGTGGCCTGCTACAGATCACCCTCCATGACCCAGGATCACCACTCCACCCTTTTGGAGACATTGGAAAACATGAAGGTCCTAACGAACACCCTGATATTGGGTGATTTCAATTACCCTACCATTAACTGGGAAAACTACTCGAGTACAAACTCCCAGGCCCAGCGCTTCCTGGAATTCATCAACTCAAACACCCTGGATCAGCTGGTAAGCTCCCCTACCAGAGGTGAAAACATATTGGACCTGGTCATCACCAACATGGGTGTCAGGTGTTCCACACCAGAGGTCAACCCGTCACTGGTTAGATCAAACCATAAACTAATCACTCTGGATGTCCACACCCCACCACCACCCCCAACTAAGGAAACCACAGTAAAATTCTTTTCTAAAGCAAACTTCACCTTACTTAAGACAGAGGTGGTAAGTTTCACAGCTCCCACGGTAAAGGATAACACTGCCCAAGATGCAGAAACCTTTACAAATGCACTCTATGAGCACCTACAAGAATGCATGGATCATGCCATCCCTAGCAAAATCAAGACTCACTCGTCTAAGAGAAGGAAACCAGTTTGGTGGACCCCTGCCATAAACAGGGTATACAATAGAAGGAGGAAACTAGTTCAGAAAAAAAGCAAATCCCAAGAAGGAAAGACATCCCTGATCAGTATCAGTAAAAAAATAAAGTCCCTCATAAAATCATCCAAGGCTAAATTTGAAAGAAAAATAGCCAAGGATTCAAAAGATAACCACAAAGCCTTCTTTAGCTATGTTAATAATCTAAGTGGCAACTCACAGATATGCACTGAACTAGTGCAAAATATCACAAAATATACTGAACCTACTGATATTTCCAACATCCTGGCAGATATATTCAGTGCAAACTTCACCCCCTCTCACCCCCAAAAGTGCCCACAATACCGAAAAAGTGTAGTGTCCTGGAAATCACAGATGCACAAGTGAAAACAGCCCTTTCAAAAGCCAAAAACACATCATCAATGGGGCCAGATGGTGTCCCAGGCTGTGTCTTGCATGAACTACAGAACGAACTAACCCCCCACCTAAACACACTGTTCAAACTCAGCCTGTCCACAGGCTATGTACCCATAGAATGGTGCACAGCAATGGTTATTCCTCTCCACAAAGGAGGGGCCACAACTGATCCTGGTAACTATCGCCCCATAAGCCTGACTAGCCTGGTCTGCAAGGCTATGGAGCGCATCATCATGGAACTCATTAACAAAGACATTGGGAACCTCCAAACACTTAACCCAACCCAGTTCGGCTTTGTTAAGGGGAGATCGCGCCTACTAAACCTGGTTGACTTCTTCGAGAAAGTCACCAAGGCCATGGACGAGGGAAAGGTGGTTCATACAACCTACCTTGACCTCTCCAATGTTTTCAACACCATTCTCCACTCAGGTATTATAGAAAAACTCAGCAGCCTGAACATAAACCCCAACATCACGAGATGGGTTGCCAACTGGCTTACAGACAAAACTCACACGGTAAGAATAGTGGGCTCCAGGTCTGACTCTAAACCAGTCACAAGTGGTGTCCCACAAGGCTCGGTCCTGGGACCCCTACTGTTTGGCATATACTTCTCAGACATACAGGCAAACACAGGAGGACTATGGCTAACCAAATTCACCATTGACTGCAAACTGGGAGCCATAACTGACTCTCCAGCTGACACGGACATTCTCCAAAAGGGCCTTACTGAGACGGACACCTGGTATCAAAGTCATGGCCTCAAGCTAAATGCCCAAAAATGCAGAGTCATCCCATTTAGGAAAAACAAAACACCCACGAATTACCAGATAGGTGGCAACCCCCTTAATACAGAAGAGGTAATAAGAGATCTGGGGACCAAGGTATATAGTAATCTCTCCTTTGACAATCATATTGCCAAAGTAGTTAGGAAATCCTTCTATGTGGCCCATCTAATTTCTAAAGGGTTTTCATCTAGAAATAAAGAGGTTATAGTGCCCCTCTACTTGTCACTCATCAGATCCATCATAGAGTACAATGCCCCATTTGGGATGTACCTCACAAGACACTTCCAACAGCTGGAAAGACCACAAAAGTACCTCACCATGAGGATTACTGGCCTCAAACATATGTCCTATGCAGCCCGACTGAAAAAACTCCGGCTGTACTCAGTGGCATATCGCTTACTCAGAGGTGATCTCTGCGTGACTTACAAAGCCATGTCCAACTCAGAATTGATGGGCATGCTCCATAGGTTCATAGGTAAGTACTAGGCTATCTGCACATGGGCATTTATAAGCCTAGCCACAGAGTGATGGCTTTCGCCTCCCCATTAGATTAGTAACCTGGGCCTCTGTCAACAGGGCTCCTGAAGTGATCCCAGGGTAGAACTTACAATTACCCATCCACTCATCAAGATTTCTCTTGAAGAGGGTCAGAGAGGAGCTCTGTCAAATATGGATTGGGATTCTATTCCAGAGTGAGGGAAGTCGCTGGGACAGGAATCTATCCCTCCAGCATGTTCTGTTTATTGTTGTACATAGGTTCAAGTCACTAGAACAAGTGGTTCTGAGGGATCTCGTTTTTTTGAGGTGAAGCATGTCCATTAGTTCAGGGTTTGACATGGTCCTATAGGTCAGGCATAGGTCACCTCTGAGCAGACGGTAAGCAACTGAGAAGAGCTGGAGCTTTTTTAGTCGTGCTTCATAGGGTAATTGTTAAAGGCCCTTAATCCTCTTAGTGAGGTAATTCTGTGGTCTTTCTAGTTGTTGCAGGTGTCTAGTGAGGTACATCCCAAATGGGGCATTGTACTCTATTATGGGCCTAATGAGTGAGGAGTAAAGGGGCACAATCACCTCCTTGGATCTGGATGAGAAACCCTTTGTGATCAGGTGTGCCACATAGAAGGATTTCCTGACCATTTTGGCTATGTGGTTATCAAAGGAGAGCATGCTATCTACTTGGGTACCCAGGTCCCTAATTACTTCTTCTGTACTGTGTGGATTCCCATCTATGTGGTAGTTTGTAGGTATTTTGTTTTTCCTAAATGGGATTACTATGCATTTTTTGGCATTTAGCTTGAGGCCATGACTTTGACACCAGGTGTTTGTCTCTGTGAGACCCTTTTGCAGGATGTCTGTGTCAGCTGGAGAGTCAATTATTGCACCCAATTTGCAGTCATCTGCGAACTTGGTTAGCCACAGTCCCTCCACCTTTGCCTGTACTTCGGAGAAATATATACCGAACAGGAGGGGTCCCAGGACTAAGCCCTGTGGGACTCCGCTTGCGACTGGTTTTGAGTCAGACATGGCACCTGCCACTCTTACCATGTGGGTTCTGTCTGAGAGCCAATTGGCAACCCATCTCATGACATGGGGGTTTATATTTAAGCTGGTGAGTTTGTCTATGATTCATGAGTGTGGGATGGTGTCAAATGCCTTAGCGAGGTCCAGATATGCTGTGTGGACCACCTTCCCTTCATCTATGGCCTTGGTGACTGTTTTGAAGAAGTTGACCAAGTTCAGGAGGCAAGATCTTCCTTTAACAAAGCCGAACTGGGTTGGGTCCAGTGTCTGGAGGTTCCTAATGTCCCTGCCAATGAGCTCCATGATAATGCGTTCCATGGCTTTGCAGATCAAGCTAGTCAAGCTTATAGGGTGATAGTTCCCAGGGTCAGTTGTGGCACCACCTTTGTGGAGTGGTACGACTGTTGCTGTATGCCATTCTTTGGGTACATAGCCTGTAGAGAGGCTGAGTTTGAATAGTGATTTTAGATGGGGGGTTAGTTCATTTTGAAGCTCGTGTAAGACACAACCTGGGATAGCATCTGGTCCCATTGATGCTGTGTTTTTGGCCTTTGCAAGGGCTGTCTTTACTTGTGTGTCTGAGATATCTGGAGCACCACATTCTTCTGGGATGGGTGCTAGCCCCTTTGGTGGAGAGGGGGGGGTGAAGTTTGCACTGAACTTGTCAGCCAGGATGTTGGCAATGTCGGTTGGTTCAGTGTATTTATGGCCATTATGCACTAGCTCGGAGCATATCTGAGAGTTTGCCCCTAGACTCTTGACATAGTTAAAGAAAGGCCTTGTGGTTATCCTTAGAGTCATTGGCTATTTTTCTTTCGAAGTTGGCCTTGGATGATTTAATGAGGGAGCGCAGTTTTTTACTGATGTTAATCAGAGATGCCTTCTTATTTTGGGATTTTGTTCTATCTTGCAGGAGTTTCCTCCTCCTGTTGTAAAGTTTATTTATGGCTGGGGTCCACCAGACTGGCTTCCTCTTTTTTGAGGAGTTGGTCTTGGTTTTACTTGGGATGGCTCGGTCCATGCATTCTTGAAGGTGTTCATAGAATGCACTTGTAAAGGATTCTGCCAATGGGTCATCATTTTCCATTTGATTGGGAGCTTTGAAACTTCCCAGGTAAACTAAACATCTAAAGAAATCCAAGTCACTGCGAGCCACATGCTCTAGTGAGCTAAACCTCGCCACAACAATAAGTAGAACATGCTGGAGGGATAGATTCCTGTCACAGAAACTCCCCATGCTTTGGAACAAAATTCTAAACTACATTAGGCAGAGCCCCTCACTAACTCTCTTTAAGAGAAACCATGATGAATGGATGGGTAACAGAAAATACACCCCTGGGATCACTTCATTGGCTCTGCTTGACAGAGGATCAGTTAATTAATCAATGGGGAAGCGAAAGCCGACACACTCTGGCTAGGCTTATAAATGCCCTCGGGCAGATAGCCTAGTAGCTGCCTATGAACCTATAGCATTTGCAATATGGTGTGCTTGCGTCAGCTTTGAAATCAACAGTGCAAGATGTTTAGTTTACCTGCTATGAAGTAAGTATTTTCATCATATATGTAAGAAAACCATTGTATTTAGATCTAAGATGGTCTAAACATTTTTTGAATGTTATTTATCATTAGATGTAGTGCAAACAATATTATATACTGTGGAGCTATGTGATAAGGTTTTCGATGCTTTGTTTAACGAATTTTATACGACAATATCATAAGCCGTTTTGTACTGCAGATCCTGTTTGGTCTGGGAATATTTAAACAGCATTTTACCTAATAACTAGTTAACATAGTACCCTTTACGTTTTGTTTAAGTCAGAAAGCCTTGTGATTATGCCTTTGACCAGTGAGTTTGTATTTACATCCTACATGGTTAAATGAGTTTTAGAACAATGTTTAACATTGTTCATATCGTGAATATTACTTTACAAAGTGGAGTTATGCGATCTCGGTTTTGATGATTTATACATGAAATGTATTTTGCATGATATCACTACATGCTGTGTTGCACTGCAGGTCCATATGGGTCTGCAATATTGTGTATGCAATTTTGCTTGGTTAAGTTTATATGTTTTTTTAACAACAAAACCAGGAACCAGAACCAGATAAAAACTGAATGGAGATCCGGGAACTACAAAGACCAGTGTTCAGCAACTGAAATAATCTATTGAAATACCAATAGCAGTCTAGTGCTTTCGTCTTGCATCAAGACTTCTTCAGAACTGCTGAACCAAGTCAAATCAAGAACATAAGCACCGCAAAAAAATCATGTAATCAAAGCCAACCAATCAATTCAGACATTATTAAGTAATACAAAGTTTACAAATGTGTATATATATATATATATATATATATATATATATATATATATATATATATATATATATATATATATATATATATACACACACATACATGTTTACAAATTGGTAGCTGAAGTACACCATAATAATTAACGAGAAAGTCAGAGACACCAAAATGAATCAACCACTTTAACTTTAGAATAGGGGTGATAGAACAACATTCATTTAATCCAGGGGGGGGGGGGTAAGAGTATCACACATGAGAATCCACATAAGTTTTCTTTTATTAAGATGTTCATCAGTGTTGAACCCCTTGGGTCACTTTCCAAGTAATTGAGCACCACAAACTTAAAATGATGATCAGGAAAGGATGAAATATGCATATAAAGTGCTTTAATTGTCTTTTCTTTCTGATTTCATTTAGGTGTTCATAAATTCTCTTCTTCAACATCTGATGGGTCTTGCCAATGTAAAACACCTTACAATATTGGCAAAGGGCTCCATACACCACTCCCCTGGATAAACAGTTAAAATGTTTTTTCACAACAAATTTCCTTTGCCTAATAAAAAATGAATCGCAACACAAAATATGTTGACAGTAGTTACAATGGTTGCACTTAAACATACTTCTGGGTCTGTTTGTGCTAGTGTTGCCCATTTTCTTTTCAAGCAGGTTCTTAAAGCTCCTACCTTTCCTAAAAACAATCTTTGGCTTGTTACCAAACAATTCAACACCCTCATTCATGGAAGTAACAGTCAGCCGGAATTTGTTCACCACATCAACAATATCATAACTAGCGACAGAAAAGGTGATAATCATAGAACGTTCATATGGCACATCAGATGTTTCATTGTCATTAGTCACTTTCCCCAACAAAACTGAACCATGATGTGGGCCATTATTAACTGGCAGTAAGGGTTGGTAAATACCCCTGTTCCTTTTTTTTCATACACTTCATCCTTGACGGATACTAGTAATTCTAGTGGGTAACCTGTTTTGATGAACATGTCCAAAAATTTCTCTATCTCCAACAAGAAAGTTGCATTGTCAGAAATCATGCAGGCGAGTCGGACTAGTTGTCCTTTCACGGCTGCTCTTTTTTGAAATCTAAGGTGCCCAGTGTCATAATGGAAATAGTAATTGGAGAATGTTTTCTTATGAAAGATGTTAGAGCAAAAGCACCCCTTGGAATAGTCTTTAGCGACCATAGCATCCAAAAAAGCCATTCTGTCAGGGTCATAAGTGTGGGTGAATTTTAAAAAAGAGGTACTACCATTTATTTACTCCAGAAATTCATTCAGTTTGGTTACCGAGTCAGCCCAGATGATAAAAATATCATCCAGGAACCAAATGTAAAATGACCAACAGTTGCAAACAGACTATTGAAAACAAAGTGCTCCTCCCAGTATGCCATGACAAGATTGGCAAAACTTGGGGGGCAGGAGGCACCCATTGCTACACCACTAGCTTTTCTGAACAATTGTCCTTCAAAATACAGGAAATTGTTCCTCAAAACCAGCTCAGTGAGTGTAATGGCCGTGTTAATGTCATTGTTGTCTAATAATCCAATATCAAAAAGGATGCTTTCCACCCAATCTAGTCCCTCCCTATGGAGGATGAGTGAATACAGGTCTTGGATATCTATGGTCACAAGAACACAGTCATCCTTAAATTGGAGCTGAGCTAAACTAGACAGAAACTCCCAAGAGTCCTTGCATGTGTGACGAGGCTGGTAGATGGCTGATTAAACTATCCACATATCTTGCTATATAGAATGTTTTGCTTCTCCCAGCATCCTCTACAGGTCTCAGAGGTGGAGTGTTTATGTCTTTATGGATTTTGGTATTCCAGAAATAATCACCACCAATGGGTGTTGATTACAAAGACTGTCATAAGTATCGTTGTCGATCTGTCCCTGCATGACCATATCACAGAGGTAGATGTCAATACTCTCAGACAATGCTCAAGACACATCGAAAGTAAGTCCCTCAATAAAATGACTACATAGAAAGAAAAGTCATGCCGTTTGTTAATCTTGTACTGTATATACTACACTGTTTGCTGAACAGATGCTGCTATAGATCTGTGCTTGGAACATATATGCCACATGGGTCATAGTTCACAACACCACAGATACTCAGCATGCAATAATATTGCCTCAGCATTACATATACATGTAATAGGGTGACCTTTGCCCTTTCCCCCAGTGTGGTGCAATCCAGGAGTTGGTATATTTTGTTAGGGGGGTGTGGGGGGTGAAGCCCCCCCACTTGGGTGGGTTTCATTTGTTTCGTTTCAGTTTTTTTCCCTGGTAGCCAAGTGGTTAATTTCCCAGGGAACGAAGTTCAGTAGTCCATGCTTTCGATAGAATGGAAGTTAGCTGAAGTGGAGTCGGCTGTTTGAGATTCGAAGAACTGTTATTTCAGTGAGTAGAATTAGACCCATATGTACATATCTATATATCTAGCTATATATCTATATCTGTATATATATATATATATATATATATATATATATATATATATATATATATATATATATATATATATATATGTATATATATATATATATATATATATATATATATGTAGTGTTTGTGTGTCTATACAGGCATTTGTTTGTTGGGCTGTTTTTCACCATATGTATGGTTGATTTTTTTGTGATGTTTTTATGTTCAACATCTTGTGTTTGCAACTATAAGTAATATATTATATATACAAATGCAATGTTCGTATAGCTATAGATAGACAGACGATAGCGAGCTAGATAGATAGACAGATAGACAGATAGATAGATAGATAGATAGATAGATAGATAGATAGATAGATAGATAGATAGATAGATAGATAGATAGATAATAGATAGATAGATGTATAGATAGAAAGAGATACATAGATATGTACTTGTATAAATACATGTTTGTGTGTTTGTGTGTGTGTGTGTGAATATATTACTGTAGAGACGTACGTCTCATGTCATTTACACCCAAATGGACTATGACTGAGTCATTCTGATATTTGTAGTCTAATGACCTGAGTGCATGCGTAATTTGACTGATCCTGGCCCCTGATAAGCAAGTGACCATGACTTTCTCCTTACTCAGCCTGCTGAGAGGGACATCAATGTGTATCCCAGTGGAGACTCCAAGGATCAGAATGTTGGATTGTGTGGTGGTTTGCTTTATGGGCTTAGAAGTATAGGCTCCATGAGATGTGGCTGTATGTGTTATCATGAGTGTTGTTTTGAAAGAATGCATTCAGGGCTGCTGAGAGTATTTGTTATGTGTCCTTCATCTAGGAGGTCTTTAAGGTTTAGGAAGGTTACATTTAAGTGTCTCGGCCTACATGGAGCTATGTATGTGCTTTGAACTGTGTGTGATGGGTGCAGAGTGTGTACTACTGGCAACCTGAATGACATCAGGAGTGCTTTTATGTCAGAGATTTGCCTTTAGTGACATTGTGCAACTGTATCTCTCAAATGTCATTCTTGAGTTGAGAATTATCTGGTTGTTAGTAAACATAAGGCAATTTTTACATTGCCTTGGGATACCCATATCCACCAAGGTGGTAACAGAGAGGGTGGGTGCCTTGGGATGCCCATATCCACTAAGGTGGTAACAGAGAGGGTGGGTGCCTTGGGATACCCATATCCACTGAGGTGGTAACAGATAGGGTGGGTGCCTTGGCATACCCATATCCACTAAGGTGGTAACAGAGAGGGTGGGTGCCTTGGGATACCCATATCCACTAAGGTGGTAACAGAGAGGGTGGGTGCCTTGGGATACCCATATCCACTAAGGTGGTAACAGAGAGGGTGGGTGCCTTGGGATACTCATATCCACTAAGGTGGTAACAGAGAGGGTGGGTGCCTTGGGATACCCATATCCACTAAGGTGGTAACAGAGAGGGTGGGAATGTTCAAATCTATGCAACAGGCCCTTTTTATTTATTACATGATTGCAGATGGAATATAAAGTAATGTCAGGAATTTCTGGTTTGTAACTCTGGGGACAGTGCTTGTCACTGCAAACGTGTTGTCCTGTGTACAACTAGGTATCAATGAAATTTCAAGGGTTATAGAATTACCAGAAAAATGTCTATACAGGATACTGCCAAACACTTGAGGGGAAACTAATAAGTAAGTAAGGGTGTAGCCAGGCACACTCTTTCTACTCTAAAGAGTGTATTTTTTTCTGAGCATCAGAAACACTGGGGCTTTATTAGGCCATATTATTTCTATAACCATTTGAATTAATGCCTCTAACAATGTGTATTTAGCTTGTTTACAAAGAGGATTGCAAATTAAAACAATATCTCAAATAGTTTTATTGACAGAGCAGCTGAAAATGTTACACACACTAATTGCTGGCTGGGGGTGGGAGGGGCAACAGCTTGAGTGATGTGCCTAATTTTTAAATGCCAAGTGGTTTGGAGGACAGCAATAACAGTGTGTGCATACAAAATGGAATTCAGTGTCCACACCTCTGTTAGGGAGGTGGAATTCACTGACCACACCTCTGTTAGGGACATATTCTGAAATTAGGTTAGATAGCAGTTAATCAAGCACTGCGTACTGTAAAGAAAGAATTAGCTTTGTCAATAAAGATAAAATGAGGGAATTCACCTGACTGACTACTGCCTGGCTACCTCTAGTGCTGGTCTCACCACAGCTTCATGGTGCTGGGACACACTGCTCCTTTGCCTCTTCTCTCACCAAAAACAAAACAGTAGCTCCAATCTCAAAGTGAGAAGCAGTCCACAGGCTTTTTGGTGATCAACAGTCTTGTCTCAGATGACGCAAGGGTCTGTAGGCTTGTTGTAGCCTTTTCCTGCTAGATGCCTTGAACAGCAAGCAGACCAATTAGAAAAGTCCTACACAAGCACTCACTGCCCACTCAGAAACAGTCAGGAGTCAATGCACTCTGCTCCTTCTCTCATCAGAAGCAAAATATAAGCTCAAATTCTAAGCTGGTACCTATGAAGCAGTTATCAGACTTTCTGATGATCAGCAGTCTCCAGAAAGTAATGTCCTTGTCCTCCTTCTCTAACCAGAAACAAAACAGAAGCACTAATCCCAAGATTACTACTGAGAGGCAGAATGTGGGCTCTCCAATAATTGGTGGTCTTGGAGTAGCTGCTGCAGACTTTAAAGATAAGATGGAAAAACTGGATAATATCTTAAGAGATGCAGTGCACACCATGGAGTTATATATGAAACAGGGGGGAACTTAAGCTAATGTGGAGAGCCACTAATAAAAGAGCAAGATAGATTGGAAGGGGTGGGTACTTTGTATTCTGGCTCTATGGAATACAGTGTAGTGGCCGATACATTTAAATAGCTGAAGGGGAGACATTTTGCAAAATGATAATTTTTTGCTTACAATACCCAATAAAAGAGGAGAGGGAAAGAAATATGTGGTCAAATTAACATAAAGGGAAGGCAACTAGAAAGACAAGACCAGGGTCGGAGGGTGGGGGGAGGGGATTTATTTTCTGTGTGACTCACAAGAGACACAGCTGTGGTCTCTTTCCTAGTTTAAATATGCAATTAAAAGCAGAATACAAGTAAAACACTGTGTATAGAAAATTAAGCACAATATACAAAACAGAAGATGACAATGAAGCAATATAAAATACAGGAAAACAAAAACAAACTAACCTTTACTTCACAGCATTAAAATATTTTATTTTACCCCCTAAATAGAATGTTTAGTTCCTAGCTCTACCCTTAGTTCTTAGGTAATCAATCATAATTTACCTGTTCTAATTTCTGGGAGACTCACAAGTGATACAGCTATGCTCTCTTTCCTAGTTTAAATATGCAATTAAAAGAAGAATACAAGTAAAATACAGAGTATATAACATATACCACAGTATACAAAAAAGAAGAAGGCAATGAAGCAATAAAAAATAGAAGAAAGCAAAAACAAACTAACCCTTCCCAAACAGTAATCTATGGCAGAGTCTGAGTGAGATTTTCCAGTAAAGCCTTGAAATGTTTTTCTTCCTCACATCCTCTGCTCATCTATTCCAAATAAGCATAATAACCATACTGTTAACCACTTTATTATATAACTTACTTCATATTTCCTTCATGAACTGATACCCCTTTTGTACCATTTTGTAGCCCCAATATTTCCTTCACGAATTGGTACCCCCTGTTGTACCGCTTTGTAGCCCCATCATATGTGAAACTTTTTTTAAGCACCTTTATTAAATTACCACTTACGACAAACGGTCATCAATAGAAAAGAAAACAAACTATATCGTTTTGCATCTGCATACATTATATATGTTTTATTTCTCTATAACTTTTATCCGTCCAACATTATATAAATCACTCAGTTTGTGCCTTCCCTTAAAAAGCACTCCTCCTGAACATTATTCTGCATGTATTGTTCCCCTAATTTCCATTTATTTCTATGTAATTTTCACCTTTCCTTTTTTAAAGATCTGTTGGTTTAGACTTTAATTTCCATTTTTTTGTAATTGCTTTTATGGAAGCCAACAGAATTATACTTAGCAAGACCTTATTATGTGTAGGTAAATCAGATACTGTTTCCCAGCTCAAAAAGACCAGTTCCTTAGTTACAGCCATTTGTCACTCAATAGTTGTAACTGAGTACTCTGTAAGGACTTTTTCAGTGAAGTTATTAAACTCCCAAAACAGATGTTCCCAGTTATCTCTTTCTCCCCATCATACTTCCAACGTTTGCTATGTAACTGAGGAAACATTAATTGAAGTCTGCTTGAGGTATAAAAATACTTATGCAAACAGCTGTGACTAGCACTTGCTCTAGAACCTGCTGGAAAACAATAGGAAGTCTTAAACTGATACACGCACTCACCTCTCTTTGTTAATAAGGAGAAATTAATCGTAGGCACTAAACAGCCTATAACTGCAAAGTACCTTGCCAAGGTAAGGGAAAACAGCTCTTGTACTTCACAAAAGAAACACTGAACCAGGCATGTCCAAGGGTTAGCTTCCGGTGATTTCTCCTGTCCACCTGGTGAATCTGAGCATACTGGGGCAATGCAGCAATTGCCTCATGTACACAGACAACCCTCTCCTCCTACCACCCAACACTACAACTTGCGAGAGATGCACTTACATAGCCAAACTGGAAGTAAAGCTCTCACCAGCCAAGATTGTGCTAGACAGTCAAGAGGAGAAGGTTAACACCTGCACTACACCTCAAGCAACACATAGTCCTTCAAAACCCACACCACCAACACCCACACATACTAACACTAAACCCACATATATGGAGGCCCTTAACATTAACCTGTCCTAGCAACAAGGACCTCCGAAGCTAAAATGCAAACAAACAATCACAACCAAAGTGACACATAGTTCAAAACACCAGTGTGCCACCCAACAACAGTCCCTAAGGCAAGACAACGTACCCAACACTTTAGTAATAGGTGACTCTATAGTCAGGCACACTGATGTCCCACTTACCAGGCTGAACAAGGATAAAATTACTGTCAGCTGCCATTGGGTGCCAGGATCTGCCACATAACGCATACACTCAAGTCACTCCACAACAAGTACAAATACGACTCTGCCGCTGTCCATGTTGGAGTGAATGACTGGAGACGTACCTCCCTGGACCACATGAAAAGAGACATGAAAGAGCTCTCACATCATGTGGCCCAGCCAGGTATAACCCTAGCCCTGAGTAGCATCCTGCCTTCACCCAGAGTGATGCCACAGTATAAGAACAAAATGATTGACTTCAACAATTGGCTAAGTTTCTGGTGTCATTCAAAGGGGATCCAGTATCTGTCTGTCTGGGTCGACATGATCAACAAACCATGATGCTTTGCCAGAGATGGTCTGCACCTGTCTCTCATGAGATTCAGGTTACTGGCTATTCTTGCCACCCCTATAGTGCCTTTTTTAGGCAAGGCTAAAAGGATAAAACCACCACCATAACAGATATAAGCATGCAAAATCTGAAGGTAATGCTACTCAATGCTAGATGTCTATACCTCAAAATGCACTCTCTCGAGGCACTGCTAAAAATGGAGAACATTGATATCTGTGCAGTAACTGAGACCTGGTTCAAGGCTCCAGAGAGCACCCCTGCAGTACCAGGCTACAACTCTTACCACACTTTTTGGCCAACAAACCAGGACTGAAACACTAAAGGTGGAGGAGTGTCCATATTCACCAAGGATAATCACACCTTCAAGCTAGTTGCCCAACACAATGCATCTGAAAGTCTACAGGTGCAACTAACACTAGTTAAGACTGCAATCCAAATTGTAGCTTGCTACAGATCCCCCACCATGCCCCATGATTCTCACTACACCTTTCTAAACATTCTGGAAAATAATACTGGGTGATTTCAACTACCCTGCCATTAATTGGGGAAACTGCTCGGGTACCAACACCTTTGCCCAACGGTTCTTGGAATTCATGAATTCCAATGCCCTGGATCAACTAATCCATAGTCCAATATCTTAGAGCTGGTCATTACCAATATGGGAGATTGATGCTCCACACCAGTGTTCACCCCCTCATTGTTCAGGTCTGACCATAAGCTAATCACCCTTGACGTCCATATCCCACCCCACAGTAGGGAAACCTCCATAAAAAACTTCTCCAAAGCCTACTTCATTCTATTCAAGTCACAACTGACAGACTTCATGACACCCATGCAGATGGGAACTGAAAGTTTGACTGCTGAATCTTACACTAAGGCACTGTACGAGCACATCTACTCATGCCATGAATCATGCCATTACAAAGAACCAAGACGCTCTCCTCCAAAAAAAGGAACCAATCTGGTGGTCCCCTGCCATAAACAAACTATACAACAGAAGGATGAAACTGTTGCAGAAAAGAAGAAAATCCCAGGATGCAAAAAACTCCCTTACCAGCCTCAGTAAGAAGCTGAGATCCCTCATAAAATCCTCCAAAGCTAGTTATGAAAATAAAATTGCCAAAAATTCCAAGGACAACCACAAGGCATTCTATAGTTATGTCAAGAATCTAAATGGCAATGCTCAGATCTGCTCTGAGCTACAACAGAATGGCATTAAATATACTGATCCCAAGGATATTGCCAATATCCTGGCATATCGATTCAGTGCCAACTTCATCCCCCTCTCACCCCCTAAATGGCCCATCTAAGTACCAAAAGATTGCCAAATTCTGGTAATCATGGCCACACAAGTAAAAAACGCACTCTCCAAAGCTAAGAATACAGCATCCATGGGACCAGGCTGTGTACTACATGAACTACAACATGAACTGGCATCTCACCTAAGTGTCATGTTTAATCATAGCCTCACCTCAGGCTTCATGCCCATTGA
The DNA here is from genome assembly GCF_019279795.1 of Protopterus annectens. Lineage (NCBI taxonomy): Eukaryota > Metazoa > Chordata > Ceratodontiformes > Protopteridae > Protopterus > Protopterus annectens. The sequence continues at coordinate 362,993,055 of NC_056744.1, read as the reverse complement.
GTGGTGAACAGCTACAGTTATCCCACTCCACAAGGGGGGATCCACCTTGGATCCCGGGAACTATTGTCCCATCAGTCTGATGAGCCTGATCTGCAAAGCCATGGAACACATTATCAAGGAACTTATAAACAAAGATATTGGTAACCTTCAAACACTGGACCCCACCCAGTTTGGTTTTGTGAAGGGCAAGATTTGTCTCCTCAACCTGATTGACTTCTTCGAATCAGTCTCCAGAGCCGTGGACAAGGGTAAGGCAGTCCACACAGTCTATCTGGACCTCACCAAGGCCTTCAACACCATCCTCCACTCTGGAATCATAGATAAACTTACTAAGCTGGGCATTAATCCCTACGTCACTTGATGGGTTGCCAACTGGCTTACTGACAGAACCCACACTGTAAAAGTAGCTGACTCCAAATCCAGCTCCAGACAAATGACAAGTGGAGTACCTCAGGGTTCAGTCCTGGGAATACTCTTGTTTGGCATCTACTTCTCTGAAGTACAGGCCAACACAAAGGGACTATGGCTAACAAAGTTCGCAGATGACTGCAAACTGGGAGCCACTATCGAATCCCCAAGTGACGTGGATATTCTACAAAAGGGCCTTACAGAGACAGATGCTTGGTGCCAGAGCCATGGGCTCAAGCTCAATGCCAAGGAATGTATAGTTATTCCCTTTGGGAAAAAACATGTAACCATGAATTACCACATAAGTGGCAGTACACTAAACACCGAAGGTGTGATAAGGGACTTAGGGACACAGGTGGACAGTGGTCTCACCTTCGATAACCACATCACCACAAATGTCAGGAAATCCTTCTATGTGGCACACCTCATCACTAAGGGCTTTTCATCCAGAAAAAAGGAGGTCATTGTCCCACTATACTCATTCCTCATTAAACCCATTATAGAGTACAATGCCCCATTTGATATGTACCTCACAAGACACCTGCAACAGCTGGAAAGGCCACATAAATACCTCACTAAAAGAATCACAGGCCTAAAGTAGATGCTCTATGCTGACCATCTAAAAAAACTCCAGCTATACTACTAAGAGGCAAACTCTGCTTAACATATAAGGCCATGTCAAACCCAAAGCTGTTGGACATACTACACTTAAAGAAATCCCAATCCCTCAGAGCCACACACTCTCCAGGAATCTAAACCTGGTCATCACAATAAACAAAACATGCTGGATGGATAGGTTCCTGACCCAGAGACTCCCCATATACTGGAATAGACTGCCCACACATGTCAAGCAGAGTGCCTCTTTGGTCCTCTTCAAAAGGAACCTTGACGATTGGATGGGAGATAGGAAATTCACCCCGGGGATCACGTCAGTCATCCTGCTAGACAGGGGACCAGGGAAGTAAATATTCTGGGAAGAAATAACCACGGAATTGTTATGGTTAGGTTTGTATAGGCCCTAGGGCCAATAGCCTAGTACCAACCTATGAACCTTCCAAGCAAAAATCCCAAATTTCCTGGAGTTTGTTGTTGCATAATTGGGAGCCATACATATGTCCTCTGATCGTTCACTTGTAAATTGCTTTTCCGGTCTCTCTTCCCAATCTTTTCTAATCTCCTGTAATTGATTATTATAGCCTCGGTATAATATCTTATCTGCTATACTAATTTTCCTTTTCCTAAAAGCAGGTTCTGTTCTGGATTCAACTAAACACTCTACAACAGCAGGTCTTTGACTTAGGAGTACCCTATCCCTTTCTCTTTGACTATACTCTATCAATCCCTGGGAGGGAAGGCAGTCTTTAGCTTGTAGTCCAAATGTCTTCTTGGGCTCATGCCACTCTATTACCTTTCCCTCCGTAGTTATGTGCTCCCAATACCTTGGTTCCTTTGTTAGTTTTCCCAAGTAAATTCTTGCTCCCTCTTGTCTGTCCTCTGTACCCTAATTGTAGTCATCCCTATTGGCAAAATTTCCTTTCTCTGTTCTCGGGTTGGTTTAGTTTTTACGGTATTTTCTGCTGTTTTATAAATATAATATTCTGGTATGGCTGCTATTATTCTCCTTAAGGATCTGCATCCAAAATTTTACTCTCTTTATTTCTTGACCCCCCCCCTCTCAATTCATCATCATCCCTTTCCATTTTGAACTATAACCTTATGCTGTTTATATATATATATATATATATATATATATATATATATATATATATATATATATATATATAGATATAGATATAGATATAGATGTTCATGCCTGCAACATGCTTACATCACCTGTGTACAGTAACACTGAAAGCAACTATCCTTAGTGATAACATTAGACTAATTTATTATCTGTTGCAGCCATGTTTCTTGTGTCACAGAGTCACGAAAGGTCTCTTCTAGTTATGGGAATAACCTGATATTTGCTACATGTTACTGTCCCTTAACCTGCTTATTTTAACATATTGACTTGGTGCCTATGAACCAGGGTGGTGTCCCTCATTTAATTTATTTCCTCCATACATGCAGTTTATTGCTTTCATTTGTTGGGCTTACATACCATCATAACCATGTTATAAACTGTAACCAAAAATCCTTTTAGAGTTGATACCTCAAAATATGTAACTCCACACTATTTATTCATGTTCCGAAGCACACCTTATGTTGACTATGTTACAATCATACCTCTCAGCTGTCTAGATTTTCACAGAATGTCCAGATTTTTCCCTCATAAGTTTGGTCTGCTCCTCATAAAATTTGTGATTTTCTGGATTTTTGTGGCAAATCAGTGAGGACTGAATTCACTAAACAATGACAGGCATTTGACTTTCTGACTTCATATCCTTCAGAAAATGTATGGTAACACAAGACCTTCTATTCTAGCAACTTCTAAGTTTATAAAAGTATATTTAAAATTTGTCCCTATTTTTGGGGTTTTGTCCCCCCATTATTTTTGCTTTTGTCCAGATTTTGTGCTACGAGATTGAGCACTATGGTTACAATATGTATTTATATCATTGAATAAAAAAGGATCTTTGGACAGGCTCATTTGCCTAGTTAAAAGTTAAATAAGCAAATGCACAATACGATTGATGGGATTATCCTGCTGAATACTATAACTGATATGTAACAATTGTTGATTACATTTGTTCAGAATCATATGCACATTTAATAATGTCCAGGTTATCCTATGCTAACATTTAATCTGATTACTGAATGGCTTTATTATACTGCAAAGCAGAATAAAACTGACATTTGACTTAGGCATTAATTTCAATATTTTCCACGATATAGCCCAGAATACTATGCCTCCTGGTTTCCAGAGGCACATTGGGCAGTATCTCTAAGGACTCTACCACCACCATCAGGTATGAGGTAGACCCTTGCTCAGGTTTAAATGGGGATTCTAATCAACAATGAGTTTCCCACTGTAGAAATATGCTGACTCTGCATCTCCGTCTTTACCCTTGGAGTACTCATACTTATTCATTTGTGGAAACATCTGGCTTTGGTCAGCTATCCTTTTTATGGAATACATTAACTCAGGCACCCTTCTTAGGGTGTACATTGGCACATCCTTTAGGGATAATATCTGGATGTCTTTCTAGTGCTATGGTCAACCATCCATCTTTGGAAGAGGGTCTAGCCATTTTTCCATTTTGAGCCTGGGGTCTTACAATCCTTCCATGCTTAGGATTGGCTGTAATCATTTATCCATGCTTAGGTATGCTTTACAGTCATCTATGTATCCTTGCAATTAACACTGGTCTTTATCTTTGCTCATGGCTTCTGCTATCCATGCATCTTATGGCATGGACCCCTTTAACCATCCATATTTAAGTCTGGTTGTGGTCATCTAGATTTCTATCAAAACTCTTTCACTTTATAATGAATGTAAAACTTCATGAAAGGTCAGCACTATGGATCCGGCCTATACAATGTTTCCATGTGTTTGTTCCTTCATTAACTGTATATCTGCCGTTAGAAAAATGATCTGGTTTCCATTAACTGATTCTCTAACTGTGTATCACCTGTAAGGCTTTTGTCTAACCTTAACAATGTGCTGAACCAGTTTATTTCATACTGTTCTCGAAACAACAGGCTTTAGTAGGTCCAGTTCTGATCCATTGTTCCTGACATAAACAGCACCAATGGTGCAGAGTCAGTGGTTTAATACTTTGCATACCAGTACACTGGTAAAACTGTTTTATTCTGAGCTACAGTGAGTTATGTTTAAAGCTCGTAGTTTCTTATTACTTTCTTCAGTGGCTGCGTAAACGTTATTACCTAATGATTTCTTATTACTTTCTTCAGTGGCTGCATAAACGTTATTACCTAATGATTTCTTATTACTTTCTTCAGTGGCTGCGTAAACGTTATTACCTAATGATTTCTTATTACTTTCTTCAGTGGCTACGTAAACATTATTACCTAATGATTTCTTATTACTTTCTTCAGTGGCTGCGTAAACATTATTACTTAATGATTTCTTATTACTTTCTTCAGTGGCTGCGTAAATGTTATTACCTAATGATTTCTTATTACTTTCTTCAGTGGCTGCGTAAACGTTATTACCTAATGATTTCTTATTGCTTTCTTCAGTGGCTGCGTAAACGTTATTACCTAATGATTTCTTATTACTTTCTTCAGTGGCTGCGTAAACATTATTACCTAATGATTTCTTATTACTTTCTTCAGTGGCTGTGTAAACGTTATTACCTAATGATTTCTTATTACTTTCTTCAGTGGCTGCATAAATGTTATTACCTAATGATTTCTTATTACTTTCTTCAGTGGCTGCGTAAATGTTATTACCTAATGATTTCTTATTACTTTCTTCAGTGGCTGCGTAAACGTTATTACCTAATGATTTCTTATTACTTTCTTCAGTGGCTGCATAAACGTTATTACCTAATGATTTCTTATTACTTTCTTCAGTGGCTACGTAAACATTATTACCTAATGATTTCTTATTACTTTCTTCAGTGGCTGCGTAAACGTTATTACCTAATGATTTCTTATTACTTTCTTCAGTGGCTGCATAAACGTTATTACCTATTGATTTCTTATTACTTTCTTCAGTGGCTGCATAAACGTTATTACCTAATGATTTCTTATTACTTTCTTCAGTGGCTGCGTAAACGTTATTACCTAATGATTTCTTATTACTTTCTTCAGTGGCTGCGTAAATGTTATTACCTAATGATTTCTTATTACTTTCTTCAGTGGCTGCGTAAACGTTATTACCTAATGATTTCTTATTACTTTCTTCAGTGGCTGCATAAACGTTATTACCTAATGATTTCTTATTACTTTCTTCAGTGGCTGCATAAACGTTATTACCTAATGATTTCTTATTACTTTCTTCAGTGGCTGCGTAAACGTTATTACCTAATGATTTCTTATTGCTTTCTTCAGTGGCTGCATAAACGTTATTACCTAATGATTTCTTATTACTTTCTTCAGTGGCTGCATAAACGTTATTACCTAATGATTTCTTATTACTTTCTTCAGTGGCTGCATAAACGTTATTACCTAATGATTTCTTATTACTTTCTTCAGTGGCTGCGTAAACGTTATTACCTAATGATTTCTTATTACTTTCTTCAGTGGCTGCATAAATGTTATTACCTAATGATTTCTTATTACTTTCTTCAGTGGCTGCATAAACGTTATTACCTAATGATTTCTTATTACTTTCTTCAGTGGCTGCGTAAACGTTATTACCTAATGATTTCTTATTACTTTCTTCAGTGGCTGCGTAAACGTTATTACCTAATGATTTCTTATTACTTTCTTCAGTGGCTGCGTAAATGTTATTACCTAATGATTCGTAGCTGCATGATGTGGAATGGATGCATTTTAGATTTTGTTCGTTGATCACTGCACTGGTGACATTTGAATTATCATAGCTGTTCAGTTCCTCAGTTATGCCGATGTTTCAACTACATCAATTTTTTTTTGTTCTTGTAGGAAATGTTATAGGTTTTCCAAAAGCATGCTGTTCAGATGAAAGGGGAAAAGGTGAGCTTATTCTTTTTTTTTAATTTTCCGTTTTCTCCAAATTTGTGAGGTGGCATATTAACATTTCAGGGGTGTGTGTGGGAAAAGCCCTGTGGATGCCTGTGTGTGTGTGTGTGTGTGTGTGTGTGTGTGTGTGTGTGTGTGTGTGTGTGTGTGTGTGTGTGTGTTTGTGTGTGTGTTTGTGCATATACAATATTTTTCATTACGATTGCCTGGACTGCTGTTATTGCCTGATTTAGATATTATTATAGAAATAATACTTGTGGTGTCTTTCACTGCAATATGACTTCATATCAGTTAATCAATACTGCCAGCCTTACTTACCTATGAAGGTATGAACCTGTGAACTATTCTATGCTTTCCAGCTCTGCAAAACATTTCAGTTTACTGTGAAATAAAACAATAATTCACTCTCAATGAGACTCTGTTGTAGCAGACCATTCTTTGCAAATGTGTTCATAGTACTGAAAAGTCCCCCCCCCCCCCACACACACACACACACACACACACACATACAAAAAAAATTTGGGCCTAAGTAAATAAGCCCTGAATGTTTAGAGATGGTATACAGAACAGTTTAAAAGCATCATCTTCATTAATAACTAGGAGGCATGATATTTCACTGGACTGTGCTTGATTACAAAACGGATAATGATAGTATGGTATCAGACATGGCTCCTTTCAAATACTGTAAATGGCTGATCCCAGCTGAGATTGACTGTATGAGTTGTAGGGCATTATTCCTTTCAGAGTTATCAAAATACCCTCATTATAAGTATATGTTAGGAGGTGTTTTGAAGAAACATGACTTATATTCCCAGCATTACCCACATCTTATTTTAATGTATTTGAAAAATAGTATCTTTGACATCTCCACAAACTGAAAGTCTCCTGACCTTTTTGTGTTTATAGGTTCATAGGTTGGTACTAGGCTATCGGCCCTAGGGCCTATACAAGCCTAGCCATAACAATTCCCTGGCTATTACTTCCCTGGTCCCCTGTCTAATAGGGTGAGTGACGTGATCCCTGGGGTGAATTTCCTATCTCTCATCCAATCGTCAAGGTTCTTTTTGAAGAGGGCCAAAGAGGCGCTCAGCTTGACATGTATGGGCAGTCTATTCCAGAGTATGTGGAGTCTCTGAGTCAGAAACCTATCCCTCCAGCATGTTTTGTTCATTGTAATGACCAGGTTTAGATCCCTGGAGTGTGTGGCTCTGAGGGATTGGGATTTCTTTAAGTGTAGCATGTCCAACAGCTCTGGGTTTGACATGGCCTTGTATATTAAGGAGATCGCCTCTGAGCAGACGATATGCGACAGAGTATAGCTGGAGTTTTTTAGATGGTTAGCATAGGACATCTGCTTTAGGCTTGTGATTCTTTTAGTGAGGTATTTCTGTGGCCTTTCCAGTTGTTGCAGATGTCTTGTGAGGTACTTACCAAATGGGGATTTGTACTCTATAATGGATCTAATGAGGGATGAGTACAGTGGGACAATGACCTCCTTTTTTCTGGATGAAAAGCCCTTAATGATGAGGTGTGCCACATAGAAGGATTTCCTGACTGTTGTGGCGATGTGGTTATCAAAGGTGAGACCACTGTCCACTTGTGTCCCTAAGTCCCTTATCACACTTTCGGTGTTTAGTGTACTGCCACTTATGTGGTAATTCATGGGTACATGATTTTTCCCAAAGGGGATAACTATACATTTCTTGGCATTGAGCTTGAACCCATGGCTGTGGCACCAAGCATCTGTTTCTATAAGGCCCTTTTGTAGAATATCCACATCATTTGGGATTCAATAATGGCTCCCAGTTTCAAGTCATCTGCGAACTTTGTTAGCCAGAGTCCCTTAGTGCTGGCCTGTACTTCAGAGAAGTAGATGCCAAACAAGAGTGGTCCCAAGACTGAACTCTGAGGTACTCCGCTTGTTACTTGTCTGGAGCTGGATTTTGAGTTGGCTACTTTTACAGTGTGGGTTCTGCCAGTAAGCCAGTTGGCAACCCATCGATTGACATAGGGATTAATGCCCAGCTTAGTAAGTTTATCTATGATTCCAGAGTGGGGGATGGTGTCAAAGGCCTTGGTGAGGTCCAGATAGGCTGTGTGGACCACCTTGCCCTCATCCATGGCTCTGGATACTGATTTGAAGAAGTCAATCAGGTTGAGGAGACAAGATCAGCCCTTTACAAAACCAAACTGGGTGTTGTCCAGTGTTTGAAGGTTGCCAATGTCTTTGTTTATAAGTTCCATGATAATGCGTATCATGGCTTTGCAGATCAGGCTTGTCAGACTGATGGGACGATAGTTCCCGAGATCCAAGGTGGATCACCCCTTCAGGAGTATGATAACTGTAGCTATGCGACATTCATTGGGCACGAAGCCTGAGGCTATGATTAAACATGACACTTAGGTGAGATACCAGTTCAATTGAAGTTCATGTAGTACACAGCCCGGGATGTCATCTGGTCCCATGGATGCTGTATTCATAGCTTTGGAGAGTGCATTTTTTACCTGTGTTTGTGATTCACGGAATTTGGCAATCTTTTGGCATTGAGCTGGACCCTTTGGGGGTGAGAGGGGAGGTGAAGTTGGCACTGAATCGATGTGCCAGGATATTGGCAATATCCTTGGGATCAGTATGTTTAATGCCATTCTGTTGTAACTCAGAACAGATCAGAGCATTGCCACTTAGATTCATGACATAACTATAGAATGCCTTGTGGTTGTCCTTGGAATCTTTAGCAATTTTATTTTCATAACTAGCTTTGGAGGATTTTATGAGGGATCTCAGCTTCTTATTGAGGCTGGTAAAGGAATATTTTGCATCCTGGGATTTTCCTCTTTTCTGCAACAGTTTCTTCCTTCTGTTGAATAGTTTGTTTATGGCAGGGGACCACCAGATTGGCTTCTTTTTTTTGGAGGAGAACATCTTGGTTCTATTTGGAATGGCATGATTCATGCATGAGTGGATGTGATCGTACAGTGTCTTAGTGTAGGATTCAGCAGTCGAACTTTCAGTTCCTGTCTGCATGGGTGTCATGAAGTTTGCCACTTCTGACTTGAGTAGCGTGAAGTTAGCTTTGGAGAAGTTTTTTATGGAGGTTTCCCTACTGGGGGGTGGGGGTGGGATGTGGACGTCAAGGATGATTAGCTTATGGTCAGAACTGACCAACGAGGGGGTGACCACTGGCATGGAGCATCAATCTCTCATGTTGGTAATGACCAGGTCTAGGATATTTGAGCCCCTGGTAGGACTATGGATTAGTTGATTCAAGGCATTGGAATTTATGAATTCCAAGAACCGTTGGGCTAAGGTGTTGGTGCCCGAGTAGTTTTCCCAATTAATGGCAGGGTAGTTGAAATCATCCAGTATTATGGTGTTTGGTTGTATCTTAATATTTTCCTGTATGTTTAGAAAGGTGTAGTGAGAATCTTGGGGCATGGTGGGGGATCTGTAGCAAGCTACAATTTGGATTGCAGTCTTACCTAGTGTTAGATGCACCTGGAGAATTTCAGATGCATTGTGTTGGGCAACTAGCCTGGAGGTGTGAATATCCTTGCTGAATATGGACACTGCTCCACCTTTAGTGTTTCGGTTCTGGTTTGTTGGCCGAAAAGTGTGATAAGAGTTGTAGCCTGGTATTGCAGGGGTGCCGTCTGGAACCTTGAACCAGGTATTATAAGATTGCTTTAATTTACTATGTATATTCAGGTATATGTTGGAGATTTTCTCCTCAGGCTTCCACTGAAAAAAGCAAGATTTTCACCGTAAAAAATGTCAGTAAATAAGTATCCGTAGTGAGTCATGTCTATTTTTTAATTAGTAACGGTGTTTCTAAAAAAAACTTGACTTGCTTAATTGTTATGAAACTAAGTGGCCCTGCAAAATAAATACAAGTACACTAACTTTCCTAAATTGCAAATTTGCCTTAGGTAGTGTATTGTTAATAATTTAGCAAACAGTACAACATTTTGCTATCTCCTCATACATTTATGAAGCCAGTGCACAATTCTGTGTGAAAGACGCAGCTTTCACAGTGCCTAAGTACCCCTCATGTGTTGTACCCAGCATGCCGGCATGTACCTTGGAGGGAATTATCATTTTTGGTCCATGCAATGAGATTATTTGATGTGTGTTTAATGCATCTCAATGGGCTGACTTGCCAAACATAGTGAATCATTACAAATGTTCTTAAATATCAATAACAAACTCATCAAGATGTTGTTTCATTGTGCTTGTCCCTTCAGATCCCTTCAGAAATAGATTTATCTTTTCTTCAAGCCCTTGATTCAGTGGACTGAGGGGGTGCTTCGCCCCCTTACACAAACCCATTGTCCTATTATAAACATGATCTGGGTCAGTAGTAGGCAAGCCAGAGTTGGGGAAAGCCCTGGGTCTAGCAAATTAATTAGCTAAAATGAGTAGATAAGTATTTTTTAAAGTATGATTCAGATCAGTTCCACGGGTTATGATTTCTCTCTCCGTTAGGTCCAGTCACATCAGATACTCACTGTGGTTGGCTGAAACTTCAGTGGGGAGACCAGCTGCTTGGGAAAAATAATTAATTCTTTCATTCTTTGATTACACACTTTATACTAATCAGAGAGTTAATATGACCTTGATTAGGATAAAACAGCTTATCAGCAAATTAATGAATATGTGATACTTGACACAGATATTTGCTGCCCAGAGAAACTGATTTTAGTACTTACCAGGCATGATAACAGGAGAAGATGCTCCCAGTCTTCAGAGGTTGTTTTCCTCTTACAGGTCATTTTAAAACAAATGGCTGGACACCAGATATATCCATTGCAGTGGCAACAGTAGAAACAGCCCAGTGACTAGGGCTGTGGTTGAGGATGGCTAACCATGACAAAAACAATGGTAAATATATTACTGTAATGATTATCTTTGTGATCCCTGGGGGAGGGAGAGTAATGCATGTGAAAACAAAAGACAGGGAAATGGTTATTGATATGCTTTCTCTGGGTGGGAGATATCCATGTGTGTATGAAATGAAACAAAAAAAAACAGACTACATTACTGTGGCCAATCGCTCACCTTAGTTACAAGCTGACATCAGTGGTATGAAGAAAGTTGTTGCCTTTTATATGCAGACAAGCTGTGTGAGAAAATTCAGAGCATTTATATTAAAATAGTTGAATGATCATTTTTGTTAAGATATGGGGAAATTTGCACTGTATGCTTCTGTGAGCAATAAGTTGAAATATATTCCTGAGACCATTATCATATTTCATTTTCTTTAAAATTAGACAAAAGAAAGTGGTTACCTTTTTTGGAAAGAGGCAATAGGGCATGTGTGAAAACAGATGACCATCAAGCTGGCTTCTGAGGAGCAGAGAGAGAGAGAGAGAAAGTTTGTGTGTGTGGGGGGGGGTACACTTGATGGAAAATATACCATTTTGTCATTATTTTTATTATTTTATTTATTTATCCTTTGTTAACTGGGTTAGTCCCAAAAGGCTAGTAGCCTCTTTTCAGTGAAGACCAGAGGTGGTATTTATACTGCTAGGGAGAAATTTGGCCAGGACATTGGGGAAACTTGTGCTATTCTTTTTGATAGATACTGTGGAATGTTTTATAGCCGCCCAAGGTATGTGCCTGACATTAATAGTACTGAAACAACTCAATTTTTCCAAAGAAGTCAGTAAATCTTTTTAAATTATGTAAAGGTTTATGTCAAATAGCAACTTCATCAGTTAACACAATGTCATTTTATAACTAACTACATACTAATAGTGCATATGTAACACCAGCCATTCTCAAACAGTACAATTTTCCTCATAACCTTCATTATGATTGTTCCTGACGTACTTAACCAATCAGAAGGCAGTTACTGGGATGTATAAGCTCTATGGCTTGATGAACTAGCTTTCTATATCTTGTGGGAAGAAGTTAGAAGACAGGCAGGCCCTTTGTGGATTTTGTTAACTGATGTTGTATTATGTGCTTTAATTTCACAAGGCAAGGTGGTGGGTATAATGTTTACATCATAGGCACGAGGTACAGGTTTGATTTTTCACCTTTGGAAGGAAAAATTGATAGACTTAAAAATGGCTCACAAGGGCAGCTAGCCTAATACTTAACTATGAACCTATGTTTTTAATCTTTACTGGAAAAGCTCACTCAAATTATGTCATAGACTGTTGTGAGAGAAAGGAAAGATATCAAACCTTTGTCTCTTGTGTCTCACACAGAAATTATAATAGGTCACTTAAGGATAACTACCTTTCAACTGAGGGAGGAGCTAGGAAATAAACCTTACATTGTTGTTGTTTTTCGGCTTTTCCTGGTTAGGGGTTGCCACAGTGGAACTCCGGTCCGCTAATGATTGGCAGTAGATTTTGAAGAACGCCGAGGTGCCAGCTCGACGTTTAACCTTCAACAAAGGCACGCCTATTTACGCATGTCTTTCGAATGCTTACCCAACCGCGGGGAGGACATGCAGACTCCACACAGAAGGCATTCCCTGCACTCTAGCCGAGAATCGAACGGGAGAACCTCTTGCTGTGAGGCAACAATGCTACTGCTGTACCACCGCGGCATTTTGAACTAAACCTTACATTAAAAGGATAAAATAAAACATTTCAAGGTTTTATTAGAAAAGTTCACTCAGACTTTGCTGCATACTGTTGTGAGGGAAAGGTTTGCTTGTTTTTTTTTTTCCTTATATTGCTTTCTTGTAATTTGGATTGCTTTATTGTTTTCTACTATTTTGTGTATTGTGATGTATTTTCATCACAATGTGTTTTAACTGTATTCTATTTTCTGTTGCATATTTAAACTAGGAAAGTAACAAGAGTTTTGTACTATCCACTTAAGGTTAATTACCTGTGAAATGAGGGATGAACTAGGATCTAAACCTTGTATTTAAGGGATCATAGGAAGTTACTAGGTTATTGGTCCTGAGACCCTTACAAGCCTAGCAAAGAATTTAGCTCATGTTCCAACAAGTCAGCACCATATGCCACTGTCCAGCAGAGACACAGGTGGGATAAAATAAAAATTTACTAGAAAAGCTCACGCAGAATCTGCCATAGACTGCTAAGAAGGAAAGGTTATTTTTTTTTCTTTTTTTGCTTTCTTTTAGTTTGTATCACTTTATTGCATTATTCTATTTGTGTATTGTGTTGTATTTTCATTACATTAGTTTTAATTGTATTCTGTTTTCTGTTGTATATTTAAATTAGGAAAGAAACCAGAGCTGTCTCTCTTGTGAAATTAAAACAGGTCTCTTAAGGATAATTGCCTGTGAACTGAGGGAGGAGTTTTATTGAAAGGATAAAATAAAACATTTCAAGGCTTTACTGGAAAAGCTCATTCAGACTCTGCCATAGACTGCTGTGCAGGAAAGATTAGCTTGTTTTTTTCTTATATTGCTTTATAGTAATTTTCACTACCCTCCCACCATTGTCTCACTCTAGTTCCCCATCCCGTATGTTAAATTGACAAAACAATTCATTCCCTCTCCTCTTTCATTGGCTATTGTCAGTAATCACAAAAGTATCATTTTGTGATGTCACCCCACCTTCAGTTATTTAAATGTATTTGCCCACCCACTATATTCATACAGCCAGAATACTAAGTCCCACTCCCATTTAGTCTATATTGGTCTTTTAAAATTAATAACTCTTCCCTTTAATTGCTAAAGCTTAATTAACCCCCATCTAACTGCTTAGTGTACCCTGCAACTCTTAGGATATTAACCCACTGCAGAGCCTGTTGCCATGGACATGAACTTCATTTAAGTCATTTAAATGTAACCTTCCTAAACCCCAAATACCTTCTAGATGAAGCACACATAACAAATACCCTCAGCAGCCCTGAATGCACTGTTTCAAAACAACACCCACATCAACACATACAGACACAGCTCATGGAGCCACTACGTCTAAGCCCATAAGGAAAGCCACCACACAATCCAACAACCTGGTTATTGGGGACTCCATTGTATCACACATGGATTTCCCACTCACCATGCTGAGCAAGGAGAAAGTCATGGTCAGTTGTTTATCAGGGTCCTTGATCTTCGACATTAGGCATGCACTCAGGTCATTGGACCATAAGTAGCAGTATGACTCAGTCATAGTCAATGTGGGTGTAAGTGACCTGTGACATACCTCCCTAGACTATATGAAGAGAGACATCATGGGGCTCTTGGAATATGTGTCCTGGGCTGGTATGAGCTTAGCTTTCAGCAGCATTCTACCTTCTCCAAGGATGATGCCACAATATGAATAGAAGATGACTGACTTAAATAATTGGCTCAGTTTCTAGTGTCATTCTAAGAGGGTGTAATGTTTGTCAGCATGGAAGGAGATGGTCAACAAACCACTCTGCTTTGCCTCTCCCCTCTAGGCTTTCAAATATTAGCTAAAACATTGTCCACCCCCATAGTGCCTTTTTTAGCAAATTCAAACTGAAAATACTTTGACACAGCAAACCAAAAGCAAGGAAATCTAAAGGTGTTACTGCTCAACGCTAGGAGCCTGAACAAGAAACTCCACTCCCTGCAAGCTCTCCTCACCCTACAGAATTCTGACATCTGTGCAGTTACTGAGACATGATTTAAAGTCACAGAGAATGCCTCAGCAGTGCAAAGCTATAATGCCTTCCATGCATTTAGACCAGCTACTACAAAGACAGAGACTAAATGTGAAAGTGACTCAATTTATATAAAAAATAAATATAACTCAAGGCTGATCAATCAGGTCAATGCACTTGAGCTTCTCCATGTTCAAACCACCCTAGGCAAAATCCCATATGACTTCCTTGCCTCTGTGACCCAGGAAACCCATATCAGGTATTTAATCTTACTGTAAATACTCAACATCCAACCCAGTATACCATATTCATCAGTGAATTTTATTACCCTACTATTAACTGGGAATCATGTATGACACCAAATATGCAGACATGCAGATTCCTGGATTTTGTAAACACAAACTCCCTGAACCAGACCGTCAGTATGCCAAACAGGGGCACAAAAAAGTACAGGATCTGGTCCTCGCTAAGTCCTCCACACCCCTGATATAATGTCTTGTCAGGTAAGGTCAGACAACAAAATGGTCTCCTTTGAAGTAAAAGTAAAAGTAATATCTGGAACCCCAGGTTACCCTAGAATTTTCAGGAACTTATCTAAGGTTAAATTCTTATTACTAAGTGATAGCCTAGCAAAATTTCAAGTCCACCTAAACCCTAAACCATGTGAACACTGCTGCCTATAAGAGAGTGTGCACAGCAGAAATCCTGTACAAATGTTAATAGCGGCATAGAACCAGCTGTACCCATCATGAATAAGTACAGAACTAAAAAAAAAAAGTATACTTGGTAGAATTACAACATCAGTAGGCTGTATAACAGAAGGAAGAACATCATGGCAAAACTTAGGAAGTGTAGCACCCAGCAGGATAAAAGTGCCCTCATCAAACTAAATAAACAATTCATAGGACAAGTAAAGCTACCAAAGCCAAATTTGAGGTAAATTTGGCCTCTCAGGCCAAGGACATCCACAAGGCATACTTTAGCTATGTCCGCAACATCAAAGACACTGAACAATTGTGTGCAGAGCTCATTGTTAATGGAGCCGCCTGTACTGAGCCAGAAGATATAGCAAACCTACTGGCAGACAATTTCAGTTCTAACTTTATACATCTGCCCCCCAGCCTCCCCTCAGGAAATACCATCAAATATAACGCCTCTAGCTAAAGGAATGTGAAGCCCGCATGATCAAACAAAGCCAACTGTGGGAAAATCCTGCTATACCCACACACAGGAGTGGATTATTGCTATTATACAATGATATTATTTAAGAAATAAATTGCTTTTAACTTTTTTAAATTGTCTTTGTATAACAGCACTGTTGTGTTCCTCTGTGTTCGTCCTTGTTTGCTGGTGTACTGCACATGAATATGAGATTCCTGTCCCCGTGCTTGCACAGTACATCAGTACAGTGCAGGAGAAGCAATGCAGAAGAGAATATCTAATGCTGTTTTTCCCCAACCAAGACTTTGCGAGAGACAGTGCAGAAATATAATGAAAATCAGGTACGTTTCTGATTCTTTAATTTTGTAGAACGTACCCGATTTTTCTTGTATTTTGCGCTGTCCCTCAGAATACACTAATAAAAAAGTCGTGTCACTCAATGGTACTTCAGCAGTCAGGCTTTTTTCTATTGGTATATGCTCAATTTACAGTAGGCACTCTGGTTAGGCACTCTGGTTAGGCTGTCCAATCAGCTTGCTCGTTTTGTAGAGTAATGAGCAGTCATCATATTATTATAAAAAAATAAATAAATAAAACACTTTTGCAGACAAGCAAGCACTCTTGCACACACCACATCTACTTAATAACTCCATAGTCACACAACGGTGGTAAAGGGTAAAAAGTGGTAAAGTACAGTTATTTCTCATATACCAGGTCTTTTACTATTATAAAGTTGAAAAGGGAAAGTGATCAAAAGACATTTGATGAAACAGTTCTACCAATTACAGCACAATAGTTGAAATGTATAGTTTTTTGTCATTTTTTTTTTATTTCAGACAGACATGACATAAACATATTTAGTTGTAAAACAGGTTGGTCGCTGAATTCCTATAGGATGTATCAAGTTTGATTCTTTGACCTTCACCTCATTTCTTTCTCAGTTAATAAGTACATTCCGACACTCACTAGTGTTTGCCACAAACTCAAACACTATGATACAAATATTGATTCTAAAACAGAAACTTAAGTTTTGAGTTTGCACAACAAATTATTTAATTTTTTCATATTTTTTGTCACTAAATTGAGCAAGAGACTTTCTATTTTTTTAAATTTGTATTCTTTCTCATTATTTTATTGTATGTGCAAATCTTGGAGTTAGACTTGTATGGGAACACTCCTTCCTCTTTTTTGGAAGTTTACACCTGCAGTGTACAAAGTGTTTCTATGCAAGCGCAGTTCAAATTCTTTAAGCCTAGAGACAGGTATGTTACATGCACATAGTACATTACACCAACATTTAGAATGAGCACAGAAAAAATATATTTATGAATCCAAACATGCAAAATAAGGCAAGTATTGTTGCCCATAGTGTTTCCAAACTTGAAATGTGATAAGGTGCAAAGCTCACCAAAAGATCAAACACAACTAGGTCTTTCATTTTAGTAACTCCACAGGACAGAAATACAAAGGTGAAATCAGAATGATGAATTCGGCCTCACAGGAACACAGGTACAACACATTAGACAACAAAGTTTACCCAGAAAGACAGGCTGAATACTATCGTCCCAAAGGCTCACTCTAAAGCAGCAACTTCAAGTTAGACAGCACTCACTGATCAAACTCCACTTGCAAACACAATTCTAGATCATGTTAACATATTGTTAAGTATCTTGAAGCAGGGAGTTGCTTTTGTCCGGGTCCAGAAGGTAAGTCCCAGTAAGATCAACACCTGATTACCTGAACACATTCTATAAATAACAGCGTCAGTCAATACACATTATTACAACCCTGGTTAAACCCACTGGTACAAGTTGAGAAGTGGAATTTCTTATTTAGCTGCATTATTGTTTATCTACATTCTTATTTAGCTACAAGTGCTGTGAGATTACTCCTGGTAATGACTGCATTAGGGTTTTCCAACCCACCCTCTCTCTGTTGTACTTTCAAACTTGTTGGCTTTTGAGCTGCTTATCCACATTGTAAACGTGACTTTGGAAGCTCCTCCCAGTCACCTCTTATCTGCTCATTCTACTGGGTAATAAAGATCAAACAGGGAAGTAAGGTTGCCACCTTTCTATATGCTGAAAACTGGACCAAAACCATACCCCTTTCACTACCCCCAGCATTGCTTCTCTTCACCCATTTTATGACATCAACGTGTACTTCACTGTGACGTGGAACAGTTTCTTTTGCCCTCCCCCTCTTTTTGTAGGAAGTCAAGTGCCACTTTTCAACGCATTGCTTTAGCAATGCTTGTTAATTAAAAAGTTATTCTGAGGGTGTGTTTTTACAAACTCCAGCATTCTGTCTGTGCCGATAAACATAATACTGGATTTTGTAAAGTGCTTTTAAGACTACTGGACTAACATTCTGATTTACAGGTAGTCCAGAAAAATACTGGATAAGTGGCAATGCTACTGAGAAGACCTTCTCCTTAGACTCTTAAAACTTGAGTTAGCCTCCATTTCACATCATCTCACTTACATAGTACACACTGCAATATTCAGAGTATTAAACCCTTTTTCCCATCTTACTTTTAAAATTTGTAACATCTGGGACTAAGCCATCACTCACCATAAACCCTAGGAACTGCTTCTCAGGAATCGACTTGGGATTATGTCTTCTATTTTTGTTTTTCCCCTGGTAACAGACGGTGCAAAGGAACACTATTTCCTGGCCTTCCTAGATATTACCAGGTACTGGAAAGCCTGAAAATTGTATCTTAGGCACCATATTGGGATTAACGCAACTGCTTTGCTCCTGATGACAGAAGGAGGAGAAGGGGGTGCTGGATCTTGCTGATCTCTGATTCTGCAGTCTGTATTGGACTCCATTAATAGGTCTGGTTGCAGGTTTGGTGAGCAATTCTTTAGGGCCTTTGTGCAGTTTGTCCTTTGGTTGCATCCAGCTGCTGAAGGTTCTCTCCAGGGTATCTTTCAAGAGAAGAATAAGTGTACTGAACCCACCATTGTCTGAGTTAATGCTACTTCACAGGAGACAGCTTGGGATTTGTGCAAATCTTTATGTCTGGTGATAGAAGAAGCAAAGGATCATTGATTACTAGCTGTGTCCAGCTGTGCTGAGACCACCAGCCAGGTAACACCTCTAGTAATCAGCTCCAAGCCTTACAGGCACTAGTGCCCCTTCAGCCCACATTAGTAATCAGCTGTAACCATGGATTTGCACTTTCTGTCTTTGTAACCAGCTTGGTTGAAATGGGTATTCTGAGACAATGTAGCAGTTATTAAATATTTACTGGCACCCACCTTCTACTTAAACAAACTGACCAGTGTGTGAGAGATGCACGTATACAATGGTACTGGAGGGAAAGTTCTCGCATAAAGCCATTACAAACAGCACAGAGATTTTTAGTAACACACAACACAACACTATACCTATCAGACACAATGCAGACCCAAAACATAGACCTACATATGTTGGGACTCTTTAATGTAACCTACTTAAACCACAAAAGTCTTCTATATGTATATGTAACCTAGGAAACAAGTGCCTTCAGCAACCTCACAAACCCTCAACTCAAGCAGCAACCACCATGAAATATGCATCCAAGATTTGCAGTGTCTTGACTCAAAAACCCATGAGGCAAACCTGCATACAATGCGATATCCTAGTCATAGATGATGCCATAGTAAGACACACTGATGACCACTCGGCAGGCAGTAAGAAGAAGGTCATGGTCCGTTGCTTTCAGGTGCCAGGATTCACCACATCAAACACACATTCAGGACTTGCACAGTAAGTACACATACGACATAGTCATAGTACACTTGGGAGTAAACAATCTGAAACCTACCTCCCAGGACTATATGAACAGAGACATGATGAAGCTCTTGGAATATGTGACTGAAGCAGATATGAACCTAGCCTTGAGCAGCTTTTTAACATCTCCAAGAATAATGTCACAATATGAACAAAAGATTATTGGCTTCAACAATTGCTTAGTTTCTGGTGTAATGAAAAGGTTTCCAAAATATTTCAGCCTTGGGGGAAATGATAGGCATTTCTAGCTGCTTTGCCATAGATGGCCTGCACCTATATCCACAAGCCAATTGTATATTGGCTAAAACCTTGTCCACCTCCAGAGTGACTTCTTTAGGCAAATTCAGTCTTTGAAATCTTTCATGTTGACAAAACAGAATCTGGATAACATAAAGGTATTGCTGCTCAATGTTAGCAGCCTTAAAAAAAATCTCTCTCTACAGGCACTGTATACCCTGGAATGTATTCATATGTGCAGTGATATGGACACCTAATTCAAGACCATTGAGAGTACTACATCAGTGCAGAATTTCAACACCTCCCACAAATTCAGGTCCACTACACTAGATGAAGGCACTAAAGGCAGTGGTGTTTCTATATTCGTAAAACAAAATTTCACCTCCAAGTCCATTAGACAGGATAATGACCTAGAGCTTCTTCATGTCCAACTTACTATTATCAAAACCCCTTATTATACCATCGCTAACTATAGGACCCCTTCTATGCTTGTGACTCATACTTCCTACCTGACAACTGTGGACTCCCTCTGCATTAGGCCAGACACTATTCTGGTAGGGGACTTTAACTACTCCTCCATCAACTGGGAAATGTATACATCCCCAAACATGTATGCCCAGAGATTTCCAGATTTCATAAATGCAAACTCTCTGGACCAATTAGTCCATACCCCAACTAGGGGAAACAAAATCCTGGTCCTCAGCAATATGGGACATCTTTGTTCCCCATCAGTTTTAACTTCCTCCCTAGTCAAACTGGACCACAAATCAATCACATTTACCACACAAGACTGAAGCCCGAAACATCTTCAAATGCCTCGGTATTCAGAGATTACTCAAAGGATAATCTCCTAAAACTGTGTGAGGACCCGGCTAAATTAAAAATCCTCCTCACTTTAATTTCTCCAAGTATTTTGGGTTTCTAATACCCATTCCTAAGTCAAAGTAAGATTAAAGTTTGTGAAATTAGTATTGTTTTAATCATTGATGTTAGCCAAAAGTGCACTTCACAACACTCGCAATTTACCTAGAAATGACTCTTTCTGCAATTTATATGGAGTTCCATGTATCGGTAATCTATCTAAATACGACTGTAAATTCTTTTTATGAGGCCCATTAGTCCTACTACTATTGGAACTGTCTGGGTATCCTTCTGCCACATTACCCTCATTTCTGCCTGCAAATCCCAGTATTTTATGACTTTATGTCTCTCTGTATGTCAGGGTGTCATTTTAACAGCGATATTCATCTATAGCCAAGGTTTACACTGCCGGGTGGCTAGACCTGCTGTGGAATCTGTTGTATTAATGAACACAAATTTCCATTTGAAGCTTTTGACAGTTTTTCTTATGCAAGTATTTTTCCTTCCTCTAACTTCTCTCTTAATCTTTTTGAATATCTTCTATCTGACAATTCTGGGCTTCCAGCATAACAGTAACGATACATAATTTCTTCATTATCCTCAATAGTCCACTCTGTCATCTCTATGGCTCTTTTTTGGCCTGTCAGTTTTTGTGATGTTTGTGGACTACTACTTCCTCCTATAACATGACAATCCCACTACATAGGCAGAATCCTTTACTGCCAAATTCTATGTACATCTGAATAGCTACAGAGCAGTATCTATCCACCTCTGATGTAAATACAATGCCAAATAAAAAAAAATGTATGGTGCAACCCACATATAATCAGACTCTACAATAAAAAAAACTCATTGCATGCGATAATAAATGCAACTCTGAAGATGTCAGAAACATTGTTAGTAACTTGACAAGTAACTCCAGTCACTAGTCATATCAAATAAAACTAGATATGAGGTAAAAATAGCAATCCAGGCAAAAGGCAACCATAATGCCTTCTTTAAGTATGTTAGAAACCTCAGAAACAGTGCACAACACTTCACAGAGCTAATGGTAAATGATCTCACATGCTCAGACCCTGAGGACATAGCCAATTGGCTAGTAGATAACTTTAGCATTTCACACCATCCTATACTCAGGTATTTTTTCCCCCATGTAAATATTACTCCCCATGTACTTCCATGGATAGCAAATTGGCTCATAAACCAAACTTAAGAAATAAGGGTAGGTGGCTATAGCTACCTCCTTCAAAAGACCTGTCATTAGTGGTGTATCTAGGGGTTCAGTCCTTGGGCCACTCCTCTTTGGCATGTACTTTTTGGAGGTCAAAGCTAGTGTTAAGGGTTTATGGCTGGCCACATTTGCGGGTACCTTTTAACTCGGTGTCATCATAAAATCTCCAGAGGACACTAAGATCTTCCAAGAGGGGTTTTACCAAACAAATAACAATGAACTAAAACTAAACACCAAAGAATGTATGGTGGTCTTCTTTGGCAAACATAATCTTTCTTGTAAATATCATACAACTGAAAACTGATCCAGCAGTTAGAGACCTGGAAATCTATGAAGGCAATGAGCTATCCTTTAGTCACCATATATAGGCTCATAGGTAGGTACTCGGCTATCGGCCCTGGGGCCTATACAAGCCAAGCCAAAAAGGTACCCTGGCTTTTGCCAACCAAGAAAATTATTTTCCTGTGCCACTGTCGAGCAGAGCCACAGAAGTGATCCCCGGGGTGAATTTCCTATTTCCTATCCAATCATCAAGATTTTTCTTGAAGAGTGCTAATGAGGAGCTTTGTTTGATATAGATAGGTAGTTTATTCTGGAGTATGGGAAGTCTCTGGGACAGGAATCTATCCCTCTGGCATATTCTGTTTATTGTGGTGACAAGGTTTAGGTCCCTAGAGCGTGTAGCTCAGAGGGATTGGGATTTCTTTAAGTGGAGCATGTCCAACAGCTCTGGGTTTGACATAGCTTTGTATGTTAGGCAGAGATCACTTCAGAGTAGGCGATGTGCAATGGAGTAAAGCTGGAGTTTTTTGAGACGGTCTGCATAGGGCATCTGTTTGAGGCCAGTAATCCTCTTTGTGAGGTATTTCTGTGGCCTTTCCAGTTGTTGTAGATGTCTTGTGAGGTACATATCAAAAGATACGTTGTATTCTATAATGGGTCTAATGAGTGATGAGTACAGGGGAACAATGACCTCTTTTTTTTCTGGATGTGAAACCTTTTGTGATGAGATGTGCCATGTAGAAGGATTTCCTGACTACTCTGGCGATGTGATTATCAAAGGAGAGACTACTGTCCACCTGTGTCCCAAGGTCTCTTATCACACTTTCGGTGTTAAGTATACTACCACCTATGTTGTAGTTCATGGCTACAGAGTTTTTACCATAGGGGATGACAATGCACTTTTTGGCATTGAGCTTGAGGCCATGACTTTGACACCAGGCATCTGTCTCAGTGAGGCCCTTTTGTAGGATGTCCACATTGTTAGGAGTTTTGATTATGGCTCCTAGTTTGCAGTCATCTGTGAACTTTGTTAGCCAAAGGCCTTCTGTGTTAGCCTGTACTTCAGGGAAGTAGATACCAAACAGGAGAGGACCCACGACTGAACACTGTGGTACTCCACTTGTCACTGGTCTGAAGTCAGATTTGGAGTCTGCTACTTTCAGAGTGTGGGTTCTGTCAGTGAGCCAGTTGGCAACCCATCTTGTGATATAGGGATTTATACCTAGTTTAGTTAGTTTATCTATAATTCCAAAGTGGGGGGAGGTGTCAAAAGCCTTGTCAAGATCTAGATAGGCTGTGTGAACCACCTTACCATCGTCTACAGCTTTGGTGACCACTTCAAAGAAGTCTGTCAGGTTTAGGAGACATGATCTGCCTTTTACAAACCCAAACTGAGTGGGGTCCATAGTTTGGAGATTACCAGTGTCTTTGTTTATAAGTTCCATGATGATACGTTCCATGGCCTTGCAGACCAGGCTCATCAGGCTAATGGGGCGATAGTTCCCGGGTTCCATGGTGGCTCCCCCTTTATGGAGTGGGATAACTGTCGCTGTGCGCCATTCAGAGGGCACAAAGCCTGAGGTGAGGCTATGACTTAACATGGTACTTAGGTGGGGTGCCAGTTCGTTCTGTAGTTCATGTAGAATGCAGCCTGGGATGTTGTCTGGTCCCATGGATGCTGTGGCTTTGGAAAGTGGGGTTTTTACCTGTGCAGCCATGATTACAGGAACTTTGCATTCTTCTGGTATAGAGATGGGTTCTTTAGGGGGTGAGAGGGGGCTAAAGTTAGCACTGAATATATCTGCCAGGATGTTGGCAATATCAGTTGGGTCTGTATATTTAATGCCATTGTGCTGTAACTCAGAGCAGATCTGAGTGTTGCCATTGAGGTTCTTGACATAGCTATAGAATGATTTGTGGTTGTCTTTAGAATCAGTAGCAATTTTGTTTTCATAACTAGCTTTGGAGGGTTTTATCAGGGATCACAGCTTCTTACTGACTGTCCTTACTTAGGACATAGGACATAGGACATAGGTTAGTACTAAGCTAACTGCTCTTACGAGCCATTTTAAGCCTAGCCAATTATCCCTTGTGAGACTCAAACCCTGCACCTTGTGTTTGTAAGGCAAACACCTTAACCATTAGGCCACCCTCCCACTCCACTCATGGGATTTTACTCTCTTTTGCAACAGTTTCTTCCTTCTGTTATATGGTTTGTTTATGGCAGGGGACCACCAAATTGGCTTCCTTTTTTTTGGAGGATAACATCTTGGTTCTGTTTGGGATAGCATGATCCATGCATTCATGTAAGTGCTCATAAAGTGCAATTGTGTAGGATTCAGTAGTTGTAACTGTATTGTCCATCTGCATGGGTGTCATGAAGTTGGCTTTGGAGAAATTTTTTACCATGGTTTCCTTAATTGGGGGTGGGGGCAGGATGTGGATATCTAGGGTAATTAGCTTATGGTCGGATCGCACCAATGAGGCATCAAATTCAGGTGTGGAACACCGGTCACTCATGTTGGTAATTACTAGATCTAGGATATTGTTGCCCCTGGTGGGGATGTGCATAAGTTGATCCAGGGCATTGGAGTTTATGAATTCCAGAAAGCGTTGAGTGAAGGAGTTGGTACATGAGTAGTTTTCCCAGTTAATGGTGGGGTAGTTGAAATTGTCCATTATTAGGGTGTTTGGTTGAACCCTAATATTTTCCAGTACATCAAGAAAAGGGGAATGGGAATCCTGAGGCATGGTAGGGGATCTGTAGCAAGCTACAATTTGGATTGCAGTTTTTGCCCAGAGTTAGATGCACTTGGATAACCTCAGCTGCATTATGCTGAGCAACTAGCCTGGAGGTGTGGATATCCTTAATGAATATGTACACACCTCCGCCTTTGGTGTTCCGGTCCAGGTTACATGGCTGAAAAGTGTGGTATGAGTTATAGCCTGGTAGTGCAGGGGTGCTCTCTCTAGCCTTGAACCAGGTCTCAGTCACTGCACAGATATCGATGTTCTCCATTTTAAGGAGTGCCTTGAGTTAGTGCATTTTCAGATTTAGACTTCTAGCATTGAGTAGCATCACCCTCAGTTTTTGCTTGCCTGTTCCTGTTACGGTGGTGAATTTGTCATTTGAACCTTGCCTAAAAAAGGCACTATAGGGGTGGCAAGAACCTTAACCAGTATCCAGAATCCCAGGGGTGACAGGTGCAGGCCATTTCAGGCAAAGCATCGTGGTCTGTCAACCATGTCATCCAAGGCAGACAGATACTGGATCCCTTTAGAATGACACCAGAAGCTTAGCCAATTGCTGAAGTCAATCATTTTGTCCTTGTACTATGGTATCATTCTGGGTGATGGCAGAATGCTACTCAGGTCTAGGGTAATACCTGCCTGAGCTACAAGATTGGAGAGCTCTTCCATGTCTCTTTTCATGTAGTCCATGGAGGTACATCTCAGGTTGTTCACACCAAAATGGACAATGACAGAGTCATATTTGTACTTGTTGTGGAGTGACCTGAGTGCATGGGTTATGTGGCAGATCCTGGCACCCGACAGGCAGCTGACAGTAACCTTCTCCTTGTTTAGCCTGGTGAGTGGGACATCAGTGTGCCTGACTATAGAGTCACCTATGACTAGTGTGTTGGGTATGTTGTTTTGCCTTATTGGCTGTGGTTGAGTGGCACACTGAGTCTGCAGGCTATGTGTCATTTGGGTTGTGTTGGAGGTGGAGGTTGCTTGCATTTCTGCTTTGGAGGTCTCTGTTGCTTGAGCAGATTATTATTGGGAGCCTCCGCAAATGTTTTTGTGTTTCTATGTGTGGATTTTTGTGGTGTAGATTTAGTGAGACTATGTGATGAGTGTGGTGTGGTGCAAGTGTTTACCTTCTCCTCTTGACTGTCAAGTCCAGTCTTGATTGGAGAGAGCTTTACCTCCAGTTTGGCTTGATAAGTCCATCTCTCACAGGTTGTAGTGTTGGGAGGTAGGAGGAGAGGGTTGTTTGTGTACATGAGGTAATTTCTACATTGCCCCAAGATGCCCAGATTCAGATAGACAGGAGAGAACACTGGGAGCTGACCCTTGGACATGCCTGAATAAAAAACTATTTTCCTCTAGATAAGTGAGGAACGTGAGTACAAGAGCTGTTTTTCTCTAAGCAAGTGAGGAAAGTAAGTACTAAAACTGTTTTCCTCTAGGTAATGAGGAAGGCTGAGTGCTGTAGTAATTAATAGGTTATTTAGTGCTTACAAGGTCTGAACAAGTGCTGATCACGAATAAGCAAATTCAAGTGCTAAAACTAAGAATCTGTATCTGGACTAGGCTAGTTACAGGAAAGGGGGGAAACAAGTGCAAATGTAGGCTTTTAAATCAGAAAGTTGAGAGAGAGATGGAAAAACTGCGCAAACGGCCAATAACTACAATTTCTAGGTCAAAACCGCTCATTATGTAGTAGATAGGTTACCTAGTGCTTACCACTCCCACTGATAAGCTAGAAGGTTTTCCTCCAACACAGAAAGCTTGGGGGGTTCAGAAGCTTGCATACAGACCTGACTATCTGAATCTGGACTACACTAGTTACAGGAAAGGTAGGAAACAGGCTTATATATATATATATATATATATATATATATATATATATATATATATATATATATATATATATATATATATATATATATATATATTTATACAGAAAAGTAGCT
Organism: Protopterus annectens; assembly: GCF_019279795.1. Lineage (NCBI taxonomy): Eukaryota > Metazoa > Chordata > Ceratodontiformes > Protopteridae > Protopterus > Protopterus annectens. Next base: position 362,966,264 of record NC_056744.1, on the reverse strand, counting down.
AAAACAATTCAAATGCAGTGCAAGCTAGCACACTTGAGTATCTAGCAATATTAGACCAAACAGTTTAAAAAAATGCAATTAAGTTAAACATGACTAAACACAAGTGCAGAAGGAGTCTATTAGGTAGAAAGAGGTAAAGAGATGGGACTGGGGGGAGTGTCCCAGATCAAATCTACAGTGGAGGCGGGCAACTGCAAAAGCCTCCAAATTTAAACAACAAGACAAGAATAGGGTGGGTAGGAGAAAAACAGCACCTTCAGCAGAGATCTGAAAAAGTATACAGTGAAGCAAAAATAACAGTGCACAACTCTGAAGTCAGCCAGCAATGATATAAAATTAGTCAAACAACAATTAATAGTACACAACTCTGAAGTGCCAGAAAAATATACTCAGCTCTGTATATGTCCAGATAGTTTGAAGCGCACTCTGTCAGGACACAGGCAGGCTCCAATAATGATATCCATTACTGTAAGAAAGTCATTTTTCAATGTGCAGCTTAGTCATAAGGGTATTTCATCTAGGTTTAAGAATGTGATCATTCCAGTGTACTCAGCACTTATTAGGACAATCTTTGTGTATAATAGGGTCTATGACACAACATCAAAAAGTCCTTTCATTGAATGGCTTTTAAATCAAAAATGCCGTTAATACAAGTCGCCTTTGTGAGATCTCGGTACAGTGAAGATCATAAAATTTGCCCTTTTCTCACTGTAGTGCGATCTCGGAGTTGATATATATATTTAGCGGAGGTTGTAGGGTGGTGCAGCCCCAACAAAAGCAACTTCTGTTAATGGCATTTTCGGTTTAAAAGCCATTCAATGAAAGGACTTTTTGGTGCCGTGATATAGACCCGTATAATGCCCCATTTGATATATACCTTCCAAACACTTAATATACCTTGAATGACCACAATGCTTACTCACTGAGAAAATAAGCAGCCTAAATTATAAAAGCTACACTGACCATCTGAATGCCTTGTTCCTCTTTCTGGTATCATACAAGCTGCTGAGGGCTGATCTCTGCCTTGTGTACAGAGCATCAACTGTCCCTGTCCTCTCAGATCTACTGCACATCCACCTGTCCAGCATTAGCATAAACACCATCTCAAGAGGCCTTAATCTCGTCTGCAAAACAAAGAGAACATGTTGGAGTGAAAGATATGTATCACAGAGAATACCACTTCTTTGGAATCATTTTTTACTTCACAGAAATCAAAGTATTTCCCTTACTCTATCAAACATAATCTGGATGAATGCTTGTTAAAATGCAAATTCATCCATGGTTTAGCATTCTTGTCCTATATGGATAGGGGTAACATGTCAATGTTCTGCCGATTCTTGGTTGTTCGTTCTTATTTTACAAGGACTAAATACTTCGTAGGAATGCAGCGCTAGACGTCTAAAGAACCTTGCCGATAAATAGCTTTGCAAGTACCTATGACTATGAACAATCTGATGATAAGAGGTAAAATGTCAGAAATATAAACTGGATTATTAAAAGGACAATCAAAGTCCATCTTGTTGAACTACAACTAAAAACGAGATGGACAGTATGCGATAAAAAACACTGATTTAAAGATGGTAATTCATTAACTACTCTAAGCTGTGGAATGTCACACCTCTAGCAGCCAACACATATCCTTACATTCCAAAGCATTTACTGAAAAATCACATTAAAAAGTATAACACAAATAATTTTGTGAACAAGTAAATGTTATTAAAAAGCTGCAAGCAATAATGTTATCAATAAGAAAAAAACTTCTTTACAATGCAGTGTTATTGGTGTAACAGGTAGCATGCTTACTTTTTGTGCAGAAGGTAGTAGGTTCTATTCCTACACCAGGTAGATTGATTGTCAACACTGCAGTGTAGTTTAAGGGGGGTGCTGTGCTCCTGAGTGTGCCATCCTGTGGATGAGATGTTAAACCAATGCCCCATCTTCCTGAGTTAGTGATAGCTCAGGTGAATGTAAAAAAATCCCCCAAGGGCCTACGTAAGCCTAGCCAGCAAGGTTCCATGGCTTACGCCACCCAAGAAAGTTATTTTCCTGTGCCACTGCATTCATTCTGTATAGATATGGGCCTTTTATCTTTATTTGACCTCGCACTCCTTTTTCCAGAACCTCCATCTAATTTTTCTTAAAAATATTACTAGTCTCCATTTACCATTAAACATGATTTCATTTAGCCGTTCATTCCAGATGGTCCACACAACATAAAATAATCTTTTATCTATTTTACTAACCTATTTCTTATTTTTATAGATATAATATCCATACAGAATCATGTCCATATTTATTTCATTTATATCCTTTATATTATCACAGAAATATTCTTTACACAAATTTTCCCACAATTCATAGATTCATAGACGTTACTAGGCTAACAGCCCTGGGGGGGGGGGGGGTCTTTCTAAGTCTAGCCAAGTTTTCCCAAAAGAATAATGATGACTTGTATCAGTATAGGACATTGAGGGCCAGGCATTTATAAGCTACCTCTGCCCATAAGGGACATGGGTGCCGGGCTCGGTGTAAATTTCCCATTCCCCATCCACTGGTCTGGGTTGTGCTTATACTGGGTAATAGATGAACTCAGCTTCACACAGCTGGGAAGCCTGTTCCATAGGAGGGGCAGTCTCTGGCATGCATATTTGTCTCTCCAGCATATTCTGTTTAAATCACAGATAGACTTCAGGTCCCTAGACCTTGTATTTCTTGTAGTCTTTGACTTATGAATATGTAAAAGATTTATAATTGTGGGGTTTGCGAATGCCTTGTAAGCCAGGCATAGATCACCCCTCAGCAATCTATAGGAGACTGAGTAGATGGAAAGGGCTTTAAGGTGCATAAGGCAGGTTTGTTACACCTTGTATCCTTTTTGTAAGTGACCTCTGAGGTCACTCTAGTTGCTGTATATGCCTGGTCAGGTACATACCAAAGGGAGCACTGCACTCTATGATTGGTCTGATACGGGCAGAGTACAGTGAGATAATGACCTCTTTTGACCTTGATGCCATGCCCTTACTTATAAGTTGCACATATAAAAGGATTTCCTCACCACTGTAAGCAGATGTTGGTCAAAGGTAAGGCTACTGTATATGTGCATACCCAGATCCCTGACCACTGGGTCAACTCTTTGGAGTATATTATCAGCACGGTAATTAGCCAGGATGGTTGACTTTCTAAAGGGTACAAGTGAGCATTTCTTAGCATTGAGTTTAAGACCATGGCTTTGGCACCATTTGGTAGTCAGAGATAGACCTTCTTGAAGAATGTTAGTGTTTGCAGGGGAGTCAATGATAACCTCCAGCTTGCAATGATCTGCAAACTTAGTCAGCCATAAACCTTCAGCATTTTGCTTCCATTTCAGAGAACTAGATTCCAAAAAGGAGCAGGCCCAGTATCGAGCCCTGGGGGACTCCGCTAGTGAATGGCCTCTTGGTGGTGGTGACGTCACCTATTTTGACCTCCTGAGCCCTATACATGAGCCAGTTAACTATCCAACAGGTGATAAAAGGGTTTATACCTAAATTAGTGAGCCTGTCTATAATGCCTGATTGGTGTATTGTTATCAAAAGCCTTGGCCCGGTCAAGCTAAGCTGTGTGCACAGTCTTACCTTCATCCAGTGCCTTGGTGACTCTCAAAAAAGTTCACCTGATTTAATAGGCATGACCTTCCTTTAACAAAGTCGAACTGAGATGGTCCAGTGTTTTGCAGATTACCTATTGTCACTCATCTTGTGTATTCAAATAAGACGATGAGGCTTGGGTGTTTGTTTAAGTTGTTTATTACACAAAAAAACACATCAGGATGGATGATTGGAATGTAAATCCTAAACAAACTAACTAACTGACTGCTACACACATACATGCTTTCACTCCAGCTGCTCACTCAAAATGGCGCTCTTCCTTGCACATGCTTAGTATGTGTATGCACATGCCCATAGACTGGAATGGCTTTCACTCCAGCTGCTCACTCAAAATGGCGCTCTTCCTTGCACATGCTTAGTATGTGTATGCACATGCCCATAGACTGGAATGGCTGTTAAAGGTACAACACACATTCTGATCTACATCCTCCTTTGACTATTCAGTCATGAAAATGAAAATGACAATTAGCTGAACATGCAAATTATACAGACATATGTAAACAATAACAATCATGTCCAGGTTGCTGTGTATCTAGAACTAGGTCTTGAGATATGACCTGACCACGTAATGTAATAATCAGAACTGGGTTTAGCAACAGGGACAGTCACTAGGGAATGTTCTGCTTCAGGATTTTCAGGGATACTTTCAGGAACAGGAACAGATGATGAAATGTTTTCTGGAACAGGGACATTGGACAAATCACTCTGAGAATTAGAGTTTCCATTACAGACAAGATGCTGTAACACTGGCTCAGACACTGGTAGTAAATATTTCAGATTGCACCTGAATTCCATACCTTTCAACTCACTTATGTATGATCTCGGTTCCTCACAGAAATGTTTCACAAGCACTATTCAGTCAAATACTTTTGCTGTCTGCATCCTCACTATCTCTCCTTCTTTTAATGGAGTCAGAGGCTTGTTGGTTTTGTCATAGTAGGACTTTTGGGACAAATTTCTTTAGGAGTTGAGCTTTTACTGCTTTGTTGTTTTTAGCATTCAGAATCAACAAATTCTTATTGATTGTTAGTGTGGTTCTGGTTTGTCTCGAGCAGGTGAACCAAGCAAATTGTCATGAGGAATGTTTCTGAGATTAAGCAAATTAAGAAAAACAGCAGTACCGTCTCATCTGGATTTCTCTAACAGCTGTTTGCACTTTGAATTGCATGTTCAACTAAGCCATTAGATTGTGGGTATTCAGGACTACTAGTAACGTGAACAAAGTCCCACGTTTCAGCAAATCTTTTGAACTGTGCACTATTCTCAGAAATGACTTTGTGCAGACTACCATGGACAGAAAAATGTCTGTTAAACTTTGTAATGACAGTACTAGAAGTTAGGTTAGGAAGTAGGTCAATCTCAAACCAAATTGAATGAGTCTACTAACTCCAAATGATGTTGACCATTCCACTCGAAAATATCTATAGCTACTGTCGACCAAGGTAGTTCAGGAATCTAGTTTAGATTAAGTGATTCTTTTTCTGATGTGGTTCAGTACTATTACAAACAGAACAAGCTGCAATGGAACTTTCACTATCTTTTGACATCAAAGGCCAAAATACTAGTCCTCTCACCTTTCTTTCGGTAGAATCAGTTCCTGGGTGGCCACAATGCAAGATTTTAATATTTTCTTGTTGCAAGGGTTTTGGAACAATCACTTTTGGACCTATCAGGATGATACCATCTTTCATCAAAATATCGTCTCTGCAAGGAAAATACTGTTGCACATCTAGTGGTAAACAAGATTGGTTTGTTGGCCACCCAGACTAACCCTGTTTTGTCCTTCCTCCCTCCCTCTCATAACATACTAGAAGATATGTAAAAAAAAAAAAAAAAAAAAAAAAAAAATTTTTTTTTTACTTTTTATATTTTTTCCATATCTTATAGAAATATATGTTAAAAATATTTTTAACTTTTATTTCTCTCTCTCTTTTTTTCTACCTCTTCTAATATTTTTTTCTCTTTCTGTCTTAATTTTTCTTTTTACTGTGTTGTATTTGTAAATTTCGTTGATTATTTTAAATTTCTCCAAAAAAAACACTCCACACATAGCATGAACATGGACATAAACAAATAAATAAAATAAAATAAAATAAAATAAAATCCTCGACTGATAAAGTAGTTGAGCATCTGGAGAACTGGATCTGAAGCTGTGTGAGTTCTAAGCTCATCAAGATGTGTGGAAAAAAAATTTTCACTTCCATGACTTCAAAATCATGTTTCTCATTTTTGTGCCGTTGAGTGTTTCTTTTGGGAAATTGGGATAAAGTATCAGCAAGATAAAGACGTTTGCCCTTTGTGTAAACCAAGTGTAAATTGTACTTTTGCAATTTTACCATCATGCATTGCAATCTCGCAGGAGTTGTGTGCTTTGGCTTTTTCAAAATAGTGACCAAAGGTTGGTGGTCAGTTTTGATTTGAATAGCTCAGCCATAAATATAATCATGAAACTTTGAACATGCAAACACAATTACCAAAAGCCCCTTTTCTATTTGTGCATACTGCATCTCGGTTTGGATTAGAGTTCTGGATGCATGGACTACTGGTCTACCCTCTTGATGAATGACTGCACCAAGACCAAACTTTGAAGCATAACAAGAAATAGTTACTGGTTTGTGAACATCATAATGTCTTAAGGTGGGTGGACTGGCAATTTTCTGTTTTGGGACATTGAATGCTCTTTGGTGTTGTGCTGACCAAGACCAGGTTGCATCTTTGTGTGTCAACTCTCTTCGTGGTGCTGAAAGTTCCCTCCGATCTGGAATGAACTTGCAACAAATAGTTGACCATGCCAAGAAAATGTTGTAAGGCAGTGACATTGCCTGGTGCTGGCATCTCAAGAATTGCAGTTTGCTTGGAAGGATCTGGTCATAAACCTGAACTGGTAAACAAATGACCCATATAAGTAATTTCTTGCAGCCTGAATTTATATTTCTGAGGATTCAGTTTAAGATTTACTTCACAAGCATGTTCCAGAACTTTCTTGAGGTTTCTATCATGTTCGACTTCACCATTGCCTCCTACAAGAATATCATCTACTATAACAGCACATGGATAGCCAGAAAAAAATTGTTCCATCGCATGTTGAAAGACTTCACTGGCAGAATTTATTCCAAATGTCATTCTCAAAAATCTGTATCTTCATAATATTGTACTAATAGTAGTTAGCAATGAAGATTTTTGATCAAGCAGAATTTGTCAAAATGATCTTTTTGCATCTAATTCAGAAAAAACAGTGACATTTGGCACGAGAGCAGCAACTTCCTTAACTGTACACATTGGATGATGAGGTTATTTTAGTGCTTTGTTCAAATCTCTTGGGTCAATACATATGCTAATATCATCTGAGCTTTTCTTATGAGCCACCACCATGGAGGATACCTATTTAGTTGGTTCTTCTACTGGACAAATTACTCCTAGGTGTACCATTCTGTCTAGCTTGGCTTTGACTCAACCTTGCTAGGCTAGTGGAACTTTCCATGCTGGTCTAATGACTCGGCTTGCCTCATAGTCTAACTTCATGGAGTACACAACTGGGAGTATTGCCTAGTATGTCTTCAAAAATATCAACATAGTCAGGAAAAATAGTTTGTGTGAAATTTTCGTTGTTACACATGCTTATATGGTGGACTTCTATATTAAATGAAAGCAGTCCTATTTTCAAACTGTCCTTGAGGCCTAATAATGAACGCATTTGTCTCTTGACTACGTAAAACTGCAAGTCATAGCTGTTCCCAGCAGAATAACGTGAAAGCACTAATGAGCCTTTGGTTTGAATTTCTTCACCACCATAAGCAACAAGCTTCGCTTACTTTGCCAGATTAAGTTTCTCACCATCTTTTACTCTAGCAAACACTTCTGCTGATATAACATTGCACTTTGAACCAGGATCATAGGATCATAGAAGGTTATTAGGCTATTGGCCCTAAGACCCTTATTAGCCTAGCCAAGAGTTTAGCCCATGTTTAGACAAGTCAGCACCCAAAGCCCCTGTCCACAAGGGACCAGTATCAACTTTGAGCTCTACAGGTCTCCAATTAATTGGAACAGTACAAAATACTTTACTCTTTGTCCACAAACCTACTGCATTGACTGTTTCACCAAGCACAGACACACCATCAACATAAAAAGTAATGTCCCAGCTTTCTAGTCGATCAACTTGCCGCTTTGGATGCTCGTTTATAATAAAATAATGTGTCCCTTTAGATTTTCATAGCCTTTTGAAATGATTAGGCCTGTATCTTTTAACCTCGTGCTGCATACTATCAACATTAGCACTGGAAGGCACTGCAAGCATGCTTTTCTCATTTGTAAGCATATTTGTGTGCTTTTCTGTAAGCTCATATAACTGACAAATCTCTACGGCCTTATTCAAAGTTAGATCACTGTCCTGAAGCTAAATCTTTCTTACTGCATCATCTTTAATACCACACACAAGCCTGTCTTTTATCAACTCATCTCTCAGATCACCAGATCTGCACATTTTTGCCTTGTTTCTCAAGTCAGTTATATATGCTGCAAAAGTTTCACCAAGCTTTTGATCTCTTGTGCAAAATATATGCCTTTCCATTGTAACATTTGTTTGGGGGTTGCACATTTCTCTAAATTTACATTTTAAGCACTCAGGGTCTTCCCGCATTTCAGCCAGTACCACAATATTGTGATCTTCTCCCTCCCCTGCAAACACAGAAGGTACATACACAAAGGAACATTCCAATTCAATGGCTTCTGAACCAGCTAGATTAAGCAGAATAAATGGCTTTGTATGTGTGTCTTTGTCAGAATAAGCAGCCTGTATGAAAATATTGTACTCTTGCTCAAACACTGTCCAATTTTCTGCAACATTATTATCAAACACAAGTGGACCAGGTTTGCAAAATCCTTCTGCCATGCCAACCCGTGTAATTATGTTCAAACATACACAATGTACTTCAAAAATATTCAACTGCACAACAATCTCTTTGAAATAACTGTATTCTGCAAAATAATTGTACTGTAATACTATATACACCTGCCAACACTTTGCACACTTCGGATATTTCGAATAGCTTTAGTTAATGCGAAAAAGCACATAGCGAAAAAATACAGTCAGTTTCCCATTTTTTATACATTTTACACAATTTGGATGTTATTTTAAGCATTTTTTATAAGGATTTCAAGTACTTTTATCAATATGTCACAGTTGTGAATATTTTTTTTAATTAGAAATTCATTTTGAATGCTTCGTTTTTATATTCGTCATGTAGAAAATCATTTAAACGAGAATGTTTGTACCTGGAATTATCTTTCTGACCTGATTGTGAGTCGTTTCAGCTTCAGATGATTCACTCCTGTATATTCCTCCATTACTGACTGTGTGCTTCATGGTTTTGACTTCAGATCCCATTCTGACACCATGTCACTTGTCTTGAATATTCAAATAAGACAATGAGGCTTGGGGTGTTCATTTAATTTGTATGATTACACACAAACACATCAGGATGGATGATTAAAACATAAAACCTGAATGAACTAACTGACTGACTGCTACACACATACATGCTTTCAGTTCAGCTGGTCTCTCAAAATGGCACTCTTGCTTGCATGTGCTCATTACTTATATGCACGTGCCCATAGACTGGAATGGCTCTTAAAGGTACAACACACACTCTGATCTACACCTATGTTTACATTTATCATGTCCACAATCATTCTTTCTATGCCCTTACATATGAGTCTGGTAAGACTTATAGTCTTGTAGTTACCTGGATCAATGGTTGGCCCTCTTTTGTGCAGAGGAATGACTGTAGCCATCTTCCATTCCTTGGGCACAAAACCTGGCTGAAGGCTCCGTTGAAAAATGATTCAAGTGGACCAGAGAGGTCATGTTACATGCTATTTATTAAATATCCCGGGATGTTATCTGGCCCATCAATGCAATGTTTCTGGCCTTGGGAAGTGCATTGATGATCTGTTCCCTAGCAATGGTTGGGAGAATTGTGTTATAGGTTCATAGGTTCATACTAGGCTATCTGCCCTGGGGCAATTATAAGCCTAGCCCGATTCTGTATGGCTTACGCCACCCCTTGATTTGAGTATACTGTGCCCTTTTTAAGGTTTAGTTTACTGTGCCTCTGTCTAATAGTGACACGGGAGTAATCCCTGGGACAAACCTACGATCCCCCATCCACTTATCGAGATTCTTCTTGAAGAGATTCAGTGAGGTGCTCTGCCTCACATGAACTGGAATTCTATTCCAGAGCGAAGGGAGCCTCTGGGTTATGAACCTATCCCTCCAGCAAGTTCTATTTATTTCTTTGCTGAGGTTCAAGTCCCTCGAGCGTGTGGCTCTAAGGGATTTAGATTTACTGAGGTGGAGCATGTCCATTAATTCTGGATTTGACATAGCTTTGTATGTCAGGCATAGATCTCCTCAAAGTAGGTGGTATGCAACTGAGTAGAGCTGGAGTTTTTTTAACCGAGCAGCATATGGCATCTGTTTGAGACCCTTGATCCTCTTGGTGAGATACTTTTGGGGTCTTTCTAATTGCTGTAGGTGTCGGGTAAGGTACATCCCAAAAGGGGCATTGTATTCTATGATGGGCCTGATGAGGGATGAATAAAGGCACAATTACCTCTCTTGATCTAGATGTGAAACCCTTTGTGATGAGGTGGGCTATGTAGAAGGTCTTTCTAACCACTTTGGCAATGTGGTTTTCAAAGGAGAGATTGCTATCAACTTGGGTCCCCAGGTCCCTAATAACTTTCTCTGTACTTAATGGGTTTCCACCTATGTGGTAATTTGTGGGCACATTGTTTTTGCCAAAGGGTATGACTATACATTTTTTGGAATTTAGCTTTAAACCATGGCGCTGGCACCAGTTATCTGTCTCTGTGAGACCTTTTTGAAGGATGTTTGTGTCAGCTGGAGAGTTGATTATGGGGCCCAGTTTGCAGTCGTCTGCGAACTTGGTGAGCCATAGTCCTCCCACGTTTGCCTGTACCTCGGAAAAGTATATACCGAACAAGAGTGGTCCCAGGACAGAACCCTGTGGGATGCCACTTGTGACCGGTTTCGAATCTGACATGGCTCCAGCAACTCTCACTCTGTGGGTTCTGTCTTTGAGCCAGTTTGCGACCCATCTTGTGACATAGGGGTTTATATTTAAGCTGGATAGCTTATCTATGATGCCCGAGTGGGGTATTGTGTCAAATGCCTTTGCAAGGTCCAGATAAGCTGTGTGGACTACCTTCCCTTCATCTATGGCTTTGGTGACTGTTTCAAAGAAGTCAACCAGGTTCAAAAGGCAGGATCTGCCCATGACAAAGCCGAACTGGGTAGGATCTAGTGTTGTAGGTCCACAATGTCTTTGTTTATGAGCTCCATGATGATCCTTTCCATAGCCTTGCAGACTAAGCTAGTCAGGCTTATGGGGCGATAGTTTCCAGGGTCCATAGAGGCTCCACCTTTGTGGAGTGGGACCACTGTTGCTGTACGCCATTCTGTGGGTACATATCCTGTAGTGAGGCTGAGATTGTATAGCTGTTTTATTTGAGGGATTAGTTCCTCTTGTAGTTCATGTAGAACGCAACCTGGGATGCCATCTGGTCCCATGGAAGCAGTGTTTTTTGCTTTGGAGAGGGCAGCCTTCACCTGAGCATCTGAGATGTTTGGGAGGCAGCCCTCTGCGGGATAGATACTTGCTCTTTTGGGGAGAAGTTTGCACTGAACCTGTCTGCCAGGATATTGGCGATGTCTGTGGGTTCAGTGTATTTTTGTCGTTTAGAATCAACTCAGAACAAGTCTGGGAGTTGCATCCCAGGTTTCTAACATAACTGAAAAAGCCTTATGATTGTCTTTGGTGTCCTGTGCAATTTTTCTCTCGAAGCTGGCCTTGGAGGATTTTATGAGGGATCGTAATTTTTGCTAGTACTGATCAGAGATGCCTTCCCTATTAGGGATTTTGCTCTATCATGTAGTAGCTTCCTCCTTCTGTTGTACAGTTTATTTATGGCAGGGGTCCACCAGACTGGACGCCTGCCTTTGGATGATTGTGTCTTGGTTTTGTTTGGGATAGCATGATCCATGCATTCCTGGAGATGTCCGTAGAATGCATTTATATAGGATTCTGCAGTTTGGGCTGTAGTTTCCACTGGCCCTGGGGCCTTGAAGGATTCCACTTTGGTTTTGAGAAGTGAGAAGTTCGCTTTTGAGAAGTTTTTCACTGTGGTTTTCTGGGCTGGGGGTGGGGTCGGGATGTGGACATCCAGTGAAATTAATTTATGGTCTGATCTTACCAATGAGGGATATACTTCTGGTGTGGAGCATAGAGTCCCCATGTTGGTAATGATCAGGTCTAGTATGTTGTCCCCTCTTGTGGGAGTGGTGACTAGTTGTTCCATAGCATTTGAGTTTATAATTTCCAGGAATCTTTGGGCTAAGGTGCTGGGGCTTGAGTAGTGCTTCCAGTCAATGTTTGGGTAGTTGAAGTCGCCCAGTATAATGGTGTTCGGAGAGATCTTAATGTTCTCCAATGTTTTCAGGAAAGCCGAATGGGATTCCTGACTTTGAGAGGGTGGTCTGTAGGATGCTATAAACTGAAAAGCAGTCTTGCCCACTGTTAGTTGCACATGGATGGTCTCCGATACTTCGTGCAATGCCACTAACCTGGAGGTGTGGATATCCTTGATAAATATGGAAACTCCCCCTCCTTTTGTGGTTCGTCCGGGTTTTGGGGCCGAGAAGCATGATATGAGGTATAGCCTGGTAGTGCTGGGGTGCTCTCTGGAGCCTTGAACCAGGTTTCTGTCACTGCACAGATATCGATGTTCTCCATACTGAGGAGAGCTTCGAGTGCGTGCATCTTGAGGTTAAGACTTCTGGTGTTTAGCAGCATTACCCTTAGTTTCTTGTTCCTTGTACTGTCTATGGGGGTGGGTTTGAATTTTGAGCCTTGCCTAAAAAAGGCACTATGGGGGTGGCAAGAGCCTTTGCCAATATCCAAAAGCCCAGTGGTGACAGGTGCAAGCCGTCCCTAGCGAAGCAACATGGCTTGTGGTATACCCTTCTAACAGGGGAGTGGGGAGGGAGAAATTTGAGCTGGACCTGTCAGCAAACAGGTTGGCAATGGCCTCCAGTTCAGTGTGAGTGATGTAATTTCAATATGTTCTGTGCATTGTTGTGAATTTCCTCTGATGTAATGGACATAGCTGTAGAAAGCTTTGTGGCTGTCCTTTGCCTGAGAAGCTATTTTTTCTTCAAATGTAGCCTTTGAAGTATTAATTAACTCTCTTTGCTGGCTGTTTAGATTGGTCAGGGGCTTTTACCATGTATGGCTTTGTTCCCCCTATGCTTGGCTATGATTTTTTTTCTTTTCATAGGTTCATAGGTTGGTACTAGGCTATCGGCCCTAGGGCCTCTACAAGCCTAGCCATACACTTCCCTGTCTATTTCTTCCCACAGTATTTACTTCCCTGGACCCCTGTCTAGCAGGGCAACTGATGTGACCCCCACAGTGAATTTCCTATCTCCCATCCAGTCATCAAGGTTCCTTTTGAAGAGGGCCAAAGAGCTGCTCTGCTTGACATGCATGGGCAGTCTATTCCAGACTCTGGGGAGTCTCTGGGTCAGGAACCTATCCCTCCAGCATGTTTTGTTCATTGTGATGACAAGGTTTAGATCCCTAGAGCATTTGTTTCTGAGGGATTCGGATTTCTTTAAGTGCAGTATGTTTAACAGCTCTGGGTTGGACATGGTCTTCTATGTTAAGCAGAGATCGCCTCTGAGTAGATGATATGCGACAGAGTATAGCTGGAGTTTTTTTAGACAGTCAGCATAGGGCATCTGCTTTAGGCCTGTGATTCTTTTGTTGTATAACCCACTGATACTGTGATTCCACCAGGCTTGAATTGTCTTTTCAGTTTGTCTTATTCACAATATGAGTGGGTACAGCTCGCTGTATACAGCTGTCAATATGGCTGTACAGAGATTTTGTAAATAGCTCAGTGTATGCTATGGTGATTACTGGGTTTGGAGGTGCTTGGAATTTAGCCAAAGTGTTACTAAGTAGAGAGAGGTTAACCTTGGAATACTTCCTAAAGGTTTGTAGTCTCAATGGATGCCCAGATTTGAATTTTATTTCAAGTAACACTGTCTTATGGTCAGATCTGACAAGCAAAGATATTACATTGGGTGAGGAACATCACCTCCCCCCCCCGGCCATGTTCATGAGTACAAGGTCAAGGATGTTTGTACCTCTGGTAGGAGAATGGACCAACTGTTCCAGGATGTTGGTATTAATAAAGGTTAGGAATCACTAGGCTTAGAAGTGGTGCAGGGTTCCCAATCTATGTAGGAGTAGTTGAGATCTCCCATAAATATTTCTTTATTTAACATTTGTTAACTGGGAAAGTCCGACTTGGAATGAAATATCGTATTGGATTGAGTGGTGAGAGACTCTAGTACATTGAGATAGGTAGTATGAGTTTCCTGGGACATGGAGGGGGACCTATATGTTACAAGGATATGGTACAAGACCCTGTTTATGATGAGTTGCACATGTATGAGTTCCAGTGGGTCATACACTTTAACTAGTCTGGATACGAGGTTGTGTTTAATATAGACTGAGACCCCTCCACCTTTAGTTCCCTCCTGTGCAGTAGCTGATCTAATGGTGTGAAAGGCATTATAACCTTGCACTGCTGGGGTACTCATAGCAACTTTAAACCATGTCCTGAAAGTGACTGCAAATTATCATGAAGTACCTTATCTAATTTATATAATGCACTCTCATTTTCCAATTCCTTATTTTCTTGTTCTGTCAGTTTATTAACATGCCATTCCTTTTTTTTTTTTTTTGCACTTTTTTCTTATCTTGTAACATTTTCTTTAAATAATCTATTACAATTTTCATAATTTGTTGCTGAGATCTTACCTCTCCTCTATCATCTTTCATTTCTCACATTATACTAGTGTCCTCTTTAACTATGCTACTCAGATAAGCTGATACCTTTCCTTTTTTATCATGTAAAAAGTGTCTTTGCTTAAATAACAATTCTTTGCTTTTCTCTTGATTTTTTCATACATGCTCCATTCTGTTATGTAATATCCATTACAGCATGTATACAGATTGTTTTATATTTCATTTTCTCCACTTTTCCTACCTCTGACTGCCATTCTTTAAAACATTTCTTATATTTTTCTTTCAAAGCTGGCCACCACTCAGACCAGCTTTTTATAACATACTCCAATGGAAATGTGATCTTTCCAGAAACACATACTCATTTTTTCCATTTTCATTTCATAATTTCTTATTTATTCTTTTTATTCCTTCTCCCAATGTAATGTACTCATTTTCCATCCATTTTCCATCTATCCAAATGTCTGAGTGATCTGAAAAGCCTGTCATAAGTGTCTCTCCCTTAGCTATATTTAAACCCTGTGATGTAATACAGTAATCAATTTCCACCTTATACATACTTTGACTATATGTCTACAAATTATTAATCCATTTTTTTTAATTGCCACATTTTATAACTTAAAACATTTTCTTAATATAATTTCCTTTATTCCTTTTTTTCCTATCAAATCACAATTAAAATCTCCCATTAATATTATATTCATACTAATTACTAAATAATCCAACATTTTATAAAATAAAATTTCCCTTTCTTTACTTGTAACATAAATATACGATGTTATAATTCTCTATACCTGATTATTCCATCTGCTATCTACAATAGTTAGTCTTTGCATCATTGCCAATGTTGTTCAATGTTTTCACTGATTTTCTACAAAATAGAATTGTACCTCAACATAGTTTCTTTCCTAAGTTCCATATTGCATCACCTTCCCACATTTCCTTTGTAATCTCTATTATTGTGTCAGAAATCTTAACATCACACTTACTACAACAACTTATAATGTCTATTCTTCTACTTATATTTTTGATACTATTAAAATACTGAAAGCACTATAAAATTGTCACTATGTCTATGTTGTAGCTCACCAGAAATTATGTAAATTTGAAGAAATTATCTCATTTGCATTATCCAGTTCCTTTCTATTTCTCTTTTACACTTATCCTTTTCAACTTTCTTTTTCTCTCTCTTATTCTTTTGCCAATAGAATTATTTTTACTTTTCACTATTTTCCAATTTATATTGTCTTCATCACTTATTTCGGAAGCTTCTTGTATATTTCCTTTTATTTCATTTTTCTCTTTATCCTTATTTTTATTGCTATGGTGTTCTTCTTCCCCTATATCCTCTATATCTTTTATTGGGACTGTTTCTTCTCTTCATATACTATCCTCACTTTTGTTGTCTACTTCTTCATCCTTTTTCTCTAGGTTACAATCCATCCATAAAGGCCCAGTTTTGTTACATTTATAACATTTCAATTCACACTTTTTTGCATCATGAACTGTTTCCGCAAAAATATAAAATTTCTGCTTATCACAATTACTTATCAAATGATCGTCTTTTCCACAGGGAAAATGTTTTTGGTTGTTCCCAATATTTTACAACACCTCTGTTACCCTCTATGTTTATCATACTAGGGATATGCACATTTTTTTTTTGCTTTTTCCATTTTCAATACAATATGACAGTCTCATCCCCCAGCCTGTAATACTCTGTTATCATCGACTTTGCTAATGTCCATAACTTCTTAACAAAGTTTGTTAAATGTCTCTTTAAAGTCTCTTTTTTAACTTCAGTTGAAAATTGAACTCGTATCTTCTTTTTTGTTTCTCTGTGAAATGCTTTAACCACATAAGAATTTCATGGATTACAGTTCTTTTTCGTCTCATACTCCCCCCCCCAAAAAAAGTTTCCAGAACAGAATCAGTCTTAAAAATTATGTCATAAAATCTCTCTGTGTATAAAAATAAAAGCTCTTCTCTCCTAAACTGTAACTCCCAATGGGACCATTAAATTATCCCAAATGTCATACCCCAGCATTTCTTTTTCTTCTTTTTTCTGAATTTTCACCATATATTTCTTTTGATTGTTGACATTTCCTCTCCACTGTTCATCTTAGGTTCATAGGTTCATAGGTTGGTACTAGGCTATCGGCCCTAGGGCCTATGCAAGCCTAGCCATAACAATTCCCTGGATATTTCTTCCCACAATATTTACTTCTCTGGGCTCCTGTCTAGCAGGGTGACTGACATGATCCCCGGGGTGAATTTCTTGTCTCCCATCCAAACATCAAGGTTCCTTTTGAAGAGGGCCAATGAGGCACTCTGCATGACATGTATGGGCAGTCTATTCCAGAGTATGGGGAGTCTCATAGGTTCATAGGTTCATAGGTTCATACTAGGCTATCTGCCCTAGGGCATTTATAAGCCTAGCCAGAATGTGTTTGGCTTTCGCCACCCATTTTAAATTTATTATGCTATGCCCTTTTTCGAGGTTAGTATACTGTGCCTCTGTCTAACAGTGACACAGAAGTGATACCCGGGGTAAACCTATGATCTCCCATCCACTCATCAAGATTCCTCTTGAAGAGAGTCAATGAGGGACTCTGCCTAACCTGGACTGGGATTTTATTCCAGAGTGAAGGGAGCCTCTGGGTTATGAATCTGTCCCTCCAGCATGTCCTATTTATTTCAGTGCTGAGGTTCAAGTCTCTCGAGCGCGTAGCTCGATGGGATTTAGGTTTTCTGAGGTGCAGCATGTCCATTAATTCCGGGTTGGACATGGCTTTATACGTCAGGCACAAATCGCCTCTGAACAGGCGGTATGCCACTGAGTAGAGCTGGAGTTTCTTTAACCGGGCAGCATATGGCATCTGTTTGAGCCCTTTGATCCTCTTGGTGGGGTACTTTTGGGGTCTTTCCAGTTGCTGCAGGTGTCTGGTAAGGTACATCCCAAAAGGGGCATTGTACTCAATTATGGGCCTGATGAGGGATGAGTAAAGAGGCACGATGACCTCCCCTGATCTAGATGTGAATCCCTTCATGATTAGGTGGGCTATATAAAATGTTTTTCTAACCACTTTGGCCACGTGGTTGTCAAATGAGAGATTGCTATCAACTTGGGTCCCCAGGTCCCTAATTACTTTTTCTGTACTTAATGGATTACCACCTATGTGGTAATTTGTGGGCACTTTGTTTTTGCCAAAGGGGATGACTATACACTTTTTGGCATTCAGCTTGAGGCCATGGCTCTGGCACCAGTTGTCTGTTTATTTTGGAGGATGCTTGTGTCAGCTGGAGAGTCGATTATGGCGCCCAGTTTGCAGTCATCTGCAAACTTGGTTAGCCACAGTCCTTCTGTGTTGGCCTGTACCTCCGAGAAATATATACCGAACAAGAGAGGTCCCAGGACTGAGCCTTGTGGGACACCACTTGTAACTGGTTTGGAGTCTGACATGGCTCCAGCAATTCTAACCATGTGGGTTCTGTCCTTGAGCCAGTTTGCAATCCATCTAGTGACATAGGGGTTTATATTTAAGCTGGTGAGCTTATCTATAATGCCCGAGTGGGGTATTGTATAGAAGGCTTTTGCGAGGTCCAGGTAGGCTGTGTGGACCACCTTCCCCTCGTCAATGGCCTTGGTGACTGTTTCAAAGAAATCAACCAGGTTTAAGAGGCAGGATCTGCCCTTAACAAAGCCGAACTGGGTAGGATCCAGTGTTTGTAGGTCCCCAATATCTTTATTTATGAGGTCCATGATGATCCTTTCCATAGCTTTGCAGACCAAGCTAGTCAGGTTTATGGGGTGATAGTTTCCAGGATCCGTTGAGGCACCACCTTTATGGAGAGGGACCACTGTTGCTGTATACCACTCTTTGGGCACATATCCTGTAGTAAGGCTGAGATTGAACAGTAGTTTTATGTTTGGGTTTAGCTCTTCTTGGAGTTCATGTAGGACGCAGCCCGGGACACCGTCTGGTCCCATTGATGCTGTGTTTTTTGCTTTGGAGAGGGCAGCTCTTACCTGAGCATCTGAGATGTCAGGGGGGCAGCACTCTGCTGGGATAGATATTTGCCCTTTTGGTGGGGGGGGGGTTTGCGCTGAATCTGTCAGCTAGGATGTTGGCAATGTCTGTGGGTTCAGTGTATTTTTTGTCATTTTGGACTAATTCTGAGCATATCTGGGAATTACCACCCAGGTTCCTAACATAACTAAAGAAAGCCTTGTGATTATCCTTAGTGTCCTGTGCAATTTTTCTCTCGAAGCTGGCCTTAGACAATTTTATGTGTGCCCGTAGTTTTTTGCTAATACTGATCAGTGATGCCTTCCCTTTTTGGGATTTTGCTCTATCATTTAGTAGCTTCCTCCTTCTATTGTATAGTTTGTTTATGGCTGGGGTCCACCAGACAGGACGCCTGCCTTTGGAGGATTGGGTCTTGGTTTTATTTGGGATCACATGATCCATGCATTCCTGAAGGTGTTCATAGAATGCATTTATAAAGGATTCTGCGGTCTGGGTCGTATTTTCCACAGGCCCGGGGGCTTTGAAGGATTCCACCTCAGTTTTGAGGAGTGTGAAATTTGCTTTAGAGAAGTTTTTCACTGTGGTTTTCTGGGCAGGGGGTGGGGTCAGGATGTGAATATCCAGTGAGATTAGTTTATGGTCTGATCTTACCAGTGAGGGATACACTTCTGGTCTGGAGCATAGAGTCCCCATGTTGGTGATGATCAGGTCCAGTATGTTTTCCCTCTTGTGGGAGTGGTAACAAGTTGTTCCATAGCATTTGAGTTTATAAATTCTAGGAACCTTTGGGCTAGGGTGTTGGAGCTAGAGTAATGCTCCCAGTCTATGTTTGGGTAGTTGAAGTCACCCAATATAATGGTGTTTGGAGAGACCTTCATATTTTCCAGTGTTCTCAGGAAGGCCGAGTGGGGTTCCTGGGTTTGGGAGGGTGGTCTGTAGCAGGCTATAAACTGGAAGGCAGTTTTACCCACTGTTAGTTGCACATGGATAGTCTCTGATGCTTCGTGCTTTGCCACCAACCTGGAGGTGTGGGTATCTTTGATGAATATCGATACTCCCCCTCCTTTTGTGGTTCGGTCCAAGTTTTGGGGCCGAAAAGCATGGTATGAGGTATAACCTGGTAGTGCTGGGGTGCTCTCGGGAGCCCTGAACCAGGTTTCTGTTACTGCACAGATATCGATGTTCTCCATGCTAAGGAGAGTTTTGAGTGCGTGCATCTTGAGGTTTAGACTTCTGGCGTTGAGTAGCATTACTCTTAGTTTCTTATCCCTTGTGATACCTATGGAGGTGGGTTTGTCTTTTGAGCCTTGCCTAAAAAAGGCGCTATTGGGGTAGCAAGAGCCTTTGCCAATATCCGAAAGCCCAGGGGTGACAGGTGCAAGCCGTCCCTAGCAAAGCATCGTGGCTTGTCGAGCATATCATCCCAGGCTGACAGGCATTGGATCCCCTTTGAATGACACCAGTACTTAAGCCAATTGTTGAAATTGATCATCTTGTCTTCATATTGTGGCATCATTTTTGGTGAGGGTAAGATGCTACTCAAGGTCAGGGTCATACCGGCCTGGGCTACATGCTCAGAGAGCTCCTTTATGTCTCTTTTCATGTAGTCCAGGGAGGTACGTCTCAGGTCATTCACACCAGCATGGACAATGACTGAGTCATATTTGTACTTGCCTTGGAGTGACCTGAGTGCTTGTGTTATGTGGCGGATCCTAGTGCCCGACAGGCTGCTCACCGTGACCCTCTCCTTGTTCAGCCTGGTGAGCGGGACATCAGTGTGCCTGACGATAGAGTCACCTATTACAAGTGTATCAGGTGTGTTGTTTAGTCTTAAGGGCTGTGACTGTTCGCACACTGGCTTTGTGAGATATGTGTTGCACGTGTTTTGTTTTGGGGTAGCGGCTGCTTGGGTGTCTGCTTTGGAGGTCTCTGCTGCTTCGGCAGATCTTTATTTAGAGCCTCCAAGTATGTTTTTGTGTGATTATGTGTTTGGTTTGCTGTCGTGGTAGGTCTATGTGAGACTGGAATTGTAGTGAGTGTGGTTTCCTTCTCCTCCTGACTGGTTATGCCAGTACTGAGTTGAGAGAGCTTAGCCTCCAGTTTGGCTATATGGTTGCATCTCTCACATGTGTTGGAATTTGTTGGGAGGAGGAGAGGGTTGTCTGTGTACATGAGGCAGTTGTAACATTGCCTCAAGATTCCCAGATTCACCAGCTGGACCGAGAGGAGATTGACAACTGACCTTTGGACATGCTAGAATAATATTGGGAATTCCTTAATAATTGAAAACCAGGGCCAGTGGGGAGTGAGGGTGTAGTGCTTTTAATTTTTATTGCTGACTTATATAATTGCTTTAGTGAGCAAGTGCCAGGTAACTTAAGTGCAATGTGTTACAGGTAACTTAAATGCAAAAACGACAAACAGTAACTTTCTTTCAAGTGAAACAAGGAAATAAGTACAGTAAGCAATGCAGATATCACTAGTGATCCACAGAAGCTGAGAAGCCACGTATTAGGTGGAATTAGCGTTCCAGGGAAATAACAAGAAAACAAACAACAAGCATATAAACAAAGCTAGATTCAGCAGGCCTGGATCTAGTCTATGCTACAGCAAACAAGGTGTACCAATTTCAGTAAGATACAGTTCAAATATTCAGGCATTATAAACCTTTAACCAGAAATTCCCAGCTCAGAAGGGCAGAGTCCAGCCTCTTCTCCCACAAGAGTGCAGACCACAAACCTTCTTAATGTAAAATAACTGGCCTGAAGCCCAAGTGCTTAAACCAGAACTAATACACTTTAAGAATAACAGACACTGGGCTCTCAATCAGCAGTTCCCAACTTAGAAGGATGAAAGCTACCTGTCCTGCCACCACAGTGCATGCCACAAACCTTCCTAATGTAAAACAACTGGTCTGAAGCCCAAGTGCTTAATCCAAAAGACTTAGAATGATAGCTACACTTTAATCAAGTTACTACCAAGCAGTAATAAATACAATTGAATACTTTAGAGAATGCCTGGATTAGTGCTCAAGTTACACAAACAAAGCTAGATCCAGCAGGCCCGAATCCAGTCTATGCCACAGCAAACAAGGCGCACCAACTTCAGTAAGAAGCAGTTCAGATATGCATGCACTATAAGCCTTCAACCAGAAATTCCCAGCTCAGAAGGGCAGAGTCCAGCCTCTCCTCCCACAAGAGTGCAGACCACGAACCCTCTTAATGTAAAATAACTGGCCTGAAAGCCCAAGTGCTTAAACCAGAATTAATACACTTTTAGAATAACAGACACTGAGCCCTCAATCAGCAGTTTCCAACCTAGAAGGATGTAAGCTACCTGTTCTGCCACTACAGTGCAGACCACAAACCCTCTCAGTGCAAAACAACTGGTCCGAAGCCCAAGTGTTTAAATCAAAAGGCTTACAATGAGTTACACCAAGCAGTAATAAATACAATTGAGTACTTTTAAGATGATGCAAAAGTAAAAAGTAGGTAGAAACACAAGTACAGTAAAAGCAGATGAATTTTTTTTTTTTTTTCTGAACAAGTGCTGAGATGAAAGAAACAGATTTGAGTGCTGAAACTAGAAAACTGGCTAGTTATAAGAAAAAAAACTAAGCTAGAAGGCTTCCCTCCAACACAGAAGGGCTTGGGGGCTCAGAAGCCTACAAATAGTCTATACCACTTAACAGGAAAGGCAGGAAACAAGCTTAATTTTTTTTTCTGTTTCCCAGATGCTCTCTTTGTACACAGTAGGAGTGCCTGAAATCAGAATATGATCTCACTGCACTCAGTTGAGTGAGCAAATGAGATGGGCCCAGAAGGAGTATCCAAACACAAATTTACAAGAGGGGCAGGCAGTTGCAAGGCCACTAAGATTAACACCAAAACAAAAACAGGGAGGGTGGGTTGGACTAACTGAAGAGCAGAGTCAAAACTTCCAGTTCAGTTAATATTCCTTCCACACAGTTAAAATCAATTTAAATACTGTATTTTTTTGAAAAAAAAAGAGCAGAAAAAGGTACTTAAATTCTCTTATACGTCCAGTTGAATACAGCAAGTTCTTAGCCGGCCAAAGCTGAGGTTTTTAAGCAGAAAATATTTCACACTGTACCACTTAAATAGGCAAGGACAGGAAATCAAAGAATGTGACTACCCCCACACCTGTAATTACTAGCAAATAACAAAATTCAGCAAACACTGACTAACTTCCAGTTCAGTTAATATTCCTTCCACACAGTTAAAATCAATTTAAATACTGTATTTTTTGAAAAAAAAAGAGCAGATAAAGGTACTTAAATTCTCTTATACGTCCAGTTGAATACAGCAAGTTCTTAGCCGGCCAAAGCTGAGGTTTTTAAGCAGAAAATATTTCACACTGTACCACTTAAATAGGCAAGGACAGGAAATCAAAGAATGTGACTACCCCCACACCTGTAATTACTAGCAAATAACAAAATTCAGCAAACACTGACTAACTTCCAGTTCAGTTAATATTCCTTCCACACAGTTAAAATCAATTTAAACACTGTGTTTTTTTTTGAAAAAAAACGAGCAGATAAAGGTACTTAAATTCTCTTATACGTCCAGTTGAATACAGCAAGTTCTTAGCCGGCCAAAGCTGAGGTTTTTAAACAGAAAATATTTCACACCGTACCACTTAAATAGGCAAGGACAGCAAATCAAAGAATGTGACTACCCCCACACCTGTAATTACTAGCAAATAACAAAATTCAGCAAACACTGACTAACTTCCAGTTCAGTTAATATTCCTTCCACACAGTTAAAATCAATTTAAATACTGTATTTTTTGGAAAAAAAAAGAGCAGATAAAGGTACTTAAATTCTCTTATCCTATCCCTCCAGCATGTTTTGTTCATTGTGATGACAAGGTTTAGATCCCTGGAGCGTGTGGCTCTGTGGGATTGGGATTTCTTTAAGTGCAGCATGTCCAACAGCTCAGGGTTTGACATAGCCTTGTATGTTAAGCAGAGATCGCCTCCGAGTAGACGATATGCCACAGAGTATAGCTGGAGTTTTTTTAGACGGTCAGCATATGGCATCTGCTTTAGGCCTGTGCTTCTTTTAGTGAGGTATTTCTGTGGCCTTTCCAGCTGTTGCAGATATCTTGTGAGGTACATACCAAACAGGGCATTATACTCTATAATGGGTCTAATGAGGAATGAGTACAGTGGGACAATGACCTCCTTTTTTCTGGATGAAAAGCCCTTAGTGATCAGATGTGCCACATAGAAGGATTTCCTGACTGTTGTGGCGATGTGGTTATCAAAAGTGAAACCACTGTCCACCTGTGTCCCTAAGTCACTCATCACACTTTTGATGTTTAACGTCCTGCCACCTATGTAGTAATTCATGTGTACATGTTTTTTTCCAAAGGGGATAACTATACAGTTCTTGGCATTAAGCTTGAGCCCATGGCTCTGGCACCAGGCATCTGTTTCTGTAAGGCCTTTTTGTAGAATATCCACATCATTTGGGGATTCAATAATGGCTCCCAGATTGCAGTCATCTGCAAACTTTGTTAGCCAGAGTCCCTTAGTGTTGGCCTGTACTTCAGAGAAGTAGATGCCAAACAAGAGTGGTCCCAGGACTGAACCCTGAGGTACTCCACTTGTCACTTGTCTGGAGCTGGATTTGGAGTCGGCTACTTTTACAGTCTGGGTTCTGTCAGTAAGCCAGTTGGCAACCCATCAAGTGACATAGGTATTTATGCCCAGCTTAGTAAGTTTATCTATGATTCCAGAGTGGGGTATGGTGTCGAAGGCCTTGGCAAGGTCCAGATAGGCTGTGTGGACCATCTTACCCTTGCCCACAGCTCTGGAGACTGATTCGAAGAAGTCAATCAGATTCAGGAGACAAGATCGTCTCTTCACAAACCCAAACTGGGTGGGGTCCAGTGTTCGAAGGTTGCCAATGTCTTTGTTTGTAAGTTCCATGATAATGCGTTCCATGCCCTTGCAGATCAGGCTTGTCAGACTGATGGGACGGTAGTTCCCGGGATCCAAGGTGGATCCTCCCTTGTGGAGCGGGATAACTGTAGCTGTGCACCACTCAGTGGGCATGAAGCCTGAGGTGAGGCTATGATTAAACATGACATTTAGGTGAGGTGCCAGTTTATTTTGTAGTTCATGTAGTACACAGCCTGGGATGCCATCTGGTCCCATGGATGCTGTATTCTTAACTTTGGGGAGTGTGGTTTCTACCTGTGTGGCCATGATTATTGGAATTTGGCAATCTTTTGGTATTGAGATGGGTCCTTTAGGGGGTGAGAGAGGGGTGAAGTTGGCACTAAATCGATCTGCCAGGATATCTCTCATCACTTTCACAGCAGTTTTTTTAACAGTCTCGACATACAATTTCTTTGTCTGGTGATCTCCTTTCAAAACAGCTTCCAATTGAATTTAGTCCATAATTTCACCCCAAGAAGCATATTTTCCACTGTCCAGACTGCTAAGCATCAACAATTCACCCAAAACATCATTCTGCAACACTCTCAATCAAAGGGTTGCAATAAGATATCCATCATTGTGTTGCACATTTGCTTCTGATGAAACCAACATATTCTGCTGAAACAACTCCTCTGATATAGCTTTAAACACTGCACCAGCCTTCGCCCCTGTGCTGTTCTGTCAGCCACCACTCCTTATAAGTTGTTTTTGTATTGATATATATATATATATATATATATATATATATATATATTACATATTTACATTATTTACATCTATTTACAAATCTCCATACATTATAAACGTCAGTTTAAGCATTCCCCCTGCACTTCTTTTAACCACAACCAAAACAATATTTTTTTCCAGAATCTTTGTCAAAGTCCATTTTCCATTATATTTTAATTTCATTTAGTCTCTTGTTCCATATAGTCCATGAAACATAAAATATTAGTCTGTCCATTTTCTTCACATCTTCCTGTTTTCATGCACGATAACCAAATCCTATTATGTCCATATTTATTTGTTCAAATTTTAATAAACATTTCACACTATTATGTCTACATATTTCTTTCCACAAATTATTAACTCTTTTACTTTTCAAAAACACATGTTCAGTAATCTCAGACTCTCCACATTTATTACATATTGTAGCTTGCTTTTTCTTGTATGGCATATTTGCCTTAACTGTGAATTTTCTAATAGACAATCTCCATTAAAAATCATTACATTCTTTAATCTTTTTATAGTTATTATATCTCATCATTATGACCTTTTCTTATCTATTTCTAAATACTTCCATGGATCAATGCAATAAAATGCTTTCATAGTATTTAAGTACCATCCCTTTCTATTTTTCTCACATATATTCTTTTTTTTATTTTCCATAACACAATTTTGTTTTGGTACTCTTTCATTTCTTCATTCACAATGCTTTGAATTCTTTTTTTCCATTCCTTCCCACAATTCTTTGTATTTAAAATATAGTACACTTTCTATCATGTTTTTATTTTCCTTCATAATTCTTTTTAATACCTTATATAAAATTAAATATGTTGAATGTGATATTGGGTTTATGAAACCCAAGCCTCCTTGCTCTTCTTTCATATATAGAATCCCTCTCTTGACTAGATTCAGTCGAGAGACCCACATAAAAGGACATATAATCATTAGTTGCTTTTCATACTTAATAGGAATCCTATAGATGTTAGCTACATAAGCAAACTTTCTTCTTACCATGGTGTTCAACAAGTGGGGTTTTTTCTGTATGAAAATCTATGATTTCCAAAAAAATAATCATATCCTTTACTTCTTTGTGTACATTATCCCATTGTTGTCTGTATTCATTCCTTCCAAATATTATTCCTAATATATCTATATATTTTTCATTGAACTCAATACCTCCTATCATACCTTCAAAACCAAATCCTTTACTTTTCTCTTTATTTATACTTAAACCAATCTTTTATTTAAATTTATACTTAATTTTTCATTTACTTCTTCCATCCATACTCTAAACAATGAATCCATTATCATCCTCATAATTATACATTATTTGCAATTGTACTTCAAAATCAAATCCTTTACTTTTCTATTTATTTATACTTAAACCAATCTCTTTTTTTAATTTATACTTAATTTTCCATTTACTTCTTCCAGCCATATTTTATTTTTAACAATTAATACAATATCATTTGCATAATTATACATGAGAAAATATAATAATAATATAATAATGATAAATAATAATATAATAATTAATATAATAATAATGATAAATAATAATAATAATAATAAATATAATAATGAGAAAATTACACTACTAGCTGGGCAGCCCTGCTTTATTCCAGATTCTATTTTTGTTTCTTCCCCAATTCATCCATTTACATTTAGTTTTACATAGTTCCTTTCATAAAAAGATTTTATTACTTATAATATTTGTGCTTATATTATTTGCCTGCAAAATTCCCCATGATGATTTATATTGAATATTGGCATAGTCTTTACTTATATCCCCTATCATAACCTTTGCTTCTACATTTGCATTTATGATATCATCAATATTATCCAGAATAACTCTTGACTTCCTTTTCCTTGATTTCCAAATACATTCTGGTCATATATTCTATCCATTTTTATAACTTTTTTTGTTATTATTCTCATACAGATTTTATAATCCATATTATTTAATGTTATAGGTCTCCAATGTTTTATCTCCTCTTTTTTTCTGTTTTTAAATATAATTTTTTATAACTCCTGTACATATGTCTTTCTCTTTAATTCCAGTTTCTAACCATTCATTCATAACTTCTATAAAAATTATTTTTGTGACTCCCTCATTTCTTTATACATGTCATATTCAGTTCCGTCCAGTCCTGTTGCACAATTCATGTTAATATCTTTTAGAATTTCATTCAATTCTTTCATAGATATTTTTTTTTTGTTCTAAATACTGATTATCTTCATTATTTAATTTTTCACCTTTATAAATTTGTTCTAGGTTTTCTTCTCTTTTAACAAATAATTCCAATACATATTCTTTAATTATTCCATATATTCCTTCTTGCTGTCTTATTTGCCTACCTTCCTTATTTTTTAATTCTCTTATTATTTTTCCTTTTTTATTATTTTACTCAAATATGGTGCTACCTCTTCTTTCTTTCCTTATAAACATTTCTCTTTACATAACAAGTTGTTAATTTCTACATTGCCTCAGGACGCCCATATCTATCAAGCTGGTAACAGAGATAATGGAAATGTTCATATTCATGGCAACAAGGCCCTTTTTATTAATTAGGTGGTTGTTGCAAGAATTTTATTAATTAGATGGTTGTTGCAAGAATATAGAGTAAAAAACAGTAGTATCTGGTTTGCAACTCTGGAGGCAGTGCTTGTCAATGTGCAAACTATTTGCCCTGTGTCCAACTAGGTATTGTTGAAATTTCAAGGGGGGGGTTACAGGAAAATATCAGCTCATTGTGCCTGCATCTATACAGGCCACTGCCAGACACTTGAGGTGAAACTATTAAAGTAGACCCTGATAATTTATGGATGAATTATTTCTGGAGATATTCTGAAGTTAGGTTAGGTAGTAGGTAATCTTGTTTATAGAAAAGAAATAATTAGTTTTGCCAAAAATGAAGACTAGTGAGCATTCAACTAATTGGCTACTCCCTGGCTACTACTGGTGGTGGTCTCACCACAGTTTCATGCTGCTGGGATACAATTCCCCTTTGCTTCCTCTATTACCAGAAGCAAAACAATAGCACCAATCCCAAGATGAGAAGCAGGCCACAGGCTCTTTGGTGATCAACAGCCTTGTCCCATGTGATACAAGGGTCTGTAGGCTTGTTGTAGCCTTTTCCTGGAAGATGCATTGAATAGCAGCCAGACCAATTAGGAAGGTCCCACAGAGACATCCATTGCCCAATCAGAGACAGTCAGGAATCAATGCTCTCTTTTCCTTCTCTCACCAGGAGCAAAACAGAAGCACAATTTCCAATCTGGCATCTATGAAGCAGTTATTAGGCTTTCTGGTGATCAGCAGTCTCCAGGAAATAATGTCCCTGTGCTCCTTCTCTCACCAGGAGAAAACAGAAGCACTAATCCCAAGATGTCTACTGAGATGCAAAATGTGTGTTTCCCAAAGATTGATCTAGATGTTGCAGGTTTTAAAGACATGATTGAGAAAATGGGTAACTATCCTAAGAGTTGCAATGTGCACTAAGCAGTTAGATATGAAAGAGGGATCACTTAAGCTTTAGCTATCTAAGGGTAGGACCACCAATTTTAAAAGAGCAAAATAGACTGGAAGGGGATGGGCACTTAGTATTCTGCCTGCCTCTTGTTAATTGATAAGCAACTCATTTGAAAAAGTCATCCTCAAAAAAATGTCAGGACACATAAGAAACAATGGATGTTACTTAGAAGTATTCAGAACAGTAGTATAGGTGTGAAGGAATTAAAAGAGAAATATGAGAGTCAAAAACTTAATGATGGTAATCATTAGCAACCTTTAATAGTAACAGTGAAAGAGAGGCTTCACTGTTCAGTTCCAAACTGATTAACAGTCAGATTTGAATGGACAAATATAAGCTAACAAGAGCAAAGCTGACTGCAGAGAAAACATGAGAAAGAAATGCAGAAGATAGAAAACATGTGTCAGTTCCCAGAAATGTCATCTACTTATAAGTCCAGACACCATCAGTACAGTATAAATGCAAAAATTATTCAAATGAAGCATAAAGAGCATATCGTCAACAACAAATGCAAAAAAAGGAGCTGTCAAACTGACAGGTGTCAGCAACAACCAGGTATCAAGTTCTGAAATATTCTGCATAAGCACTGTGAAAAAGAGCCTTCATACAATCAAGTCACACAGCCTAAGTAGTCAAAAACAAGCAGAAGGACTGCAAAAATGAAAAGATAATTCATTATGCAGGATCGTATAAGACGTAGAAGCCGTTCTGCTGAGATAAAAGACATCAAAGACATCCTATAATGAAGTTATAGTCAAATTATTACTTTGCCTTTTCTCATCCAATTAAACACCTAAGGATTTGAGATGTAAAAATAAGAGCCAGGACCAAAGTCAACACATCTCACAGCTTTCAAAAAGACAGCAGCACAAGAAATAATATGTCAAAGGAAAAAACTTCAAAGACCAATTCACATTAGGTTCAAGCAAGGCACCCTTTATTACTTGCAGCAAGGAGACAAAGCATGTAGGCACAGGATTTGTCTGAATTATTAATGATTAGTAGGTTATACTTATACAGTTCTCTTCCTGTCACATAGAAAATGTTACATTCTATTGCTGACATAGTTAGACACAGCTTTCTGTATGTTCTATAGAAAATATTGCTAGACTTATTGCTGACCAAGTTAAAAATATCTGTCATTCTGCAAAACATTTTGAGAAAAACAACCTGGCCTTGGGTTTATGTCAGTCCATTTCAACATTTCAATTCTTCTATTGTACTGTTCTAATACATGTGTTACATTTTACCTAGATTCAAGGTACACTTCTAGCTTTAGTACAAGTAATGCTGACTACGGTTTAAACTTTCAAGCATCTATTGTTTTCTTTATTAATAGCTTCTAACAGCTGCATGTTTTCTCATGGCATAAGCAGAAATGAATATTCCTTTGTTAATTTTCATGACATTAGCAGAAATGAATTACTTCTTATTATTTGCTGACATTTGCAGAAATAGAACGCTTCTTGTTAAGTTTCTAATGGCTGTGCAGATTCATGCAGTGTGAACAGAATAAATGTATTAACCGTTTTAAATCTCAAATGCACTAAGCATACATAGTACTATTACCTATTACATATTTTTCTAACATAATACAATAAAGCTGCAGCCAGAAATTAATCATCTTCCAATGTGTGAAACAGAGCAGTTGGTCACTGAAACGAAATGCATCCATATCATACAAACGCAAGTGGGTGAAAAAAACAGAAAAGAGTGTCAAAATAGTAGAAATAACCATAAAGAGACAGTGGGCAGTTGAGCTTTGAAATTAACTACAGCCATGTTGTTCTCTGAGCTACAGGTAGATGACGACAAGAAGGCTTAAAGGCTTAACCAACCTGGGGCAGTTCTCCAAACTAAATAAGACTCCACATCTTGTAGACAGCCTGTCAGCCCTGATTATGGTTCAGGTAATCCGAGTTCAATTAGCAGCTTGGATGCCTATAGCAGAGGGCAGGAGTAGGGCACTTCTGGCTCAGCATATGGGGGATACTAAGCAGGACCACTAGGCAGTATACCCACTAGAGCCCAAGTCTGCTGAGAGTTTGCTGCCTGAGAGCATTCACAGTCTAAACCAAGGGGAATTCAGCATGCAGAGGCACATTCCCCTCATAAGACAGCAACTGCAGATCTCAAAAGTGCTGTCAAGGGGGCAGGGGCAATAACCAACAAGCTGGCCTACAACCTGACTCTTGCCTCAAGATGGAGAGCCATTTGGGATCCCCAGGCAGATTAGATACACATCAAGGGTCCATTGCACAAGGACCTGTGAGAAGTAGAAAAAAAAATTGTCACACATCTGGATTACTTGTTACACACTGTGTCACACAGTTTGACAAGGAAAGGCTGAGGAGTATAATGCCATTCATCATTCAAATGCAATCGTATTAGAACATACCACTAGAAACCACTAAAGGAAGTATTGTAGTAGGCATGGTGCACCTGTTGTAATATATTCCTACCCATATGCACCTGCTGTAACATATGCCTATCCATATGCACCTGCTGTAACACATGCCTATCCATATGCACCTGCTGCAACATATGCCTCCCCATATGCACCTGCTGTAACATATGCCTATCCATATGCACCTGCTGTAACATATGCCCACCTATATGCACCTGCTGTAACATATGCCCACCCATATGCACCTGCTGTAACATATCACTACCCATATGCACCTGCTGTAACATATGCCTACCCATATGCACCTGCTGTAACATATGCCTACCCATATGCACCTGCTGTAACATATGCCTACCCATATGCACCTGCTGTAGCATATCACTACCCATATGCACCTGCTGTAACATATGCCTACCCATATGCACCTGCTGTAACATATGCCTACCCATATGCACCTGCTGTAACACATGCCTATCCATATGCACCTGCTGCAACATATGCCTCCCCATATGCACCTGCTGTAACATATGCCTACCCATATGCACCTGCTGTAACATATGCCTACCTATATGCACCTGCTGTAACATATGCCTACCCATATGCAGTTGCTGTAACATATGCCTACCAATAGGTGTGTATCAAGGACAAGGTATGGATAACTGACACAGCCATTGGAATATCCCTAACAGCTTAGAAGGCACGTGCAATTACAACAGAAGACAGGCATGAGAATATATACATAAAACACAAATCATGTGTTTATATCAAAATGTTTTTCAAGAAATTATTTTCATAAAAATTTGCCAGTTTGCACAGTAACAAAAATGGAATATACAGGTAATTTGAACTGCTACACATCAAACTAATCTGTGTATCTGCAGAGCGATCCACTACCAAACTAACTGCTACAGAAATAACTCCTACAGCAAACTGCTGCATACATCCTGACAACAGAGAGAGTATGCAAAAGTATCGCATTTGGTGACCTCGGTGGTACTGTTCTGTCAGAAAGAACAAACAAATACTGCAATAAATGAGGTGTAACAGCTATTCACATGCCTAAAAGGAAAGGTATATGCCGTCCAGCTATGACTCAATTTGGCTTCCATTTTTTCTTATTTATTTATAGCATCCTTATTGTTGCCCATACGTTGTGACCCTCATCCAACCACAAAGTGCACCCATTGACCCTGTCAGCATCAGATGATCCTGCCTCCTACTTTTAGGTACATGAGATTGTCCATCACTCAGTAATTCTGATTTTCATTGCACTGATCATATATTGGAAATCATTCTTTTAGACCAAATTGGTAAGGGAGGCCTTACTGCAACAAGATGGAACAAATATCCTAATATTAGATGTCCCACAGTCAGGTGTATGGGAGCAGCATTTTAGAGTAAGCAATCATATAATATGTGAAGTCTGTCAGATACTCTAGCAAGCAATCTACGTATCATTCTTAATTAATATTTCTGCCTTGTGGCTTCCTAATTAAATGTCACCTTATGTCTGTCCCATACATTTTTGATTTTGCCGTATTTCATTGGTTTTGCTACCTCATTATCCTCATTAAGGCTGTGTCATGTTTGCAGAACTTTGTCCACTAAAGCCCATAAGTCATAAGTTCACAGGTTTATAGGTTGGCACTACGCAGCTAGTTTTTTCAACCATACATACTCTGGCCATGCACCGTAGGATGTTTCCCCAGTAGGGCTACCTCCCTTCTTGATAAGGGCTACAGTACTAAACTCTGAGGTAAATGTATGCAAACCCATCCAATCATCAGGGAAGTAAATTAAGATGGTACACCATTTAACATGCAAAGGAAGTTTGTTTCATAGGTACAGAATCCTTTGGATAATCAACTTATCCCTCCAAGAGGTCTTATTAATGTTTTGATGTAAGTTTAGAGTTTTAGAGTATGTGTTTCTAATATTACCAGTGTTTTTGAACTGAAGAAAAAGCTAGTTAAATAGTGCCTCACATCACCTAAAAGGCAAGATAGTAATATGCATGTAAGACTGCTTGCGATGAAAAAAACTGACAGTTTTTAATCTGTCAAGGTAGGCAAGGGAGTCTAGCCCTTTGATTCTCTTGGTTAGGAAATACTGAGGTATTTCAAGCTGGAAAACATTTTAGTAAGAGACATACCAATCAGAGCATAATATTCAAAGTCTGGCTCAATAACGGAGGAATATATATGTGATGCAGATCTCCCCGAATCTTTAGGTTAGATCTTTGATACTTAACTGGCCAAAGAAGAAAGATTTCATTATTGTAACTGATATTTGATTATTAAAGGACAGTTCATTATTTGAAATTGTGTACTGCTTTAATGACATATCAGTGTTAAGAAAGGTTGAATTTATGTAATAATCAGTGGAAAAGACTAGATATTTTTACATTAAGTACTGTATAATATCTGGAAAAAACATCTGAGCCCCCAAAAAACCTGTTATTGTTGTTGTGTCTTTCAGCTTTTCCCAGTTAGGGGTCGCCACAGTGGAACTCTGATCCACTAATGATTGGCAGTGGATTTTTACGTGCCGAGTTGCCAGCCCTGACGCGCAACCTTCAATGAAGGTACGCCCATTCACGCATGTCTCTACGCAGAAGACGGTCTAGCTGAAAATTGAACAGGACAACGACTTACTGTGAGGTGATAACGCTACCGCAGCACCACCACCGCTGTACATATATAAAACATAAACCAATACGGCTACCACAGCTTATACCATGGCATTTAAAGTTATAAGATAAAACAAGATAAAACAAGTAAAACAAAATAGAAAGAATGAGCACTCTCATGTTATACCAACACTTTCTTAGATCAAGTAACAAAAATAACAATGTATTTTTTAAAATAACTCTAACCAATCATATCCATTTTAAAAACTCTATCCAATAATATCAATGATTCAGTCTCCGCCTTCTAAGGGATGGTTTTCAGAGGCACACATCCATTCAAGCCTGGATATCTGTCTGCTTGCAATCTAAGTATCTACTCCATCCCCACTCTTTCAGTATGATTAATTAAATCCCACCCTCTATTATTTATAGATATACATTACAGTTCTTTAAAAGAGAAGGCATGTCCATTGTTTTCTACTATATGTTTAGCCAGAGCATTTTTCACATCCATTGATCTAATGTCATATAAGTGTCTCAATATTCTGTCCTTTAACATCTTATTAGTTTTACCCACATAAAAACAATTGCAGATATCACAGGAAGCCAAATAGACATGTTCTGTTCTGCAATCAGTATATCTCTTGGGTCTAAATGTAAAATTTTATCTCAGATGTCGAAATGTCTGTTGTTTCAAAATCACTGGACAAACTCGGCATGAGCGACAGGCATAAGTACCTACTCTAATTTGACCTTGATTCTTCTTGGGTTTTTTATTTCCAACACATAACTGTCTGTGAAGATTTGGTGAAGATATGTGAAGGCTGCCAGCCTAGCCAGATAGAATTTTGGAGATAATTCTGTCATCTGTAAATATTAATGTAAACCACAGGTTGTTGTCTTAAATGGAAAAACTGCTGTTAGATGTGGAACTGCAAAAAATGTAACAACAGTGCACTCTGCTGGCAGAAAGCTGACCAAGTAAAGCATGTTGTGACCGTTTGATCTAAACACGGTTCAGAAATGTCTAAAGGAAGACATTATTTCTATTGTTTTAACCAAGAGTTAAACTGATAGATTTAAACATGCAAATGGATTTTTATTGCTCTGCTTTCTGACCAGCTGCAAGATAACAAACATCCGTCTAAAAAAACTCCACCTATACTCTGTCGCATATCATCTACTCAGAGGCGATCTCTGCTTAACATACAAGGCCATGTCAAACCCAGACCTGTTGGACATGCTACACTTAAAGAAATCCCAATCCCTCAGAGACACATGCTCCAGGGAATCTACACCTTGTCATCACAATGAACAAAATGTGCTGGAGGGATAGGTTCCTGACCCAGAGACACCCATACTCTGGAATAGACTGTTCATACATGTCAAGCAGAGCACCTCTTTGGCCCTCTTCAAAAGGAACCTTGATGATTGGATGGGAGATAGGAAATTCACCCCAGGGATCACATCAGTTTCACTGCTAGACAGGGATCCAGGGAAGTAAATACTGTGGGAAGAAATAGCCATGGAATTGTTATGGCTAGGCTTGTATAGGCCCTAGAGCTGAGTACCAACCTATGAACTATGAGACGTTAAGAATGTAAGTGTAGTTTCTGTTAACCTGGGAAACCAGGGAAGTGTGAGGAATGATGTAATGTGAACCAGGAATGTGATTTTAAAAAGAGAGAGAATCAGAGAGCATTAAGCATTTTTGTCTTGACCATCCAACTGATCAGCACTCTGCCTGTGTTCTATATGTAAGTTTATCTTAGACTTGTGTTTTCTCTTAGAAATAGCTAGAAACTAGAAAGTTTAGACTGTGTTTTTGTGTGATGTCAGAACTGTACTACTAAATTATTTTAAGTATTTCTCTGTGATCTCTGAACATTTGACTAGCACTGTGTACTAAGAAGTATTGTCTTGTGTTTTTATTATTTATTATTAAATATTTTAAAACCTTTCAACTGCAGCTGTTTTGTGTAGAGATAATTTAAGCTCTAGAGTACATTGCATGTATATAGTGATCCTGTACCAACTCGCTCTAATAAGTCTTGACTGTTTAGTCACACTTACCAGTTGGATAATAATATTGTGCAGTAATAATTGGAAACCCTTTTAAGGGTCTTTGAGTAGCTGATAAATATTAGTGGGTGGTGATAGCTGATACTACTGTATAGTATGGGAAAAAGGGGCACAGCTGGAGAACCTGTGCCAGCCTTCTCCAGGAGTGTCTGTGTGGTTATATAAACTCTTCTCAAAGTGTGTGTGTGTGTGTGTGTGTGTGTGTGTGTGTGTGTGTGTGTGTGTGTGTGTGTGTGTGTGTGTGTGCGCGTGTGTGCATGTGTATGTGTCAGCTACTTGGGCAGGGACACGAAGCACTGGTTGGACAAAGAGGGTGCTGGAGGTTTTAGCTGGCCCACTAGGCTGAGATTTGGACCCTATAGCTGTGCCAGTGGGGAGTCTTACTGGGGACCTGGAGAGCAAGGGAGAGACCAGCCCCGGACTGTGATCTCTATGTGCTCTTTAGGGAAATTGCACTTGACTGTGTGTATTTGTTATCCTTTCCTTCTATATGAGATGTCCCTCACTGGTGTTAGTGGTGAGGATTGAGGCTCCTTGATTGCTGGGCCAGGGCACGGGTGTCACATATTAATTGCTTGGCAGTGGTGGGATATCCACACCACATATTAATTGGTTGGCAAATACTAACTGGCTTGTAGTGGTGTGGGTAGAGTGAATTCCTTTAGCTGGTATACAGTGAGCTTTGAAGGTGTTTTGTACTCTAAATAAGCCACACAGTGAATACTCAGAGTTCAGATCACAATTGTTTTATTTCTTTTGTTAGCTTGGTTAGTCAGGGTGAGCAGACAGCATGTCAGCAGAGGAGTATGGAAAGCTAACAAGCAGCCAGCTGGCGGAGATGTGCCAGGCTAGGGGACTGGTGCATGGAAACCTGACTAAGGCAGACCAGATTTCAGCCTTGGTTACAGCTGCATCAGAAAACAGCAACCAGGAGGACAATCAGACTGGCAGTGGAGATATAATACCCTCAGAGAATGGACAGCTCAACCTTTCTGCAGAGGACTTAAAAATCCATCTTTAGCTAAAGAGACTTGAGTTGGAGGCCAGGCATGTGGAAATAGAAGCAACTGAGAGACTGAGGCGTCTAGAGAGTGAGGACAATGAGAGACTGCAACGTTTGCAGGCTGAGGAAAATGAGAAACTGCTATGCCTGGAAGCTGAGGGAAAGAAGAGTCAGAAGCAGCATGAGAAGGAGATGCTGACCCTTTGCCAGAGTCATGGAGGTAATGGGGAAGGGAGTAACTGGACCCCAGAAGCACAAAAGGTCAGTAAATTTCTTCCGCAGTTTAAAGAGTGGGATAATTTTGATAGTTTCATTCATATACTTGAGAGGGTATGCAAATAGTATGGTGTTGACTAAAGGCTCTGGGTACGGTTCCTGACCCCCTTACTCCATGGTAAAGCTGTAACTGTTTTGTCAAAAATGTCTGATGTTGCATGTTTTGATTATTCTGCTGTTAAAAATCACTTATTAGAATTGTTTAAGCTAACACCTGAACTGTATAGGAAAAAGTTTTGTGAGCATAGACGCAAGGCAGATGAAAGTGTGTGTGAATATGTGGCTGATCTGAGCACTTATTTCCATAGGTGGGTGAGTGGATGTCAGGTCACCACTTTTGCAGGGCTGGCAGACCTTTTGGTGAGGAACAAGCCCTTAGCACTTTGCCTGAGGATATGAGGATATGATTAGCTGATAGTCAATGTGCTACATCAGATGAGTTAGGGAAGAAGGGAGATCTATACCTGGCAAGCAGGGCAGCCCTGCACAGGAAAGGGTTCCCACTACTGCTCATGGGTCTAAAGGAACCCATGGTGGGCAGCCCAGACTGCCCCAACACAATCTGCCAGTAGCAGGGGAAGCCTCTAGTCCAGGTACACATCCAGGAGCTAGGGTTAAATGTTTTGAATGCAACCAGTGGGGCCATGTGGCATACAGGTGTCCACAAAGGCAAGGTGGGGAACAAAAGGTGAGGGAGCCAGTAAGTGGGAAAGACAAAATGCCAATAGTAGGTTGTCTTGAGACAACAGGGGTACCGAACTACCATCCTGCAGATGTCCTGATAGGGAAGGATTTGGATGAGGCAGTACCATGTGCTTATGCAGTTACATGCAGTCAAGCTAGGAGACAAGCATGTGGGTCTGGTAGCCTGGGGGAGACCCAGACAGACTGCATACTTGCAGCCAGCACTGGTGAGGTGGTTACTTCAGGGAGGAAGTTACCCTGTAGCAGTGAGACTGAAGGTGAGCCACAGCTGCTTGGGGGTACTGATGGTCCCTTGGACAGAGTGACTGCAAAGGTAGAAGTGAGTAGGAGTACCAGGCTGACAGTGAGGCACCACTGTCAGAGGATGCCAGACTTCCTGTGGAAGGGGATCTGGGAAGGGTTACAAGGACAGAGTTGAGACAGGCTCAGCTCTCAGACCCTACATTGCAAGGCCTGAGGCAGGTAGCTAGGGAGGCACCTGATTCTCAAGGAAAGGGGGAATCTGTATACTGGGACAAAGGGTTACTATACAGAGAATGGACCCCTGAGGGAGGGCTAGAAGGTGAGAGAGTACAGCAGTTGGTAGTGCCTAGAGCCTACTGTCTGGAGCTTCTAGCCATAGCCCATGATATTCCCTTTGCAGGTCATATGGGCATAAAACATACCAAGAGATATATTATGCAGAACTTCTATTGGCCTGGAATTTCCAGAGATGTAACAGGGTACTGCAGGACCTGTGAGCAGTGCCAAAAGGTAGGCAAGGCAGGAGACAAGGTGAGAGCTCCTTTGATGCCTTTGCCTGTAATTGAGGATCCATTTCAGAGAGTAGCTATGGATATTGTGGGTCCTCTGAGTACCCCAAGTTCCACAAGGAAAAAGTATATTCTTGTGGTAGTGGATTATGCTGCACAATACCCTGAGGCAGTGGCTTTGTCCTCCATTGAGGCAGAGAAGGTGGCAAATGCTTTTCAGCAGGGTAGGTTTCCCAAAAGAAATACTGACTGACAGAGGTGCTAAAGTCATGTCAGACCTGCTGGCTTGTCTGTGGAAGTCCTGTGGGGTGAAGCACATGAAGACCACCCCTACCATCATCAGACTAATGGTCTTGTTGAGAGGTTAAACTCTACAATCAAGTCCATGCTACAGGCATTTGTAGATGAGTTTAAGAGGGAGTAGGACAAATATTTGCCCCATCTGTTATTTGCTTACAGAGAAGTTCCCCAGGAATCCACAGGTTTTTCACCCTTTGAGTTGCTGTATGGGCATAGGGTGAGGGGACCTCTAGATTTAATTTGAGATGAGTGGGAAGGTGAGTGCGAGTCTCACAAGGAGTCTGTTGTGGCATACATCCTAAACCTCAGGACAAGGCTCAGGGAACTCATGAGCATAGCTCAGGAGAACCTGGCAGAAGCCCAACAACAGAAAAAGGTGTGGTATGATAGGAATGCTCGAGCTAGAGAGTATGCTGTGGGGCAGCAGGTAATGGTTCTCATTCCTGTCGGACACAACAAGCTGCAAGCAGCTTGGGAGGGACCCTACAAGGTGGTAAGAAAGGGAAGTGATGTTAACTACATGGTGGAACTGTTAGGTAGAAGGCAGGGGCACAAATTGTACCATGATAACATTATGAAACCTTACCATAATAGGGAGGCCGTTGTGCTGAGCATTTGCAGTGGATTGCAGGAGGAGTCTGAGGGAGATCTGTGGACTCATCTCCTCCATGAGGCTTGGGCTGACACCTCAGTGGAAGGGGTAGCAATGTCCCAGCAGCTATCTCCTACCCAGGTTTGAGAAATCCGAGCAGTGCTGCAGGAATTTGGGGACATGTTCACTAGGAAATTAGGGTGCACCCACCTGGGGCAGCACCAGGTGGATACAGGACCCCAAAGGTCTTTTCAGCAGGCCCCTTATAGAGTGCCTAAGAGAGTCAAACAGACTCTGACGGAGGAGGTACAGGAGATGTTGGAACTAGGGGTGAATCAAGAGTCCAACAGTCCCTCGGCCTCCCCAGTGGTGCTGGTGCCAAAGAAGGACGGCAGCAACAGGTTCTGTGTGGATTACAGGAAATTAACTAGTCACACAGAGTCAGATACTTATCCCATGTCTAGGACAGGATGAGAGCCTAGAGCAGCTGGGTGTGTCTACATATCTGACAACCACTGATCTTACCAAGGGTTACTGGCAGGTGCCCTTGACTCCCAGTGCAAGAGAGAAGTCAACCTCTGTGACTCCTTTTGGCTTGTATGAGTTCACAAAGATGCCCTTTGGGATGAAGAATGCCCCAGCAACTTTTCAGAGGTTGGTAGATAATATCCTGGCAGGGGCAGGAGGGTTTGCCCTGGCTTACCTAGATGATATTGCCATCTACAGCCATTCCTGGTCGGAGCACCTTCAGCATGTCCGCGAGGTGCTGGGCAGACTACAGAGGGCAGGGATGACCATTAAGCCGAGCAAATATCAGGTGGGTATGGCAGAGGTCTCCTACCTAGGACATATAGTGGGGAGTGGTAAGATAAGGCCAGAACCTGCCAAACTGGAAGCCATTCAGGCATGGCCTGCACCTGTTACTAAAAAGCAGGTGAGAGCATTTTTAGGGGCAGCAGGGTACTACAGAAAGTTTGTCCCCAGTTATAGTACCATAGTTGCTCCCCTCACAAACCTGACAAGGAAGAACAGGCCAGATAAGGTCATGTGGACCCCAGCATGTGAGCAGGCATTCCAGAAGCTTAAAGAATCTTTGGGAGGACCCCCTGTGTTAGCCAGTCCAGATTACAGCAAATAATTTGTTGTGTAGGTGGATGCTTTGAACCAAGGGGTGGGGGCTGTACTTAGCCAGATTTCTTCAGAGGAGAAGAGCACCCAGTGGTTTATCTCAGTCATAGGCCCCACCTCAGGGAGGAATGCTATGCAGCTGTAGAAAAGGAATGTCTAGCCATAATGTAGGCACTGCAGAAACTTCAGCCTTATCTGTATGGAAGGAAATTCACTGTTATGACAGATCACAACCCCCTAACATAGTTAAACAGAGCCAGCCAGCAAAATGCCAAGTTGCTAAGATGGAGCCTGAGGTTGCAAGCATATATGTCCATGCAGCACCACAGTGGGATTAGCAATGCCAATGCAGAGGGGTTCTCAAGACTGGGAATGGGGTAGGGTATACTCAGATAGACCTAACTCTCTCAAGCAGCGTTTCTCAAGGGTCACTTGAAAAACTAGCTTGAGTTCTCCAGGGGGGAGATATGTGAAGATTGGGTGAAGATATGTGAAGGCTGCCAGCTTAGCCAGATAGAATTTTGGAGATAATTCTGCCATCTGTAAATATTAATGTAAACCACAGGCTTGTTGTCTTAAATGGAAAAACTGCCGTTAGATGTGGAACTGCAAAAAATGTAACAACAGTGCACTCTGCTGGCAGAAAGCTGAGCAAGTAAAGCATGTTGTGACCCTTTGATCTAAACACGGTGCCAAAATGTCTAAATGAAGACATTCTTTCTATTGTTTTAACCAAGAGTTAAATTGCTAGATTTAAACATGCAAATGTATTTTATTGCTCTGCCTCCTGACCAGATGCAAGATGATAAAATGAGATGTTAAGAATGTAAATGTAGTTTCTGTTAGCCTGGGAACCCAGGGAAATGTGAAGAATAATGTAATGTGAACCAGGAATGTGATTTTAAAAACAGAGAGAATCAGAGAGCATTAAGCATTTTTGTCTAGACCATCCAACTTATCAGCACTCTGCCTGTGTTCTATATGTAAGTTTATCTTAGAATTGGGTTTTCTCTTAGAAATTGCTAGAAACTAGAAAGATTAAACTAAGTGTTTTTCTGTAATGTCAGAATTGTACTACTGAATTATTTTAAGTATTTCTCTGTGATCTCTGAACTTTTGTCTAGTCATGTGTAGTAAGAAGTATTGTCTTGTGTTTTTATTATTTATTATTAAATATTGTGAAACCTTTCAACCAAGACTGTTTTGTGTAGAGATAATTTAAGCTCTAGAGTACATTGCATGTATATAGTGATCCTGTACCAAGTCACTCTAATAAGCCTTGACTGTTTAGTCACACTTACCTGTTGGATAATAATATTGCACAGTAATAATTGGACACCCTTTTAAGGGCCTTTGAGTGGCTGATAAATATTAGTGGGTGGTGGCAGCTGATACTACCGTATTGTCTGGGAAAAAGGGGCACAGCTGGAGAACCTGTGCCAGCCTTCCCCAGGAGTGTCTGTGTGGTTATATAAACTCTTCTCAAAGTGTGTGTGGGTGTGTGTGTTAGCTACTTGAGCAGGGACATGAAGCACCGGTTGGCAGAGAGGGTGCTGGAGGTTTTAGTTTGCCCACTAGGCTGAGATCTGGACCCTATAGCTGCGCCAGCGGGGAGTCTTATTGGGGACCTGGAGAGCAAGGGAGCGACCAGCCCCGGACTGACTGTGATCTCTGTGTGCTCTTAAGGGAAACTGCACTTTACTGTGTGTATCTGTTATCCTTTCCTTCTATATGAGATGCCCCTCACTGGTGTTAGTAGTGAGGATTGAGGCATTTTGATTGCTGGGCCGGGGCATGGTCATGACACTGTCTTTTCAAATTAAGACTGTTTTTAAAAAGAAAGCAAGGGGTACTTCCAACTATATCAGCTGTCCTTTCATCCACAGTTAGAATTCTCAAATTTCTACAGATAGTATCACAGATCAATCCTACATCACTTGTAAACCTTATGGCAAAC
Source organism: Protopterus annectens (assembly GCF_019279795.1). Classification (NCBI taxonomy): domain Eukaryota; kingdom Metazoa; phylum Chordata; order Ceratodontiformes; family Protopteridae; genus Protopterus; species Protopterus annectens. The sequence continues at coordinate 362,923,636 of NC_056744.1, read as the reverse complement.
CTGACTTTAAAATCAGCACTTCCATTACACGAATTTCTAGTGTGTGCAGTTCTAACTATACATCTGTTTGGACTTAACTTCTTCCACTTAGGGACTTTAGTTATAATATCTGTTACAGAGAGTTTCAGTTCAAAAAGGAGCTACCTGCTGCTGTAATCAACAAGACTGATTTTACTTTATGTTGGGGCTTCACTCACTGATGCTATCTGAGCCACTGACCCCAAGAAGAGGGGCCAAAGGGTTATATATTTCATATACTAGCAGTGGTTAAAAGCAGCATGCTAGCTCTGACTTACTGCATCTGGGAATCCTCCGAACAGCTGTGTCCATGACAGACACATGGTAAACGTATTCTCCATCCAAGAACAGCAAACAGTTGACTTCAGCCATGTCATTGCCAACATAAATATACTACTTAAGAAAGGTCTTAAAGCTGGATTGTTAACAAATTCACAGCATGGCTAAAGTAAATAAAAATGTGTGTTTGCAGTTAAAATATTCCAGATTTAAGTACCTCCCTTCTTGTCTGCTAAAAGAACACAATACTTATTCCATTTGAGCAATATTATTATATCAAGTAACACAAGCAAAAAAATGGAATTTCTGATACATTTTTGATTACCTTGTTTTTTTAAAGAACATATTTGTATCAGGACAAAGGCTAAATCACATCATAGCATCACAGAGCCATACAAATCATAAAATTATATTTAAAAAAAAACAAACAACGTGCAACCATTTCAAAGATGCAGCCAGGCATGCACCATGCAAGTCACAATCTACAAATTAATTTCTGAGGGAGACCGTTTAGCCCATTTCAAAGGTAAAATGTGCACAACCGTCAAAAGTTTGTGCTGTGATTAATGACGATTTGCTTATGTAGTACAAAAATATGTTCAAAAGGAAACCTTGATTTTTCTCCAGTGTATGATAAAGCAGTGGGATACAGAGTTCTAAAGCAGCAACCAGGCTAAATCTGGCACAAAAAAGAGGCAACAATTAAATGAAATACTGCAACTAAGCCAGCAAATGTGAAAAAATTGTATTACTTTCTTTATATTATGAGCCATCTGATTAAAAGACTTTATTTTAGTATGACAATTTAAGACTACATTAGTTTTTACCTTTCATATGTACAATATATAAAAGTCAAATCACATGACCATGAATGCATGCATATTTGTTATATATAGAAGGAAAGTTCATGGAATCTTTGTGTACAAAACCCTAAAATTCCCTGCTTTATCTGGTGCATTTCAGTCACACTCACACACACACACACACACACACACACACACACACACACACACACACACACACACACGGACTTGCATAACCTAGGAATGGGTAGAATGAAAGAAAAGAAGAAACTATCCACCTAGATTCAGAACAGGTTTGTATCTTTTATCTCTTCACAATACATTACATGCTGATATACTTTACTGATAAACCCTATTTATCCAAACTTGTAAGTATTGTTTTTGAGTCATCTCATCTTATACTCATAGGTTACCTAAATATCTCTTCGATATATGTTTGCATCTGCTACTAATGTAATAATGTTTTACAATCATCTGCTCAAAAGATTGTTTCACTCATCTACCACTCTCTCAATGAACAAAGTTATTGATACATCGCCCCTTATTACTTTTACCCCAGTTTTGTATCATAACCCTTTGTTTTAATAATCCCCACTAAATGTAGATATCCCCTGCCACAAAACATGGATATTAATATCAGTAGTTTACTGAAAAAGCCTTTCCCGTGTTTACTGTCCTGAATTGCCTTCCTTCTGATAAAATATTAAACTACAGTTTTTGTCTCCTTACTCTGATCATTATTCAGAGGAATATAAAAGAACACATTACACCTATTTCAGAAAGAAGATGTATAAATAGATAGATATAGATATCTGTATCTATATATACATAATATATAAATAGATAGATAGATAGACAGATATACAGATATGGGAGCAGAACTGTTTGTCAATAAATGATCTTGTTAACAGAAACATGCATAAAAATTCAGTTTTAATTTTCTCATTAGTAATTTTACTGCTATCAAATAAGAAGCTGTCTTTCTTTAATGTCACGTTTGTGCTCTAGTAATACTGCAGTTCAGTTTTAATATTTTTTACTATCTTGATTGATATTGTAGAAAAAGAATTAAAAGTAAACTTTGATTTCCATAATTTCAGTTCTTCTCTTCTTCCTGCTTTAAATATGAAGCCATCCCTCCATTTGTCCTAGTGAGGGTCTCAAACAGCCTGTCAAGAAGATAAGACTAGATACTTAGACCTCAGTTAGATAACTCAGCTTGTCTTGTGGATTTTAAGTTATTGCCTGGCAAGCCAAAAATAAAATCTTTCTGTCAGGTCCAAGGTCACCCCCCCCGTCTCTGTGTAGAATGATGTGTCCTTCAGAGGTCAAGAACACAACCACAAAGTTCCCAAAGCTTATTCATTGGTTCTTCTAGATGTTTCCACTGTAAGGCCTTTCCTAATCATGGAACTTATCCTCTTTAGGAAAGTTAGCAAACTGACTCTGAAGGAAAATCATTTCATCTGCTTGTTACTTGCAATATCAGCATTTCAATCAATACCCAAAAGTCTGTAGCCATGTAGGGATGAAGGCTGAGCAGTAAACAGAAATTTGTCTAACTCCTCTCCCAATTCAGTAATACAGACCGATATGGTGTGCGTGTATCAACAGCACCAGTTGGCTTTCTAATCTCATGGCCACGCTTAATAACAAGCATAAAAAATCCTGACGTATTTAGACTTTTCCATTAATGGTTGTTGCCTTCTTCTGAAATGTAGTTGCCCCTTCTCTTACTCAAGAGAAAGCATGCTCGCCATAGGTTTGGGTGTACTAATTCTTATCCAAGTTATTTCATGCCTGAGAATAAACTGCTAGAGTCTGCATTGACGCTCATGTTTAGATGTGGCCATAAGGAAGATTTTGTCTGCAAAATAATCTCCAAGCCTATAGAACTGATACTTTCTGATTACTAAGTGGGCCCGCTATAGTGAAAAGCTTAAGCAACTGCTAAAAAATCAGACTTGGATAGTCCAGGAGCATTTTTCCAAAAAATGAAAACTACTTTGATGCCATCCACGTTCTTGTACCCTTTATAAACACCACATGCATACAAGGCTTGGAATAGCAGAATTTGCTAGAGACAGTCGAATCAAATCAACAGTTTGCCATTTTTCTTTGAAATCAGCTTTGTTGACTAGCCTAAAGAGATGTTGCTGTTATAATTATTAATTAAGAGGGCTGCATGTCCACAACATAATTTATGCCTGGTTTCCGATCTTCCTAAGATCTGTACATCTGGCATCCCTATATATATATTTATTTTACAGTTTGTTTGCAGGGATATTCCATTGGGCCAGGAAGAGCCCATTTTCAGAGGAATCCCAGGGAGAAAAGCTCCATGAACAGCAATATAATATGAAGACAATGCATTTACATTTATGTAATATTATTGAAGAACGATGGTATTACATAACATGATAAGAAATTTATTATTGCAGTGAAAATTCAGTTAAAAAATTCCAAACACACACACATACATATACACACACAAACACACATACACACACATAAACACACATAAATAGGTCAATTAAAATAAGAAAAAGCCATTGGTGAATATTCCTGTTAGATTTGTTACAATGTGAAATAAAACAGGGTAGGCATTACAGTTTTACATGAAATCTTAGCAGAGTTAAAGTAGGACGGGGATAAGAGGTGTTAATTGTTGAATATAAGAAGGGGGGACAATAAGAAAAAGAAATAAAAAATAGAGCAAGAGTAGGAATAAATGACAGAAATGAAGATGATGGTAGTCAGAGAAGCTCAGTATGATGAAGAGAAGAGAGAAGCAAAGGAGTGTCAGAAATGGGGAAAAAAGAGGTAGGTCATGTGGGATGAGAGGAGGAACATTCCCAGAGGGTTCTGAGATGGGAATGAAGCAGGGTCTTAAAGGTAGAGTGGTTGGCTGCAGTACGAATAAGAGGTGGCAGGGAGTTCCAGAGGTGAGCTAGGGAAAAGGATAGCAGGTGTTTGCCTGGACGACGAACAGGCTTGTGCAGTTCAAGCAAATTCTGGTTATTGGATCTTAGAAGTCTGTTGGGTAGGTGCATTTTGAAGGAGGAGGCAAGGGATGGGCAGATGGAGGGATTAAAGATGAGTTTATGGGCATGAGTAAGTTGAATGTAGGTAAGATGGTTGGGATGTTCGAGTCAATTTAGTTTGTGAAGGGCATTGCAGTGGTGGGAGGAGGATGTATAGCCAGTACAAAACTTAGAAATGTTGTTATAACAGGAGGATAGCTTTCTTTTTAGAGAAGATTGAAGGTTGGTAAGAAGTGGGGACCATATAGGAGAGAAGAAATGAGGAAGATGTTGGAGAGTACAAGTTTAGTAGTGGGAGTGATACAGCGGTTATGGCGGCACAGCAAGCCTAGTTTCTGGTGGGTTTTCTGTATATTAGTAGGTGGGTATCGAATCTTAACTGTTCATGAACATTAATATCTTACCAGAAGAGCCCACAACCGACTCCTTCATTTTTCTGCATTAGGTCCACCAGCAGGGTCAGAGGGAAAAGGAAATACAAAACCAGATAACCCCTTATTTCTGGTTCCATCGGTCTTTCCTGTCTGCTCTTCCCAGCCATAGAATCTGTGGGGTTTTTAGACTCTTTCTGGGTCAGTAAAGGCAGCCTATATTCAACATTGTTTGGTTAACTCACTTCTCCCATAACTTAGATGTAAGCCTGCATATTTTGAACATTCAGGTGAAATGAAAATTGAACTCATTACCACATGCAAGTTAACTCCATTAAATGCTTCAGATGTTAGTAGAACAACAAAGCCTAAATGAGCATTGAAGGTTTCTTATAAATGCCCAGAGGATGTGTTTCTGTGAAGAAATTTGAACTCTCACCTCCAAGTGAAATTATTATGAGTCCTGGTAAAGGTTGCAGACAGTGAGTCTGAATATATAATGTTTGAAATCTTAGCTATTGATAAAGTTGCTAAAAACTTTGGAATGAAGGTACACAAGCCTGATAACATAACATCCCTAGAACCCACAGACGGTACTGGCATTACGGGAATCAGGAAAGTTGAATAAGGAGATCTAGTAAAAGCAATGCTTAGGAAGCAAACTCTGCTCAGTCATTTCAAAGGCTCTACCTGGAAAAGTTGAGGATGCAGTTTTTACTATTGAACTACAAGGTGTTGTAGCAAATCATTTTTTTGTTTCTGAAAGAATCAGAAGAGTATTGATTAACTGATTGATTGATAACCATCAATACTTCTATCTTACTGTTTAACCATCATTTTCAATTAAATGGAGTCTGTCCTTTTGAGCTTTACTACATCTAAAATTAAGAAGTTTGAGGCAGGGAGTTTCTCTGCTATGAAACAAACCTAGGTGATATTGACTGGGGGCATATGTGTGAAGACCTTTCTATTATTCAACCTGTAAGGCAAAAATATTACAGTTCCTGTTTTATTAAGGTGTCTGATAAAATAAGGCTTTACTTAGGTAATTATATTAATCCAATGAGTAGTAATAACCTTATCTGCTCTGTTTTGATGTATAATGGTACAGCTTCTACTGATGAAACCAAACTGGCAAGACTGTCCTCCCATCACTTCTCTGAACAGTCTATGAGAGGTAAAAGCTATGGCATTAACCAATATTATATTTCAGAAACAATTTCCATAATTATATTTGATACACTGAGGCACTGTCATAAGGAGGCTAATAAAACTAAGTCAATTGAGCCAGGTGAAAGTCTTGGGTAACGCAATGGCTTTTTTCACCAGATCACTTAACGTGTGTACAATTCTGCTGGAATTAAAATCTGTCTGCTGTTTCCATCTTCAGAAGTCTAGCCCTGCTCAATGTTCATTAGTACAGTTAGTTTTGATGAAGGAAGATCACATAGGTTAAATGTGATTTATTTTCTGAGAAGGTTGCATTCTTATGAGATAGTGCCCAAGCTTATACAGTATACCTGCACTTGGACAAAGAATTTTGTGCTGTTTTTTCTGTTGATATACTGACATTATATATATATATAGATATATATATATATATATATATATATATATATAGATATACGGGTCTACTGCTTTTGGTCGGATTACATTTGGTCGAAAATTATTTCAGGCAGCCCACTTCACTGAAAGCTTATTTGATTGAAAGCCCATTTGGTCGAAAATGGACTATAGCCCCTGCACCACTGCAGTGTGACCCTGGAGTGAGAATACAAAATTAGGTGGGGTTTTGCAACTAGTTTTTACTGACATTAAATGACGTTATATGTTTCAATGTATTTTTAATGCATACACATGTATATAATAGTGCATACACTGCAATTATGTGGGGGGCTACACCCACCACACCCCCCTTATTTTATATTCTCATATTCTCACTAAGTTGGTCACTCCTTTTTGGCTGATTATTTAGACATGTAAAGCCTTCCATTTGCCAGTAATTGTAAAACAGAAAGTCATGTGATTTGTGAAAGGGATTGCAATATGCTCTATCCTAATGTGCCTATGAAAAGAGAAAAATTTATCCTTTAACATCAGCAAAATCCTTCTTACACTTCAGTAGAAATGATCCTAAGAGTTTATGTGTTATGACATAAGTTTTATTTTTGGCTTATAATGAGATTTAAGACCACAGCACTATAATGGATATGAAATTCATTTTCAGCTGTAATGAAACATCTATACATCCAAACTATTTTAGCTACTGAGCTGATACTAAAGAGAATCAGTAATAGATTAAACATATTTGTGTTATCATGGTATATATCATGACTGAGACGTATGTCTAAGCAAAATGTAGCCTTTTGTTCATAACACAGTTAAACTGACCAGCTTATAAAAGTGTGGCTATATATTTTACAATGACTTCCCCTTAGTTTGGAAAAGCCTTTCACTGAATGTAAACAATGGTCTATTAAGCGTAAAGAGGGTACCTCCTTACATGCATTTAAAAATGTCATCAACATGAATTATTTTGTAAACTGCTTGTTATGATGAAGGTCACAGTGGTATCAAGCTGAGTCGGGCAAGCCAGACCTCCCTAATTATCCTGTCAAATTCTTAGGCATGTTCAAGCAAAGTGATAAGCATAATCTATATAACACTTAGTGGGTCTACCCAGGTCTTCCTCCCGATGGTCTGTCCCTGGTCCACTTCCACAGATGCAAAACTACTTCAGGAGTGGCTACACTTGGCCCAGACCTGCTGTTCAGAAAACAGTCTAAAACTGAATTCTAAGAATGTAAATATTATTTTTCAAGCAAGCCACAACCACTTCCTGTCACATTAGTAATACTCCTGTATGGAATATCACCATCATAGCAAACCTTGGAACGGATGTGGATAACTCACCCTCTTTGAGCACCATATTTCCATCATAGTTAAATCCTTCAACCTAGCTCTACTGATATCTAAGGGAATTTTTACCAGATCTAAAACTGCCATTATCCTACTGCAATCTTTCCTTATTTGACCTGTTATTGAATATAATGTTGCATTCGGCATGAACCACAGATAATTTGTAAGTAAGAAAGTCAAAGGTCTTGAAGCCCTCGGCTAACCTGAAAAAATTGATTGACTATCTTTACACTCCATGGCCTACAATCCCATTGATGGTGGTCTACATCTAGCCCACCATGCCATGAAGAAGCCTGCTCAATTTGAACTCGTATACTTTGGCAGGATCAGCGGCTTAATCCAACTCTTGTATGAAAGACCTTAATCATCACCAACAAATTAACTAAACTGTCTACAGTAATAGGGTTCAAAACCTAATGTAGAGGCATAGCTAGAGTGAGGCAAAAGGGACAGCTACCTCAGGTACGAGATATCAGGGAGGGGGTAGTCTTCATTACCAGCATTCAGTTTCTGATTGCAGTTAATGCATCTGTGGATGCACTTTAGTGCTTAATGTGTGGTTTAGTTCATTATCGGCATTTTCAGTCAGGGCTGAACTGCTCAGCACTCTTGTCAGTTGTAGAGCAAAGCTTGTTACTCATGTAGCAAGCAATTTTCACAGCGTTTAAATACAGAAAGGTGCTTTTTTTTTAACCTCATCTTAAAGTTGAGGGGGTTCCAGATAAGGGAATAATCCTGGGAGCCAGAAGGGCTACCTACACCACTAACTCAATGAATTCCCCACCTATGGAACAAATGTTTCTTACATATCAAGCAAAGCACCCCTATGGCTATCTTCAAAGCAAACTTAGAAGAATAAATGGATGGGTAGCTATAGAATTACCCTAAGGATTACCTGTATGGTCCTATTTGAAAAAGGTGATGAGAATTAGTATTATTATTATTAATGTATTTTTTAAGGAAGTTATTTTTTTTTTCTCAATTGTTTTTGTTGAAAATTTTAACAACAAAACAAAGGAAGTTATTCTTAATGGTGTTTTAGTACTAAGAATCTTGTATTGTCAGTGATTAATGGGTAGGCTTCTTATGGTGCAGTAGTCATCCCTTTTAGAGAGATGAAAGAAATAATTACAATCTTTTTCACTTCCTAACTTTACGGATATATGTCTTTTCAGCCAAGTTAATTAGCTAGCTAGTATGACAGTGTAGCATAACTTCACTCATACCTGTTTGTTAATCAGCTCCAGACTGCACTGTACTATTTCATCTGCACTATTTTTCCTTTACATGGCCATATAAGTGATTTTTCTGACTCTAGCTCTTTGCTGGTGTTGTAATTGTTTCTGACTCTTACATTTTTAGATCTCTTCAGAAATGCTAAATATCCTGGCCCACCCATCCTTTACACATTTCAAAAATGCCGGAAAATATATATCTCAATTGAAAGAATATTAATAAACATACACTGAAAGTAAATATGTTTTTTATCAGTATCACACAGAAAATGCAGCTGTACTTGAGACTATTTACCTGTTGTTACATTCATGTAACACTGTGTACTGTTTGCAGGGAGACATTTTACAACTGATTAGCTCTACAGTTGAAAAGAATCTGCAGTGAAACCAGAGTATCAAAAGATATTTAATGCTCAGAATTCTTGAAAATTACATCCCAGATCAGAAGGAAACAAATATATGCTGCAAAAAGTATAAAGAAATGGAAGTGTAAATTGAACTCACAAAACTTCCTACTAGATAGAATTTTTTCGATGTAAAGTAATAGTGCAAAAGTACTTGACAACCTTCATATAGGGTAAAAAGGGGTGCTGACATAGTTTATTCCCAAATTTCTTTGAAACTCACCTGCTTAAAGCTACATAGCATACTTCAATCAAATGGGAGTGACATGACATCATTACAGGGCTTCTTCACCTGACGTGGGGACTGGCCGAAAGTTCTTAGGAAGAGTGGGAGCAGTATTCGTATTTCCCGAGGTACTACCCAATCTACTGAAAAACTGCTAAAGTACAAATGTCACTAGTGAGGGTCTTCTGTAGGAAATCTGCAATACACCCGCCATGTCTCCTGATGGTTTTTGGAAGATCTCTGTACTGAGTATAGTCAGAACTACACATACCTTACTACATATCTTAGTATCCACAAGGATCGGTATTCCACACTATTCCACACATCCCACAAGATTCTATGTAAGGATAGTACATGTTTACCAGTTTTCATATAGTGTCTCTGTCTACATGATATTATTCAGCTATGTCTCTGGCATGGAGGTGATAAAATGTTAGATGTGGTCACATCCTTCTGTGATGCAGAGAGCGAAAGTGCACCCATCATAGATACTGTCTGCTAAAATATCCTCTAATATACACTGCCACACCTAGCATCATAGCGTAGTCTTTTTCGCCAAGTACAAGCTCACTGGTGACTGCAACTGATCGCACAATTTTTATGTTTCCAAATCTGTCCGCCATATTGTTTACTATTATTTGCATTAGTAATGGCACTTATTAGCCTTATGCAGACATTAGCATATGATGCTATTTTGCCTCCCTGCATGAGAGTACTTTGTGTCTGTATATCAGTCTTAAACTGTGTACCACCTTTATTTGCTCAGTTTTGTCTAATGTATTGTTCTGCTTGGTAGGAATCCTGGAGAAGGTTATAAAGCTTTTAGTAGCTGTTTGTCATTTTTTTAGAGGAAGGGAAGAAATAATTACAATCTTTTTCAATTCCTAGTTCTACCTTTCCTGATATATGTCTTTTTAGCCAAGTTATTTTCTCTTCATTATTTAAATATTTTGCATTCATGATCACAAAGTTACTTTCAATTTCAAAGCATCTACTACTGCTGTAACATCTACATACTCATTCAAGACAGAGTTATCAGAAAGCGTAGTTGTACCTTTAAATGACTTGCAACTTGTTCCTCATCTCCATAGCCATTCCACAGACTATAGATATGCAAGTTCCCTGCCTGCAGCTCTTTACGGTCATTATTTCTTACGAGTTCAGCTGGTAGCAAATGCACAATGACTATGGGCAGTATAGGAGATCAGTTGATAATTAATGTATAATAACTGTAAACAGCAGCAAACAGTACATTCATTTTACAGCAAACATCATCTGTCATGGTTATTGACGTGACAAATAAGTGTAACTAGCACAGACTTCAGTCACCATAGCTGCCTATCATTTTTAACTGCCTTCAGATTGTTGCTGAACAGGCCAATGAAAGTTGAATCCCTGAACACCAAAAATAGCAAAAGCATGGATGTACTGCCCAAGTGCTCAGTAAATATTTTTAATCTTCCTTGTCTAGTCAAGCTGGATTACTAACTGTGTGTACATGTGTGTGTCGGTATGTACGCACATGTGTGTGTGTGTGTGTGTGTGTGTGTGTGTGTGTGTGTGTGTGTGTGTGTGTGTGTGTGTGTGTGCGTGTGTGTGCATGTGTGCACGCATGCGCTCATGTGTCTGTAAATCTGTGTGTGTGTGTATGTACTAAAATATACACACATACACACACACACACACACACACACATATATATATATATATATATATATATATATATATATATATATATATACATATATATATATATATATATATATGGGTCTACTGCTTTTGCTCAAATTACATTTGGTCGAAAATGATTTCAGGCAGCCCACTTCACTGAAAGCACATTTGATTTAAAGCACATTTGATCGAATTCCATTTGGTCAAAAATGGAATATAGCCCCTGCCCCACTGCAGTGCAACCCTGGAGTGAGAATATAAAGTAAGGGGGTGTGGGGCATAGCCCCACATTTTGCAACTATATATATATATATATATATATATATATATATATATATATATATATATATATATACCGGGAAAAGCCGAAAAAAGAAGAAGAATAATATATATATATATATAGATAGACAGAGACATACAGACAGCATGAGACAGATACTATTGTGACAAATAAAAATGTCAGGATACCTCTCAACCTCTTAGAGCAAGAAATCTAGACAAAGCCACAAATAATGGGTGGACAAAGGCCCAAAACTAGGCACACATTTTAAATATTTTGCTTACAAGCTTAGAAAGTCGATAGAATATTTGGTTTTGCATCAGCATGCATTTTCTGAAGGATATGAAGTTTGAAAATCAAATGTCTGTCATTATTTTCTGACTTCGGTCCTCAATGATTTGTCAGTGATTTGCCAAAAAAATACAATTTTATATGAAACAGCCCAAAGATATGAGTCAGAAGTCTGGACATCCTGTAAAAATCTGGACAGTTGAGAGCAATGCAGGATAGTGGCTCAGTGTACAATTCTTCTCTTCACAGTACATGTGCCTGGAGTTCAGTCCTTCTTTGCAGTCACTGTCTGGGTTGGCCCTGTCTCTCAAAGGCATCCTGGATGAGAGGCTCCACTGAACTGTACTTAATAAACATAGAGCCCATCAACACTACGGCAGCATTTTAATGTGAACATTATAGTGACTGCCACTGCACTTGTAATCCGTGCTGCCTGAGTGACAGCTGATGCTGATTTTCTAAAGGTTACGAGGCTCTTAGAAGCTGATATTGCAAGATTGCATTTTATTCTGTGTTTTAATAATCTTACTTGTGTGAAATCTGCTGTATATTTTCTAATAATCTCTGCAGTGTTGTTAGCTTTTATAATTCATTTGCTACGTACTATGTATATGGTGTGCATTCCTTAACAAACCCCTCCTCCTCAGGTTTCAGTCCCCACCATGCTTGGAATGCATGCTGTGAGTGTGGGGGGTTGGGGGTCATTGAGCTGTTGTCAAGAGGACTAGACCGTAATGGCACCTTGAACAAAGTGCCAAATGTTCAGTGATTTGGTTGCCTGTGGGGCTAAAACCACAACAACATAGAGAAACTGTTAATTTTCACAATTTTTCCAAGATGAAGGCAAGGGCTGAAATAACATCTTGTGTGTTATTAACTTTCTTTATTGACTTATGAATAAACCCATTGGGGAGTATCAGGAAAAATATGTTAATACATCACTCCTACCTCAGATGTCTGAAATGTACCCTGTTTTACAGGGGTCTATATCATAAGTCCAAATGCTGATTTGTCCGAATGCCCAAACTTTGAACTGGGAAGTTCGAAATCTCAAAATAGCGAAGCCACGGAACACCGAATTGTTTCCCAGGGAAACAATTTGGTGGGCCGTTCCACAGCTTTGCTCTTACCTCCACTGTGGTGCAATCTCAGAGTTGGTATATTTAAGTAGGGGGGCATGGGGGGCACAGTCCCCCACATTAGAAAGAGTTTGAAGTGTTAATTTTTTTTTTTTTGTGCCAGAACAGCGTTTTTTTCCGCTGGAAAAAAAATCTCTGTTCTGAGCATTCGAACTTCTTGCATTTCAAAGTTCTGGGTTCGATTTTTACATATTCGAACTTATGACAGTTGAACTATGTGATATAGACCCTTTTAAAGTAGCTCTGGCATGTAGTCTGAAGAGTAAGGCCTCACCTACGAGACATATACTTAGAATGTGCTGTGTTGCATGACCAAATATGTAGTTACAACAGTAACCATATTCAGAGGTGATGCCTATTGATGTGGCCCTGCCCCCTTCCAGTAAGCCCAATCCATTCAGGTGCTCCTTTCTACTCCCCCTTATTTTGAAGTGACCAATTACCCCAATGAGGACATTAATCAACAGGTATACTGATGGCTTCATCTTACGGCTGAGCTACTTAGCCTTTGCTTTGCCTCCTCACGCCTATACAACACCTGCAATACTGTCACTGCTGTTACCTGCCGTGGGTCTATCTCCCGATCCCCTCTACCTCATTCATGAACAAGACCCTCAGATACATAAATCCCTCCACCTCAGAGAGCTGCTTCCTTGCTCATCTGGACAGACCAGCCTTTTTTGAATGAATATATACAATTCCAAAACATGAGGTAGAACGAAAACTGCTGATTGGCCAGTAGGCCATAAGCTTCCAAACAGGACATGTGAATGCTCACTGTTGGGGGGGAATTACAGATGCAAACAGGACATGTGAATGCTCACTGTTGGGGAGGTATTACAGATGCAAACAGGACATGTGAATGCTCACTGTTGTGGGGGAATTACAGATGCAAACAGGACATGTGAATGCTCACTGTTGGGGGGGTATTACAGATGCAAACAGGACATGTGAATGCTCACTGTTGGGGGGGTATTACAGATGCAAACAGGACATGTGAATGCTCACTGTTGGGGGGGTATTACAGATGCAAACAGGACATGTGAATGCTCACTGTTGGGGGGGGATATTACAGATGTAAACAGGACATGTGAATGCTCACTGTTGGGGGGGTATTACAGATGGGTATTCACTTGAAAGCACAATGTTAAATACAAGATGTCTCATTTTATAAATGAACGGTAAGTACTTAAATTCATAGGTTTGAACAAGGAAAATAAAATATATAATGAAAAAAGTAAATATTTATGGATCTAATCAGGCCATTTACACTTTTTCATCTTGTATGCCTAATATCTTTAACCCAATTTTATATTACCAGCTGGCATGAAGCCCTGAAGAATACAGCAGCGATTGTATGAGATAACATTAGGTTTAAATGTATTTATAAAGTTATATGGCTGTAAATAACTGGACCACTTTTTTTCTTTTCTTCTTTTAGAGAAAGACGAAAAATATTATTGTCTTTTCATCAAAACTGCCTGGATACTACATGGGATGTAGTAATCTTAAAGCAATGGAGTGATATAATGACTGGATGAAAGAGGATACTATATGGACTATACTAATCTGAAAGTGATGGACTGATATAATGACCGGATGAAGGAGGATACTTAGCTTCCCATCCACCCTCCCTGGTTTTGTCTTGGTGTTAATCTTGGTGGCTTTGAAATTGCCTGCCCCTCTTGTAAATTTCTGTTTGGATACTCCTCCTGGGTCCATCTCATTTGCTCACTCAACTGAGTGCAGTGAGATCATATTCTGATTTCAGGCACTCCTACTGTGTACAAAGAGAGCATCTGGGAGAGAACAAAAAATTTAAGCTTGTTTCCTGCCTTTCCTGTAAGTGGTCTAGACTGTTTGTAGGCTTCTGAGCCCCCAAGCCTTTCTGTATTGGAAGAAAGCCTTCTAGCTTAATTTTGTTTCTTAGAACTAGCCAGTTTTCGAGTTTCAGCACTCAAATCTGTTTCTTTGAACTCAGCACTTGTTCAGAACTCGTTGTAAGCACAAAATAAGCTGCAAATTACTACAGCACTCAACTTTCCTCACTTGTCTAGTGGAAAGCAGTTTTTAGTACTTAATAAATAAGCACCTATCCAGGCATGTCTAAGGGTCAGCTCCCGGTGATTTCTCCTGTCTACCTGATGAATCTGGATATCTTGGGGCAATGCAGCAATTGCCTCATGTACACAGACAACCCTCTCCTCCTACCACCCAACACTACAACCTGTGAGAGATGCACTTATATAGCCAAACTGGAAGCAAAGCTTTCTTTACCCAAGACTGGACTAGACAGTCAAGAGGAGAAGGTGAACACTTGCACCACACCACAATCATCACATGGTCCCTCAAAACCTACACCACCAAAACACACACATAGAAACACAAAACATACACCTACATTTGTGGAGGCTCTCAATAAAAACCTGCCCAAGGATCAGGGAACTCCAAAGCTGAAACGTAAGCAAACTCCACCCCCCAACGCAACCCAAATGACACATAGCCCACAAACTCAGTGTGCCACTCAACCACAGCCCATAAGGCATAACATACCCAACACTCTAGTCATAGGTGACTCTATAGTCAGGCACACTGATGTTCCACTCACCAGGCTAAACAAGGAGAAATTTACTGTCAGCTGTCTGTCAGGTGGCAGGATCCACCACATAACACATGCACTCAGGTCACTCCACAACAAGTACAAATATGACACTGTCATTGTCCATGTTGGTGTGAATGACCTGAGACATACCTCCCTGGACTACATGAAAAGAGACATGGAGGAGCACACCGATCGTGTAGCCCAGGCAGGTATGACCCTAGCCCTGAGTAGCATCCTGCCATCACCCAGAATGATACCACAGTACAAGGACAAAATGATTGACTTCAACAATTGGCTAAGCTTCTGGTGTCATTCTAAGGGGATCCAGTATTTGTCTGCCTGGGACGACATGATCGACAGACCACGATGTTTTGCCAGAGATGGCCTGCACCTGTCGCCCTTGGGATTCTGGATACTGGCTAAGGCTCTTGCCACCCCTATAGTGCCTTATTTAGGCAAGATTCAGATGACAAATTCACCACCGTAACAGATACAAGCAAGCAAAATCTGAAGGTAATGCTACTCAATGCTAGAAGTCTAAACCTCAAAATGCACTCACTCGAGGCACTCCTTAAAAAGGAGAACATCGACATCTGTGCAGTGACAGAGACCTGGTTCAAAGCTCCAGAGAGCACCCCTGCATTACTAGGCTATAATTCATACCACACCTTTTGGCCACCTAACCCGGTACAAAGCACTAAAGGTGGAGGTGTGTCCATATTCATTAAGGATATCCACACTTCCAGACTAGTTGCACAGCATAATGCATCCGAGATTATCCAAGTGCAACTAACTCTGGGCAAGACCGCAATCCAAATTGTAGCTTGCTACAGACCCCCCACCATGCCCCAGGATTCTCACTCCTCATTTCTTGATACACTGGAAAGTATTAGGGTACAACCCAATACCCTAATAATGAGTGATTTCAACTACCCCACCATTAATTGGGAAAACTACTCATGTACCAACTCTTTTGCTCAACGTTTTCTGGAATTCATAAATTCCAATGCCTTGGATCAACTTATTCACACCCCCACCAGGGGCAGCAATATCCTAGACCTGGTCATTGCCAACATGGGCAACCGGTGTTCCACACCAGAGGTCAATTCCTCATTGGTCAGATCCGACCACAAGCTAATCACCCTAGACATCCACATCCCGCCCCCACCCCCAATTAGGGAAACCACCATAAAAAACTTCTCCAAAGCCAACTTCACACTTCTTAAGACAGAAGTGGCAAACTTCATGACATCCATGCAGACGGACAATAGAGGTACGACTGCTGAATCCTACACAAATGCACTTTATAAGCACTTACACAAGTGCATGGATCATGCTATTCCTAATAGAACCAAGATGCTATCCTCCAAAAAAAAGGAAGCCAATCTGGTGGTCCTCTGCCATAAACAAACTCTACAACAAAAGAAAGAAACTGTTGCAAAAAAGAGTAAAATCCCATGACTGGAGGAACTCCCTGGTGAACCTCAGTAAGAAGCTGAGATCCCTCATAAAATCCTCCAAAGCTAGTTATGAAAACAAAATTGCTACTGACTCTAAAGACAACCACAAAGCATTCTATAGCTATGTCAAGAATCTCAATGGCAACACTCAGATCTGCTCTGAGTTACAGCACAATGGCACTAAATATACATAGGTTCATAGGTTCATAGGTTCATACTAGGCTATCTGCCCAAGGGCATTTATAAGCCTAGCCCATAGTTATGTGGCTTTCGCCACCCCTTTAGTTCGAATAAAAACTATGCCTATCATTTTGCAGTGCCTCTGTCAAGCAGTGACACTGAAGTAATCCCTGGGGTATATCTGCAATCTCCCATCCATTGGTCAAGATTCCTCTTGAACAAGGCCAGAGATGTGCTCTGCCTCACATGTACCGGGATTTTGTTCCACAGCATAGGGAGTCTCTGGGTGATGAATCTGTCCCTCCAGCACATTCTATTTATAACTGTGTCAAGGTTTAAGTCTCCGCCTTGTGGTTCTGAGGGATCTAGATTTTTGAGGTGAAGCATATTCATCAAATCTGGGTTTGACATGGCCTTATATGTCAGGCACAGGTCACCTCTGAGCAAGCGGTATGAGACTGAATAGAGCTGGAGTTCTTTCAGTCGGGCAGCATAAGACATATTTTTGAGACCCTTTATCCTTTTGGTGAGGAACTTTTGGGGCCTTTCAAGCTGCAGCAGGTGTCTGGTCAGATACATTCAACGGGCATTGTACTCAATCATAGGTCTAATGAGTGATGAGTACAGGGGGACGATGACCTCCCTTGATCTAGATGTGAATCCCTTCATGATCAGGTGGGTGATATAGAAGGTTTTCCTAACTACTTTAGCAACATGAGTGTCAAACGAAAGGCTACTGTCAACCTGGGTCCCCAGATCTCTGATGACTTTTTCTGTGCTCAGTGGATTTCCACCTATATGGTAGCTAGGGGTAACTGATATTGCCAACATCCTGGCAGATAGGTTCAGTGCTAACTTTAACCCCCTCTCACCCGCTAGACGGCCCATCTCTATACCGGAAGAATGCAAAGTTCCTTTAATCACAGCTGCACAGGTAAAAAGCATACTCTCCAAAGCCAAGAACACAGCATCCATGGGACCTGACAATATCCCAGGCTGCGTTCTACACAAACTACAGAATGAACTGGCACCCTACCTAAGTACCATGTTCAATCATAGCCTCACCTTAGGCTTTGTGCCCACTGAATGTCGCACCACAATGGTTATCCCACTCCACAAATGGGGAGCCACAATGGACCCCGGGAACTACCGCCCCATTAGCCTGACGAGTCTGGTCTGAAAGGCCATGGAATGTATCATCATGGAACTCATAAACAAAGACATTGGTAATCTCCAAACTCTGGACCCTACCCAGTCCAGGTTTGTAAAAGGCAGGTCCTGTCTCCTAAACTAGATTGACTTCTCTGAAGCAGTCACCAAAGCATAGATGAGAGTAAGGTGGTTCACACAGCTTATCTAGATCTCGCCAAGGCTTTTAACACCATTCCCCACTCTGGAATTATAGATAAGCTCACTAAACTAGTTATACATCCCTATGTCACAAGATGGGTTGCAAACTGGCTCATGGACAGAACCCACACTGTGAAAGTAGCAGACTCCGAATCCGACTTCAGACCAGTATCACATGTAGTACCACAGGGTTCAGTCCTGGGTCCTCTCCTGTTTAGTATCTACTTCTCTGAAGTACAGGCTAACACAGAAGGTCTTTCCCTCACAAAGTTTGCAGATGACTGCAAACTAGGAGCCATAATCGAAACTCCTAACGATGTGGACATACTACAAAAGGGCCTCACTGAGGCAGATGCCTGGTGTCAAAGCCATGGCCTGAAGCTCAATGCCAAAAAGTGTATTGTCATCCCCTTCGGCAAAAACTCTGTACCCATGAACTACCACATAAGTGGTAGTCTACTTAATGCAAAATGTGTGATAAGACACCTTGGGACACAGGTGGACAGTAGTCTCTCCTTTGATAATCACATCGCCACAGTAGTCAGGAAATACTTCTATGTGGCTCACCTCATCACAAAAGGTTTCTCATCCAGAAAAAAAGAGGTAATTGTTCCCCTCTACTCATCACTCATTTAGATTTATTATAGAGTATAATGCCCCTTTTGGTATGTACCTCACAAGACATCTACAACAACTGGAAAGGCCACAGAAATACCTCACAAAGAGGATTACTGGCCTCAAACAGATGCCCTACACAGACCGTCTCAAAAAACTCCAGCTTTACTCAGTCCCATATCATCTACTCAGAGGTGATCTCTGCCTAACATACAAAGCTATGTCAAACCCAGAGCTGTTGGACATGCTCCACTTAAAGAAATCCCAATCCCTCTGAGCTACACATTCTAGGGACCTAAACCTTGTCACCACAATAAACAGAACATGCTGGAGGGATAGATTCCTGTCCCATAGACTTCCCATATTCTGGAACAGACTACCTATCTATGTCAAACAGAGCTCCTCGTTAGCACTCTTCAAGAAAAATCTTGATGATTGGATGGGAAATAGGAAATTCACCCCAGGGATTACTTCTGTGGCTCTGCTTGACAGGGGCACAGGAAAGTATTTTCTTGGGTGGTGAAAGCCAGGGTACCTTTTTGGCTAGGCTTATATAGGCCCTAGGGCCTAGTACCCTAATACGTAGCCTAGTACCTACCTATGAGCCTATGAACCTATATGGAATACATTAATCTGAAAGCAATGGACAGACATAATGACCAGATGAAGGAGGATACTACATGGAATATATTAATCTTAAAGCAATGGAGTGATATAATGACTGGATGAAAGAGGATACTAAATGGAATATATTAATCTTAAAGCAATGGACTGATGTAATGACTGGCTGAAGGAGGATACTACATGGAATATATTAATCTGAAAGCAATGGAGTGATATAATGACTGGACGAAAGAGGATAATAAATGGAATATATTAATCCTAAAGCAATGGACTGATATAATGACTGGATGAAGGAGGATACTATATGGAATACATTAATCTGAAAGCAATGAACTGATATAATGACCAGATGAAGGAGGATACTACATGGAATATATTAATCTGAAAGCAATGGACTGATATAATGACATGATGAAGGAAGATACTGCATGGAATATATTAATCCTAAAGCAATGGACTGATATAATGATATGCTCCAGTCATATAACAACATGAGCTAATTGCAAAGATGGAGCTGGAGCATACTGAGGTGAATGAGTACGGGGACGAGGATATCAGGGCAGAGCAGATGCACCAGATTTGAATGATTCATGCAAGAAGTGAGTGCCATGTGTTACAACAACAATGAGGGCTGAGGGGTTAAAGGAAGAACTAATGGGTGGGACATCAACATTAAATGAGGAGAAATATACAAAGAAACAAAGGTTGTACATGCAGGGGCTATGAAAAAAGGAGGAAAAAAAAGTCACCAGGAAAAGAGTTATAATGGCAGAGAAGCAGGACAACAGGAAGACATTTTGGGTGCTGAAGAAGAAAGATGGGTTATAGTAAGAATGATAACAGTCGTAAGGGAGGTGGTGGCATTTTATCAGACCAAGTATGAAAATACCAGCAGGAAACAGAGCATAGTCACTACAAGTGCAGTGATGATGGCTATGGGCCTGACTGTCCATCTCATGTGACCAAGGATACCACCAGAGGACAGAGCATAGTCACTACAAGTGCAGTGATGATGGCTATGGGCCTGAGTGTCCACCTCATGGGGCCAAGGATACCAGCAGGGGACAGAGCATAGTCACTACAAGTGCAGTGATGGTGGCTATGGGCCTGAGTGTCCACCTCACGGGGCCAAGGATACCAGCAGGGGACAGAGCATAGTCACTACAAGTGCAGTGATGGTGGCTATGGGCCTGAGTGTCCACCTCACAGGGCCAAGGATACCAGCAGGAAACAGAGCATAGTCACTACAAGTGCAGTGATGGTGGCTATGGGCCTAACTGTCCATCTCATGGGACCAAGGATACCACCAGAGGACAGAGCATAGTCACTACAAGTGCAGTGATGATGGCTATGGGCCTGAATGTCCACCTCACGGGGCCAAGGATACCAGCAGGGAACAGAGCATAGTCACTACAAGTGCAGTGATGGTGGCTTTGGGCCTGAGTGTCCACCTCACGGGGTCAAGGATACCAGCAGTGGACAGAGCATAGTCACTACAAGTGTAGTGATGGTGGCTATGGGCCTACGTGTCCACCTCACGGGGCCAAGGATACTAGCAGGGGACAGAGCATAGTCACTACAAGTGCAGTGATGGTGGCTATGGGCCTGGGTGTCCACCTCACGGGGCTAAGGATACCACCAGAGGACAGAGCATAGTCACTACAAGTGCAGTGATGGTGGCTATGAGCCTGAGTGTCCACCTCACAGGGCCAAGGATACCACCAGAGGACAGAGCATAGTCACTACAAGTGCAGTGATGGTGGCTATGGGCCTGACTGTCCATCTCATGGGACCAAGGATACCACCAGAGGACAGAGCATAGGCACTACAAGTGCAGTGATGGTGGCTATGGGCCTGAGTGTCCACCTCACGGGGCCAAGGATACCAGCAGGGGACAGAGCATAGTCACTACAAGTGCAGTGATGGTGGCTGTGGGCCTGAGTGTCCACCTCACGGGGCCAAAGATACCAGCAGGGGACAGAGCATAGTCACTATAAGTGCAGTGATGGTGGCTATGGGCCTGACTGTCCACCTCAAGGAGCCAAGGATACCAGCAGGGGACAGAGCATAGTCACTATAAGTGCAGTGATGGTGGCTAAGAGCCTGACTGTCCACCTCACGGGACTAAGGATACCACCAGAGGACAGAGCATAGTCACTACAAGTGCAGTGATGGTGACTATAGGCCTGACTGTCCACCTCATGGGGCCAAGGATACCAGCAGGGGACAGAGCATAGTTACTACATATGCAGTGATGGTGGCTATGGGCCTGAGTGTCCACCTCACGGGGCCAAGGATACCAGCAGGGGACAGAGCATAGTCACTACAAGTGCAGTGATGGTGGCTATGGGCCTGAGTGTCCACCTCACGGGGCCAAGGATATCAGCAGGGGACAGAGCATAGTCACTACAAGTGCAGTGATGGTGGCTATGGGCCTGACTGTCCACCTCATGGGGCCAAGGTTTTATGCTATTATAGGATGAGGGGAGCAAAAGCGGCTGACAGATAAGGTACAAAAAATAAGGTTTGTGGAACAGGAGCGTAATAAAATCCACCAAAGCCAAGACTGAACCTAAGTAGTTTCCCAAGTGAAAGACAATCACAAAGCATTTTTTTTTAGTTATGTTCATAATATTAGAAGCTCATCACAGTAATACACTGAGTTGATTGTGAACTATGTTACCTACACTACTGGTCTATAAATTCAGTTCTAACTTAACTGCTCTCTCCTCTCAATGTATTATATCACCTCCAGCTATTACAGAGGACCAAGTCCTAAAAATGCTATCAAAAGATAAAAATGCGGCATTAATAGGGCCTGACAATATCCCTGGATGCACCGTAAATAGCATGAAGCAAGATTTAGCCACCCCACCACCCACCAACAACACTGTTCAACCTCACCTTCCATACAGGCTTTGTATCAAGCAAATGGAAAACAGGTACAGTCATTCCCCTGCGTAAAGGAGGAGCTCCCACTGAACCAGACATTTACAGACCTATAAATCTGACCAGCCTCACATGCAAAGCCATGGAAAGATTTATCATGGACCTAATCAATAAGGACATAGGGAACCTCCAAATACAGGACATGTTTCAGTTTGGATTCATCATAGGTAGGTCATGCTTAATCAACTTGTTCGACTTTGAAAAGGTCACCAAAACAATAGATGAAGGTAAAATGGTACACATCACATACCTCAACCTGGCCAAAGCTTTTAACTAATTCCCCAGTCAAGTATATTAGAAAAGCTAAAAAAAAAACCTATGTCACTGTTGAATTGCCAACTGGCTAACAGATAGCTTCCCCTATTTTGATATCCTGCATCCTATCTCCACAAACAAATCAGTCACCAGTGGAGTCCACCAGGGTTCAGTACTTAGACCTCTCCTGTTTGGCATCTACTTCTCTGAAGTAAAATCCAATACCAAAGGACTCTGGTTGATTATGTTTTCAGATGACTGCAAACCAGGAGTAATCATTGAATCTCCAAATGACTTAGCCATCCCGTAGTAAGTTTGTCCCAAATAAATAACTGGTAATAAAATCATGGACTGAAACTAAATGCTAAAAAAACATATTATCGTCATACCTCTGGGAACTACCACACTGACAGTACACCCCTAAGAGGTGATCCAGTTGTTCAGGATTTGGGAACTTATGTGACAGTGACCTAATTTGCGAACATGTGTCTACTGTCATAAGAAAATCTTTCTGTATTGCACATCTTATAAGCAAAGGGATTGTGTCTAGATCCAGCAATATCATTGCCCATCTTTTCTCAGCCTTTATTAGGCCACTCATTGAGTATAATGCCCCCTTTGGCATGTATCTGCCAAGACAAATGCAACAACTGGAATCCCTACAGAGATATTTTACTAAAGGATATAGGGCCTAAACATTATCTCCTGCATGAACCAACTCAAAACCTGTCACTATACTCGGCATCCTACAGAGATGACCTGCGTCTGGCAAACAAAGCATCCTCTGACCCAAGACTGGTGGACCTACTGCACATCAGTTAGCCAAATGGCATCAGAAATACTCAGTCTAGGCATCTAAACTTTTTGTGCAACATCAACAGAATGGTTTTGAGGGACAGGTATATCTCACCGTGGATAACACTGCTCTGGAAATAGTCCCCTTCCACCTTAAAAACAGCTCATCTCTGTCCATACCCAAGTGTAACGTGGATCTATGGATGGGTAATAAAAGATTTACCCCAGGATTGCTCCTTGCACTGCTAATGGACAGAGGCAGCTCCTAAATGCTTTACTCATGCATAGGTCCCGTCATATTATCTGTGGTACACTTGTATGTTCATAGGCTCATAGGTGTTTACTAGGCTAATGACCAAAAGGGCCTTTTTAAGCCCAGCCATGCACCCCAAACCTCTGAAAAGTTCTGATACCCTTAGTAAGTGTAAGCAGAGGTTTGGGAGATAAACCATTTACAAGTTACCTGTGTCCATTAGAGGCATAGGTGCCAAACCAGGGATCAATTTCTGGTTTCCCATCCAAATGTCCAAATTGTACTTGAATTGGGTTAGGGTGGAACTGCTTCACATGGATGGGGAGCCTGTTCCTAAGATGCGGTAGTCTCCGGGATACATACCTATCTCTCCAGTAGGAACTATGTATATCACAGGCAATGTTTAAGCCTTTAGAATGGGTAATTCTGGTGCTGTTTGTCACCGTTAATCTGATTAAAGCTCATTACTCCAGACTCCGCTGTTTGCTCTCTTGGTGGTTTTCTGCCTTGTTCTAGTTTTCGTTATTGGTGTATTGGTGGCACATCAGTCTCCTTTGCAGATCTTGGAGAATTGGATAGAAACTGTTGTGCGATGAAGAAATGGGATCATAGCAGTTGTAAGGAGCTGACTAATGGAAGGTGTTGGCAATGCTGAAAGAAAAAAGTGGTGGAGTATAGAACAGCACAGTGCATAATAGTTGAAATATCCCATTCCATTTCAGGGGTCTGTGATTCAATTCTGACTGATGCTTGCTATCTGAATGTAATCTACATGTATGCCCAATGTCTGCATACATTCTTCCTGTATACTTTTCTTCACACTTTCTAAAAATCTTGGCAGTTAATCAGATACACAACAGTGCAGTATATATAATGAATTTACCCTTCATGGCAGTTAATCAGATACACAACAGTGCAGTATATATAATGAATTTACCCATCTTGGCGGTTAGTCAGATACACAATAGTGCAGTATATATAATGAATTTACCCTTCTTGGCAGTTAATCAGATACACAACAGTGCAGTATATATAATGAATTTACTCTTCCTGGCAGTTAGTCAGATACACAACAGTGCAGTATATATAATGAATTTACCCTTCTTGGCAGTTAGTCAGATACACAACAGTGCAGTATATATAATGAATTTACCCATCTTGGCAGTTAATCAGATACACAAAAGTGAAGTATATATAATGAATGTACCCTTCCTGGCAGTTAGTCAGATACACAACAGTGCAGTATATATAATGAATTTACCCTTCTTGGCAGTTAGTCAGATACACAACGGTGCAGTATATATAATGAATTTACCCATCTTGGCAGTTAATCAGATACACAACAGTGCAGTATATATAATGAATGTACCCTTCCTGGCAGTTAGTCAGATACACAACAGTGCAGTATATATAATGAATTAACGCTTCTTGGCAGTTAATCAGATACACAACAGTGCAGTATATATAATGAATTTACCCTTGCCCTTGTAGCCTGAGTTGTGGTTCAAAAAGGCCAGGTAAGGGCTAGTTCATTCACTTCATTAACAAGTAATTAAATTAAACTAAACTAGAACAACCATTAAAATGCAGACATAGGCAGACAGAGAAGAGGAGGATCTCTGTAATTAGAAATAGGAAGAGCATACAGCTGTGTGCCAAGTGGAGGTCTTAGACACTACTGAGGCTGAAGATGAAATGCTCGGTGACAAGTATTTTGTGGGTTCAGGATGATAAGTTAGGGAAGTACTAAGTGAGATAGCTAAATGAAGACAGAAGACAATGAAATCCATGAAGCACTCATCTGGTATCTCAACCTGCAGCATCAACAGTCTGCAGAACAAAGTAAAAGATTAGAAATGACAACTGTTCAGAAGGTCAGATCCTGGCCACAACTAATTTAGCAAAATGCAGCAGAAATAAATAAAGTCCTCTTTTCAGAGGAAAAACTGTCCAACTAAAGTTTTAAACAGATCATTATTCAACAAAATCTATCGCTAAATAAAGATCAAGATAAACTCTTTTATTTATTTTTGCTTAGTTTTGCTAAAATAGCTGCAGCCAGGATCTGGCATTCTGAATATTCCTAATCTTTTAAAATGAAGAAAGAACACAAACACAATCTTCAGGATCAGAACATGTGTAAAGTGGTGGTGAAGGCAACAGAGGTGATTAGAGAATGCATGACAGGTTTCTACAAGATATTCCATGCTGCAGAGTCGGACAGAGGAGTGTTTATAATAGCAGAGTGTTCACAGGAATGGGACCATGTGGATGGGAAAGCCAAGCAACGTTGCACTTATGGATCTAGAGAGAGAAGAGTCGTTAAATGCTTTGGGGGGGTCATATAGCTATGCTGCTCCATACTATGATGTCGTGAATAAGGAATTAAGAAAATTTAACTGGCAGATGTTTGTGTGCGACAGTGGCAGCTAGCTAGTTCAGTGAGGCCCATACCACTAAGGGCCTAAGAAGGTGTTGAAAAGACAGACCCAGGAAAACTACAAACCCTCTCCTTCATGGCATGTGGACACTAAATTTCTGGCAAAGGCTTTGGTAAAGAGGTTGGAGAAAGTGCTACTGGAGTTACTGTGGGATGGATAAGAAGGCTTTATAAAATGCTGGCTTTCTTTTGACCAGTGGCTATCTTGTTTATTTTGCAGGCAGGTAAAATAATCAAATATCAAGGGGCAGTAGTAATCATCTTTCATATATGGAAGGATTATTCTTAAAAAAAAATAAAAATAATAATAAGAAGAAGGATTCTGATTCCTGCGTCATCCATTTTGCTGAGTCATAAATAAGTTTGGCATGGAAGAAACATTTCCACGATGGACTGGAACCTTATGCTACAAACCAGCCATTGTAACCAAAAGCAATCAAGATACAAATATGCACATATCAGGGATGAACCCTGTCATATTTTGTGCTTGTGACATAAACTGTAGTCAGTATGGTAGGAAATAGAGGCTAACGAGGCTGAAATGACAGAAACTGTAGTCAGTATGGTAGGAAACAGAGGCTAACGAGGCTGAAATGACACAAACTGTAGTCAGTATGGTAGGAAACAGAGGCTAACGAGGCTGAAATGACACAAACTGTAGTCAGTATGGTAGGAAACAGAGGCTAACGAGGCTGAAATGACAGAAACTGTAGTCAGTATGGTAGGAAACAGAGGCTAACAAGGCTGAAATAGGCCTGGAAAGATCAGATATTGCTCCATCTTTCTGCATATAACTGTATCCTACTGGCACACAATATAAAGGAGACTTTATAGATGGCCCCGGAGGAGGACATCACATTTCAGCAGACTCAGGGAGAAAATATAATAAGACAAAGACAGAATAGGGGAGGGGACAAGCATGCAGGGGAAAGGTGGGGATGAGCATGCAGTGCTAAATAAGTAAAGTATCTGTGTCTAGAGGTATGGAATTACTGAGAGAAGCAAAGCAAAATAATTATCAGATGTCTCTGTAGGAGATAAAGAAGATGCGAGGAAGTTTAAATGAGATGTTTTTCATTCCTGACACAGTGGTCTACCACCAATCAGGTCCCAGAACCACCCCCTCCATGAACTTCTGTCCAACTTTCCCTGCTAACTGTGTAGCTTACCCTTCATGCAGTGCGGCCTTCCAAGGTGGGGTTCTTGATGTAACCAACCAGTGAAGCATTTGGAGAGGAGGTCAGGGTCACCCAGCATGGCACCATCCTAAGAGCTGCTGAGTGCTTTTTTGGCGTGCCCTGCCATTGACCCATCCAAACCAATATGCAATATGGATGTATCCATGTATGTATGTACAGTATGTATGTATGTATGTACAGTATGTATGTATGTATGTACAGTATGTATGTACAGTATGTATGTATGTACAGTATGTATGTATGTATGTATGTATGTATGTACAGCATGTATGTATGTACAGTATGTGTAGTATGTATGTATGTACAGTATGTATGCACAGTATGTATGTATGTACAGTATGTATGTATGTATGTATGTACAGTATGTATGTATGTACAGTATGTGTAGTATGTATGAATATACAGTATGTATGTATGTATGTACAGTATGTATGTATGTACAGTATGTGTAGTATGTATGTATGCACAGTATGTATACATGTATGTAC
This sequence comes from Protopterus annectens, assembly GCF_019279795.1. Taxonomy (NCBI): domain Eukaryota; kingdom Metazoa; phylum Chordata; order Ceratodontiformes; family Protopteridae; genus Protopterus; species Protopterus annectens. The sequence goes on along the minus strand of NC_056744.1, from coordinate 362,895,746 downwards.
AGTATGTATGTGTGTATGTATGTACCATCGGATTAGCAACCTTGGTCTCCAAAGAGAAGATATCCCTTGGGTGAAAACCATGCATCTACCCCAGGATAGATGAAGTGGCAAAAATGCCACTCTGACCTATTCCCATAGATGACACGTCAGGAATCGGCTTCATTAACTGTACCCCAATCACCTGGGTCATAGTCAGGGCTCCCACTGTGCTAAGGAATACTATTAAGATGGCAGCTGAAAAACTGCCATATTTTTATATGCTTACCCAGATTCTAAAAGGAAAAAGACATAAAAACAATATGAGATAAATATACGTGGGAAGGTGAAAAAGATAAGAATCATAAAGGGATGGCTAGCAAGCTGAACAGAAGGGGGTGTTCCAGGTATGAGTGGTATGTGATATGAGCCAATCAGTGAGAGACAGGAAAGGAGGAAGCAGAGTGTGACAGTAAACAAAGATTGGATAAAGCCCTAAAGGAGGAGCTATGAGACATGGACATAGGACATAACCTGACCTTCGTGGAGAAGAGTGAACATGAGACAGGAAGATGGAAAAACCTGGGAAAGACTGTGGTCTGAGGAGAAATAAAAAGGAACTCCATACATTTTTAAAGATGACAGAAAAAGATGAGAAGCAGTGGTGATGGTGAGAATAAAACATGAGGGACATCTACTTGATGGGAATGCTGTAAAATATGAGTCATTTGCAAAAATCCATAGGAAGTATGGAGCTGGGAAGGTGTAATAGTGGAATTATCTGCAGGTATAAGGAAAAATAACGAAATACGTATGAAAAGAAAGAAGAAAATAATGGAAGTGAGAAGAGGAAGAGTACAGCCTAGGGTGATAAGGGATGACATACAGACATATAGGGTGATGAGGGATGATATAGAGAGACATGACAGAGACTCACGTTTAAGGGAAATGAAAGCACAGGAATGGATGAGGAAATGACATGGATGTGGAGTAAATACAATTATGAGATGGCAGTTAGAAATGTTGATATGTATAAAGGGGGACTGTGTAGTATTGGACCAGCAAATAAGAAGTCTGGACAGGTGGTATAATACATCTGCCTACCTCCATGAAGAAGGGAAAATAATAAATACTGAATGTCGGAAGTGTGGACAAGTGAAAAGGCACGCTGCACAAATGTGGGAATTTGGATTTGAGGAAAAGAGACAGGAATACCATAGAAAAATGAGAATGGATCTTCCAGAAAATAACAAGCTATTGGAAGAGTTATTTTGATTGCTACAGGTAGGGGGGGGGGATCCCTCAGTGAAGAAAAGATTAATCTCTTTTGGGATGGGTCCAAAGCCGAACAGCAAAGAAGCACAAGGGAATTAATGACAGGGATACGTTAGTGGCAGTTGCATGAAAACATAAGGACGCCAAGCACTGTATTTAGGGATGATGTCACAGGAGGATAGCAAAAGACGGTATGGAAGTGTCAAGGGGTAAATCCAGAGGAGAAGTAATAGATAGCACTCAAAGGGGGGGCACCAAGAAAAGGGTAAGGGCACAGAACAAACGAGGGAATCAAGTGGGAGAAGAGCGAACCTGGCTAAATATTAGGGATACAATCCTTGAGAAGAGAAAGCTCGCAAGAAGTTAACTGAATGCAAAGAGGGAAGGAGCAGGTAGCAGCTGTGCAGTGAGTACTAATGACTGGAATTGGATGTTTTTCCCCCTGGATAGTAGGATGTTCATTTATATGGCATATTATGTTCAAAATCAAATAATGTAGCAAGCAGGGATTATATGCAAGTAGATTGTGATAGTGATGTGCAACAATCTTAAAGACAATAGAAGAATTTACAAAACAGGTCAATGCAATTTTTCAGTCCTCATTTCTTTTCTTATTTCTGGCTGCGTTTTTGGTACCAGAATATGTGAGCTAGGTCTAAAAGCCCACTTCTCACAAATAATACTTGTGCGTATAATGACAGCTACAAGGACATATGATGCAATATCAGTCATAGAGTGGCAAAAAAAGCAGTGCAACAGTAGTGTCATCATTAAAAAGGACTGCGGTAAGAGAAAGTGATATGAAGTGCAACGGTACTGGGCAAACACGTTGTGCCATGTCTTTAGGCTAGAAGCAACTATTTTAAGTAACAAATGTATCTGTTTATTTATTTACTTCACCAGAAAGGCACAAAAATGTTATCATCATCTTCATATGATATGGAGAACTGACTTAAGAGTTTGCACACGTGACTTAAAGCAAGGTTTTAGGGCATTTCAGTTACATCATCGGCTCTCGGACTCCGTCAGAGTGAGCTTCCCTCACACCATAAAAAGGTTTCGAACTTCCTGTATGTATCAGAAAATGCACTGATCCTCTTTATGCAAAAATATGTGCTGTACTACACAAAAGTAGACTGAAAACACACACACACACACACACACACACACACACACACACACACACACACACACACACACACACAGTTTATTTTATTTATTTATTTAACATTTGTTTACTGGGAAAGTCCGACTTGGAAGAAAGCCAATTTTCAGTGGAGGCCCGGGGAGAAATGCTCCTGATGCATGTTTTTATAACATGAGAGGAAAGCGGAGCACCCGGTTGAAATAAAACAAAAAAAAAAGCATTTGGCTTACTATACTATTCTTTTAATTTGCAGTCACATACACAAATTTATTGGCTACTACCCCTGTGCAATTCATCTGATCCCAACAAACATGCATACTTAATCTTTAAGTAAGTGACATTTTATAACATGCTGAGGCCTCCATTGATATAGGCCCTGTCTTCCCTAAGGAGGCTGGTCTGACTGACAAATGATGTGTTAGATAATATTTACAAACAGTGAGATATATGAACAGATAGACAGGTTCACAGGCATTCATTCCAGGTGACCATTATGGAGTCTAGTCCAAATTCCCAATTGCCTTAAAGCACTGTCTGGTTAAGTGACTTTCTCAAGGTCACACAGGAGGCAAACAAAAGTGGAATGATTCAAACCCTGTAAACATGACACAGAAAGCAACTCATTAACAAGGCACAGCCTTAGTTCTGTGTGCTGACTGTTGTTGTTGTTGTGTCTTCCGGCTTTTCCCGGTTAGGGGTCGCCACAGTGAAACTCCGGTCCGCTAATGATTGGTAGTTGATTTTTACATGCCGAGTTACCAGCCCTGACGCACAACCCTCAACGAAGGTACGCCCATTCACGCATGTCTCCACGCAGAAGACGTTCTAGCTGATAATCGAACCGGACAGCATCTTATTGTGAGGCGACAACGCTACCACAGCACCACCATATATTTATGATGAGAACTGTGTTCCCTTTACTTTTCAGCATGATCATGGATTAATCCATCACCATAGATATATAAAGAGAAGCATACGAAAATGGGCTTCTTATCATTATAAAATAAAGATTCAAATAGCGCTTATGAATGTTGTACTAAGTTAAAACAGAATTCACAGTTTTAAGTTTGATTTGGTTATGATGTGGCAAAATATAAATATAAAAGCTGTTTTCTTTATTATCTGAATTGGAGTTACTAAAACCTGCTTTAGGAAAGACAGGTAAACCACACGCATGACTA